>NC_134146.1:2400000-2740625 GCF_033958435.1 Carettochelys insculpta | reverse complement strand
GGAATAAGAAAAATGCAGGAAACTACAGACCAGTCAGTTTAACTTTTGTGCCAGGAAAGATAATGGAACAAGTAATTAAGAAAATCATCTGCAAACACTTAGAAGGTGGTAAGCTGATGGGGAAGAGCCAGCATGGATTTGTAAAGAACAAATCATGTCAAACCAATCTGGTGGCTTTCTTTGATAGGATGATGAGCATTGTGGATAAGGGAGAAGCAGTGGATGTAGTATACCTAGACTTTAGTAAGGCATCTGATACAGTCTCGCACGATATTCTTCTCAATAAATTAGGCAAATACAACTTAGATGGGGCTACTATAAGGTGAGTACAAAACTGGCTGGATAACCGTACTCAGAGAGTAGTTATTAATGGTTCTCAATCCTGCTGGAAAGGTATAACAAGTGGGGTTCTGCATGGGGTCTGTATTGGAACTGGTTCTGTTCAATATCTTCACCAACAATTTAGATATTGGCATAGAAAGTACGCTTATTAAGTTTGCAGATGATACCAAGCTAGCAGGGATTGCAACTGCTTCGGAGGATAGGGTCATACTTCAAAATGATCTGGACAAATTGGAAAAATGGTCTGAAGTAAACAGGATGAAGTTTAATAAAGACAAATGCAAAGTGCTCCATTTAGGAAGAAGCAGTCAGTTTCACACATACAGAATGGGAAGCGACTGTCTAGGAAAGAGTATGGCAGAAAGGGATCTAGGGGTTATAGAGGACCACAAGTTAAATATGAGTCAACAGCGTGATGCTCTTGCAAAAAAAGTAAAAATGATTCTGGGATGCATTAACAGGTGTGCTGTGAACAAGACACGAGAAGTCATTCTTCCGTTCTGCTTTGTGCTGGTTAGTCCCCAGTTGGAGTATTGTGTCCAGTTCTGGGTGCCGCATTTCAAGAAAGATGTGGAGAAATTGGAAAGGGTCCCGAAAAGAGCAACAAGAATTATCAAAGGTCTAGAGGACATGACTTATGAATAAAGGCTGAAAGAATTGGGCTTGTTTAGTCTGGAAAAAAGAAGATTAAGGGGGGACATGATAGCGGTTTTCAGGTATCTAAAAGGGTATCATAAGGAGGAGGAAGAAAACTTGTTCTTCTTGGCCTCTGAGGATACAACAGGAAGCAATGGCCTTAAACTGCAGCAAGGGAGGTTTGGGTTGGACATTAGGAAAAAGTTCCTAACTGTCATGGTGGTCAAACACTGGAATAAATTGCCAAGGAAGGTTGTGGAATTTCCATCGCTAGAGATATTTAAGAACAGGTTAGATAGATGTCTATCAGGGATGGTCTAGACAGTACTTGGTCCTGCCATGAGGGCAGGGGGCTGGATGTGATGACCTCTCAAAGTCCCTTCCAGTCCTAGCGTTCTATGATTCTATGAAAAATCACAGTGCACAGGAGAGAGTTCAAAAGACTGGAAAAGGGAAAATCTAGTGCCCTTCTAGAAAAAGAAAAATAAGCATAACTCAGGAAATTACAGACCAGTCAGCTTAACTTCTGTACCTGGAAAGATAATGAAGCAAATAATTAAGGCAATCATGTAGCAAACATCTGGAAGATAACAAGGTGATACATAGCACCACGGATTTGTCAAAAGCAAATCATGTCAAACCAACCTACCAGCTTTCTCTGAGAGGGGAACAAGCCTTGTGGATAAGGGGGAAGTGGTGGATATGCTTCATCTTGACCTTAGTAAGGCTTTTGATGCTCTCATACACAACTTTCTCATAAACAAATTCGAGACAGGGAACCTAGATGTTGATGCTATTAAGTGGGTGCAAAACTGGTTTGAAAACTATTTTCAGAAAGTAGTTCTCAGTGGTTTAGAGTTATGCCGGGAGTGTGTAACGAGTGGGGTTCTGCAGAGATCATTTAAGGGTCAAGTTCTGTTCAGTGTCTTCATCTGTTATTTAAACAATGACATAGAGAGTCCATATATAAAGTTTGTGGGTGATACCAAGCAGGGAGGGGTTGCAAGTGCTTTGGACGATAGGGTTAAAATTCAAAATGATCTGGATAAACCAGAGAAATGGTCCAAAGTAAACAGGACGAAATTCAAAAAGGACAAATGCAACATACTCCACTTTGAAAGGAATCACCATTGGCGCACAAGTAGGAAAGAAGGCTGTGGAAAGGAGCCTGGGGCTCAGAGTGGGCCACAAGCTCAATATGAGTCAACAGTGCCATTCTATTGCAAAAACAGCCAACATCATTCTGGGATGTATTAGCCGGTGTGTTGAACAGGAGATGAGGAGTAATTCCTCCACTCCACTCTACACTGATTAGGCCTCAGTTGTAGCAGTGTGTCCATTTCTAGGTGCCGTTTGTTAGGAAGGATGCAGACAAACTGGAGAAAGTCCAGAGAAGAGCAAAATAAATGAATAAAGATTGAGAAAACATGACCTAACTGGGAAGATTTTAAAAAAATGAGATTGTTTTGTTAGTCTGGAAGAGAGAAGACTGAGAGAGGACACGATAGCAGGTTTGAAATACATAAAAGGCTGTTTCAAAGAGGAGGGAGAAAAATTGTTCGTCTTAGCCTCTGAAGATAGGACAAGAAGCAGTGGGCTTAAATAGCAGAAGGAGGGGTTTAGATTGGACATAAGGAGAAACCGTCTCACTGTCAGGATGGTTGAGAATGGGAATAAATTGCCTAGGGAGGCTGGGGAGTTGCCATGAAGGAGCTTTTTAAAGAGTAGGTTGGGCAAATGCCTGTCAGGGATGGCCTGGATCAGGAATGAGCAAAATTCGTCCTGTTGCCTGGATCCAGCCTGCTAAGCCACCTGATTAATATCATGGAAGAGCACAGTCTTTGACCACTTACCAAATCCTAGGAGTGGTGCCCCGATCCAAAATTATTGCCTACCCCTGATCTAAATGGTGCTTGGGTCTGCCGCGAGGGCAGGGACTGGACATGGTGACCTCTGGAGGTCCCGTCCAGTTCTGTGATGCTATGATCGAAGGAATCATGTCACCAAGTGATGCTACTGCAATGAAAATATATTAACGACAGCTGGAGGCACTAACTGAGTTCAGAGACTCCTCGCAGACTGTGCACGCACGCGCGCGCGCGCACACACGCACACAAAATGCAAGGACACTCCCTGGGCCAAAAAGTTCACAAGCTCCATAAAGAAAGGAAGCGTCTTGCCCAAGGTGCCGCAGAGGCAGAGAGAGGATAAGAGGCGAGGTTTCTGGACTCCCAGGTTGCTCAACGTGGCTGTTGTCAGCCAGTGTGCCTCCCCTCACACGAACCCACAGGCTGTTGTGCAAGGCGGTACTGGATTTTTGTGGCCTGCCATGTCTGCAGGTCGTTACAGGCCAGCTGTCGTACGTCAGCGTCCGTCAGCACCGTCCTCCCCAAAGAAACCCCAGCCATGTGGCTGCTGGTTCAGAGTGAGGTCTAAAAGGGAAGCGACACGTAAACCTTGGAGACTCTCAGAGGATCTGTGCTCTACCTAACTGGTTCATTTCATCTGTCATCCACTGAGTACGTTGAACAAGGCTCAGAAATAGTTGGCTAGCCAGCAAGATTCCCCCTGCACCTCGGAATCGGCACACCACTGTCCTCCTCTCTCACACACGGGACAAATCCAAGTTCTGCCCTATGACTGCCATCCACAGGCATGTTGTGAGCAAGACATGAGAAGTAATTCTTCAGCTCTACTCTGCACTGATTAAGCCTCGATTGGAGTATTGTGTCCAGTTCTTGGCACCCCATTTCAAGAAAGATGTGGAGAAGATCCAGAAAGGAACAACGAGAATGATTAAGGTCTAGAAAACATGAGATAAGAGAGAAGACTGAAAGAATTGGGCTTGTTTAATTTAGAAAAGAGAAGACTGGGAGGGGACGTGATAGCAGTTTACTACTACTTAAACCCTTGTACTCTGAGTAGAGAATAACTCAGTTACTAAGTCCCCTTCTCGTCACTCTATCTTGAGACAAAACTTCTAACTGACTCCAGTAGTAACCCATTTGTTATCCTTCTGTCTCAGTAGATATTCTGTAGCTCTTCTCCGTATTGTCCAAGATCTCCCTCTTTTGCATTTTCCTTGCAGGTGCCATTTGAGATCTTAGACTATGCTGGATGACGGTTTTCTGAGAGTGTGGCCTAGCCATCCCCACTTCCTTCTCTTAATTTGAACATCAAGTGGTTCTTGTCCTGCTCTGTTCCAAAGCTCCTCCTTTGCGACCAAGTTTTGCCATTTGAATCAAAGGATGATCCGCAGACATCTATTTATGGATATCTGTAGTTTGCCATTTGAAGACTTTTTAATACGCCAGGTCTTGCAGTACCTAAAATAGTATTACAAGGAAAACAATTGTTCTCCTTGACCTCTGAGGGTAGGACAAGGCGCAATGGACTTAAACGGCAGCAAGGGAGGTTTAGGTTGGACATTAGGAAAAACTTCCTACCTGTCAGGGTGGTTAAACACTGGAATAAATTGCCTGGGGAGGTTGCGGAATCTCCATCACTGGAGATATTTAAGAGCTGGTTAGACAGACATTTATCAGGGATGGCCTAGATGGTGCTTGGTCCCACTGTGAGGGCAGATGACTGGATACAGGTCCCTTCCAGTTCTTGTGTTCTTTGGTTCTGTGATGTCACCTCCATCCCCACCTCCCTGCTTGTTGTGGCAAGACCATTGCCTGCTCTAGCTTGTGTGTCTCCCTCACACCCCCCCACTCCACCTCTGGATGAGATGGAGAAGCCCCTCCAGTATAAGCACTTTCGAAAGACAGAGACGTTGGAAGGACCACGGACTTCAGGCTCAGGGCCAAAGACCAGATGTCACTAAGATGGATTTTAATTTAGTGGCCTTTGTGTCACACCAGAAGGCAGGGGAGTGTATATGTGTGTGTGCAACCCGCCTGGAGGACTGAGTCGTGAGGAGAGGCAGAACATCGAAAGTCGGGAGCACCTAGGCATTCCAAGCAAGGCTGCTTAGACCCAGGCCCATGCCTGATCTACTAAATCATCCGGCCCTGCCAAGCCCAAAGCAAACAACAGCTAGTGGGGCCCTGAGCCCCTCATCGCTGGTGTTAAATTGACACTACAGCCAACTGATTGCCTGTATCAGTAGGACATGCCCGTGCATAAATCCCCTTGCTGTTCTCTCTGTCCCTCTCCAGCCCCCTTCTTTGTTCACGCACTCGCCTCCCGGGAGCGCAGCAAAAGGCCAGTTGTTTATTTTATATTAATTTTTAAAAATGACTTGTTTCGGATGAGTGCCTGTCTGTCTCTGTCTATTTGCCACTGCTGAGAAGATTCATTACTTTGATGGATTTGTGTAATTTTTTCAAGTGCTGCAGGTGACAAACAATAAAAAGCACTTTATAGGCGCTCGCTCCAGAATCAGCCAAAGGAGGGAGGCCAGAGGGAGCAGAAGAAGAAGGGAAAGCTGCGGAGTGGATTCTCTTGGATGGAATGGATTCAACCACAAAGTCTCACCAGCTGGAATCGACTGTTCTCTGGATCTCTGTCAGGTGACTCCTCTCTGAACATTCAGTCTGTGAGTAGCTTTGGTGGACGGGGGGAGTGTGGTGGGCATACTATACCCAAACTACGGCAAGGCTTTTGACGCTGTCCACCAGAGCATTCTGATAAGCAAGCTGGAGAAATGTCGACTCCACAGAACTACCATTCAGTGGATACAGAAATGTGTAAACATTGGCAAACAAAGAATAACTGTGAATGACATGATGTCTCATTGGAGGGATGTCTCAAGGGGGGTTCCAAAGGGATATGTTCTGAGTCTCGTGTGAGTCTCGTAAGAGTAGAGAGCACATTGGTCAAATTTGCAGAAGACACAAAACTAGAGTGCTTGCCAACGCTTTGGAGGAGAGAGCTGAAATTCAGTGGGATCTCGATAACCTGGAGAACTGGGTTATAGACCCAGCCTACTGAATTCACTGTCCATTTTGGCCAATTTCACGGCCATAGGATTTTTAAAATAGCAAATTTCACGATTTCAGCTATTTAAATCTGAAATGTCCTGGGGCAGTAATTACAGGTGACTGGCCCAAGAAGGAGCCGTGGCGTGGGGATCCCCAAGGTGATTGTAGGTGGTTTGTGGTACACTCCCCTTACTTCTGTACTGCTGTTGGTGGCTGTGTTGCCTTCAGAGCTGGGCAGCTGTAGACCGGGGTGCCAGCTCAGAAAGGAGAGCCACTGCCAGGGGCAGAGCAGAAGTCAGGATGGCCTGATGTGGCGCCTCCTCTCTCCTGCCACCCAGCTCTGAAGACAGCAATGCAGAAGTAAGCAGGGGGTGAAAGTGACTTAATGTTCTTACAGCTCCTGTCCTACTTCAGGGAGTTGGGGAGGCTGTGATAGGACAGGACCTGTAAGAAATTTAAGTGTGTGATGGAGTGTAGGGGGCCCAGGCTGGGGTTGGGGATGTGGAGGATGCAGAAGTCAGGGCAGGGGATTGGAGACATGGGGGGGACCTGGAGCCTGGGATTGCTGCTTGGCTGCCAGCTCCCCAGCACTGACCGGGGCTGTGGGGACGCTGGATCCCCAGGACTGACCGGGGCTGCCAGGATGCCTGAGCACTGGAGCTGGCTCCTTGGTGCCCTGGGACCACACCACCAGTTTCTTACCAGGGAGCTGCACCGGGGCTCAGCAGCTTTCACCTTGTGGTCGCCCCACTTCCTTCTGCGCTGCTGCTCCCAGAGCTCTGTCTTCAGAGCGGTTGGGGGCTGTGCTGCCAACAGCCGCGGCCCAACTCAGATGGCAGCAGAGAAGTAAGGGGGCAACACCGTGGCACCCCTAAAATAACCATGTCTCACACACCTCCCTCTTGTGCCAAGGCCCCCGCCCGGAGAAATGCTGGTCTGCCCCATTAAATCTGTCTGGTATAGTGTCAAAGCACACAAAAGACCAGATTTCACAGGGAGAGATCCGATTTCACGGTTTGCAATGCCTTTTTCATGGCCCTAGATTGGGCAGGGCCCCAGTTATTTACAACAGAATGAAATTCAACAAAGCCACACATTAGGTGCTGCTCCCTGGGAGGGAAAACCAAATGCTCAAATACAGAAGAGGCCTGGCAGCTGCTCTGCTGAGGTGGATCTGGGAGCTGTAGTGGCTCACAATCTCAACCTGAGTCAGCAATGGGATGCTGTTGCAGAAAAATGCAAGTACAATGTTAGGCTGCATTAACAGAGGCCTAGCGCGCAAGTAAAGTGAGGTGAGAATACCGCTCCACGTGGTGCGGGTAAGGAACCAGCTGGGGTACTGTGTATTGAAAGGATCCAGAGGGGGAATGACAAAGATGATCAAAGTCCTATAAGCAACGGTGTAAGGAACGGGTATGTTCAGCTTGGAAAAGAGGAGATGAAGGGGGGCTGTGATACCGGTCTTCTGATCGGTGCAAGGGGCTGCCATAAAAAAAAGACGGAGAAAAGTCTTTCTCTCTTGCCATGGAGGGCAAGATGAGAGGCAGTGGGCTCAACCCACAGCCCGACAGATTTAGATTAGATCTCAGGACGAGCTCCCTACTTGCAAGACAAACAGGACAGTGGAACAGAGGGCGTGCAAGTGCCTTCACTGGAGGCTTTCAGAAAAAGGCTGAAGAGTCACCTGTCAACCCAACAAATCCTGTATCCTGTCAGGTTAGACTAGGTGACCCTTGCAGTCCCTTCTAACCCTGGGTTTCCCTGATCTGTCAGCCTGGGAAGAGGGCTTGTAGCATTCCTTGGTGGTGGGGGTGGTAGGACCTAATAAGGCTGAGATCTTCCAACTGAAATAAGTGGGATCCTCACCCTAAGCAGACACCTACACTGCAGTTCCGGGGCCCCTGGCATGGCCGTAAGTGGTCCAGGTCAACTGACTTGGCTACCTGGGGCTCTGGGCTAAAACTTGCAGTATAGACAATCAGGCGTAGGCTGTAGCAGCGGCTCTCAAACCCAACAAAGAGAGGATCCGGGATCCCGTTCCAGCCTGGCTGTTTACACTGCAACTTTTTAGCCTCACAACCTGAACTCAAGTCAGGTGACTCAGGCTCTGGGATTTAGAGCCAAAGGTTTCTTTCATTGCACTGGGGGACGTACCCAAAGGGTCTCGACACAAGACTTTTGACGTGTAAGCCTTGCTTCCTTTCTCCTCTCCAGTGGAAGCTGAACAAGCATGTCCATCCTCTGTGCAATTAGTTCCCAAGTGGGCCACGAGCCCATTGACCAGACAGAGGGAAAAGCTGCTGCCTGCTTCTGTTATACAATGTGCCAAGAATGCCTCAGTAATCCCATATGCAAACAGCTGTGCTCTGCACAAATATTTTTGTGGGGGTAACGGCCAGGGGTCCGAATCTGAAAGCCAAGCTTAGAGAGTGCCCTGAATCAATGCAACCAGGCAGGTCGAGTCACTTATTTCTTAAGTTGTATTTTAACAGGTAGAAACAAGCCTGCCTGCCACAAAGAGAAAGAAGTCAGCTGCAAATCCCTTGAAATTTAGGTCAGAGCAGAATGGGGAAATACAGAATATCACGCACACTACGTGAAAGGGAGAGGCCGTTAGCTCAGGAGCTGTGCCACTTTGTTGATTGAGTGGAATCGTTACTGCTGTTAGGCTGGGTGCTTAAGTAGGTACCTGATGGTTAAGTAATAGTAACAGGGGTAGAGGATGGAGGTGAAGGAAGAGAGGAAAGGATAGAAAGTGAATTGGGGTGATGTGGGGGGGTAGCGAGGTCACATACGCCCTTCGCCGGCATCTGCTCCCACCTGGCACTCTCTGTCCGCACAGTGCTGCTTCCAGAGAAGCAGGTGGATAGGTGTAGAGCTGGGATGGGGAGAGGGCATGGCATAGGTGGGGCAGGAGCTGTGGGGTGGGGCATAAATGGAGGAAGGGTGGGGCTTGGATAGGGCAAGGGGTGGGGCACAGGGGCACGTCACCACTGAAGAGCATGGCTAGGAAAGAGGGTAAGTAGCAGCATCCAGGGAGGTGGTGGGTGTCTATGACTTTCTCTGTCCTACGTGCACAGTGCGCTGTGCTCTCTCGCGGAGGCTCTCCGGAAGCAAAGATTTCATCCTGCTCCTTGTTCCTTCCGAACACAATCATTGCCACGATCACTACCCAGGCGCCAAGGAACAAATGGTACCAGACGGACTCAATCACTGGTTTTGATAGAGTTACAAAATTAATGGATGAGGGGAAGGCCGGAGGCATAACAGAGCTGCCTTTGAAAGATGGGTTTGGCACGACGCTTTGCAAAAATGGTACTCGCCGTGTTCTCGCTGATTAGACCGGATCCCAGCATTGGCGGGCGAGTCACACGCTGGCTCCGTCTACGCAGACGTCTCCAAGAGCCTGCATTTCATGGAGGGAGCTGGGAATCCCAGAAGGCTGAAGCCGATGTTTGTTGCCTCACCATTAATAACGGCATGCAAACCCAGCTTTTAGCTGGTTTGATTTCCCCTGGGCTTGGCCAACAATTGTAACGTGACGTTACTCAAGACAAGCTAGATTGTTACATTACAAGGTCTCCGCGAGTGAGGGGCAGGAGGCAGATTAACTAGTTGCTCCAGGCTTAGCTCAGGGGAGAAGCTGGGTTTTCCCACTTCCTGTGTGAGTGCCTCCCCGGGGCCCATTGGCTGTGTATTGTCCTTCCCAGGGGCAATTTCTACTCTTTCATAGTGTGCTGTGCTACACCAGCACCAGCAAAGTGCCTGGGCTTGTTTTGCCAGGCCAGAAACTGACCAATCTAAAATCATTCTCTGGGCAGCTGAGGGAGCTCTTAGCAGAATGAGAGGCTACCGCAGAGATCGCTTCTCCTGGAGCGTGAGAAGAAGCTGCACCTGCCTGGCCCATTGCCACAGCCTGGTAGGGCCTCGGGTCAGCTGGGCATTTGCAAAGCCTGGTGGTGGCTTTCAAATCCTTTCATCTTCTGCACTGCCTTGCTCCTGCTGGTGAAGTTAACCCTTACTTGCAGTTGAGAAAGGCACCTGCTCACAGGGTTAAGGACTGGTCGCAAGCTAAAACCTGCCAGAGGGGCAGCCTCTTGAGGACTGCAGAGTAATCGTGGTTGGTAGCCAAGCTGCTGCTGCACAGGGCCGGGGAGAATCACAGGGTTCCTTGGAGCCTGTCCCCTAGAACAGTCCAAGACACTCAGCCAGCCCTGAACTGTGCCCTCCATGATGCTTGTGTCTTGCTAGCTGGAACAGAAAACCTCGACTGCCAATCCCCCTTTCCTCATGGCCCAGCAAGAGAAGAGAAACAGAAACCCACTTTGAAGCCTCCCATGAGCCAGCCTGTTCCAGGCATGGATTTTCCCATAAAAGCCAGGTTTCTTCAGACTGTTAGATCTTGGAAGGAGAAATACATTATGGGCCAGAAGCTGGCAAAGACATCCTCTGTGCAGCAGCAAAAAAGACTCCAGCCCTTTTAAGTGAGAAAAGTGGAAAGCAGAGCCACTTGTTTCAGACAGTTTGGCTAATACAATGGAATAATTGAGCCAAGAAGGAAAGAGAGGTGCTAAGCAGTGTGGATTTACCCAGCTTTGGAAGAAAATCTCAATTACTGTGCTCCTGATGAAAGTGTAGAGAATCATTTTAGTTTTCTTGAAGGACAGCCTCAATCCCCACACAAAAAGCCCATTTCCAGTCTCCAGGGGAACATGGCCATGATCTATGGCCCTGGCTCCCAAGGAGCACATAAAGTGATTTTTTTTCCTTTTCAGCTGCAGCCTGAAAAAAAAAATGAAAAGAGGCACTGACCGTCCTGAAAAATGAAAGCATCTCACAGGAAAGAGAAATTACTGGCTCCATTTCCTTGCCAAAGAACTGAGTTCTGGTTGCCACTGGTGCTCCGTGGGACCGTGCTGGAGCTTTTTTGAGCTCTGCCAAAGACTTGCTTTTTCATAAATGTCTGAGGCATTACACAAACGAGGCACTGTCTGGACAGTAGTACTGGGGAAGAGAAGAAAGAGGGAGACTGTCAAAAAAAGAGAGAGACTCAGAGGGGGAGAACCGTGTTAGTCTGTGGCTTCACAAATAACAAGCAGGCCTGTAGCACATTAGAGACTAACACATTCATTTAGTAGGTAAAGAGCTTTTATGGGTAAGACCCGCTTCCTCAGATAAGTCTCAGAGGGCATCAGATTGTCTAGGAACTGGTGCGCATGATCTTAACCACAAAAGCTTGTTATCTAATACTTTAATTTGTCAGTAGTTAAGGTGCTAGAGCGCTGCTTGTTGTCTGTGAATGGAGAGAGAAGGAAACGTGGTTTGTTGCATAAAAGAACGACAGGGGGTTGGAAATGTGCTATCCATGGCTGGTGCGGCTCGACACCACGCTGGGTGGCACTTGATCTGCAAGGAGGCTGCCTCCCTCTGGCATTTCTCACCATGAGCATGTCAGCCATTGCTGCGGTTCCGATTTGGCTTGCTTTGTAAGTGTCCCCTTTTCTGCTGAAGTGATTTCAGATCCTTCTTCCCCCGCTCTCTCGGCGGGGAGACAAAGTAAAGCCTCTCAGGGTCAGCAAGCAGAGATGTGACCAGCCTCCAAACAGTCAGCCAGGGAAGAGGCCCTCTCAAAAATACCACCTCTGCCTTACACCTAGAGAATAAGAAATTGGGCTTCTGCAGTGTTCCGCATTCCCAAGGACCTACACCCCCACCACTGCGTGCACTTGAATGGTTTGTTCTTGGTGGCAAGTGATCAGAAGTCAGAGCCTTCGAATCGGAATGTCACAAGTAAGCACATTTCTCGGGTGTCTCGCCCAGCCTTGCCAAATATCTCCAGCCACAGCTAGAAATGGTGCAGTCGTTACTAACTGTGTCACTGTCTTATTTCTGGGCCTGTCTGGGGCTCATCTGTAAAATGAAGAGGGGAACCAATGTGGTCCTATCGATGGGGTGCAGGGTTTGATATCTTCACACTTGGTCGCTAGTCCTGGTTCTCCCCCGGGGCTTCAGATAGGTCTCCCGATTCTCTGGGGCTTATTTATCGAGACACAGGCTGTGATACCTTTACATTCAGTAAAATCGAAGTAACCTAAAGAGTTCAGTGGGACTATCTGGGGTTAAGGTATCTTTGTATGGCTCTGCTTAAGCACAGTAAGAGCGTGCTTAACTTTAATCACATGCATAGTCCTGTTGACTTCACACGCTATAGGCTGCAACTCAGGAAAGCACCGAAGCACAAGCTTCTGTGTCATTGATACCAATAGAACTGAAGCAAGCACATGCTTAGCTTTAAGCCCTGAATTGGGGCCCAAGTCTTTTGCTGAATGAAAGCACAGAACACGTGAAGTATCGCTAACTATTGTTATTCAATCAGCCAGAGTGAAAATAATGACAAGAAAAATCCACGTACCAAAATCACAGTTTCAGTGAGGTGTCATTTTAGTCCCAAATCCAGCCCCTGGCAGTTTCATAAGCTCTGGCTGTTTATTTTTTTGTTTGGTTAGTTTTGTTTTCTAATGAAACCCTCTTGCACAGGTGATTGGTGGAAAATCATTCATTAGCGGCCAAGAACTATCGATTATTTTCATCCCAACTATCCGGCCATCTTCTAGCCAATTACTAAAGCCAATAATTAAAGAAATATCAGCCCTGCACTTTTGTTGTTGTTTTCAGTGGTGCTCTATTCCCGAGGTAGCATGAATCTTGCTGGCCTCCGCTCTGTGCCAGACGAGCTGTTTTGAAAGCATTGACGTACCACAAAGTAACCACTTGCATGCATCTGGAAGAGCAAGCTTGGACAGAGAATGCAGGAGCTGCTGCTAGGCCTCCGATATATCTACTGGACGGGAGAAAGTGGCGGTTGGTACCACACATGGAATTGCTTAAAAAATCCATAGGAGTTTGCAGCTGGCTAAAGCCAAGCTCCAGAAATTCTTATTTGGGCCCTGAAATAAGCCGCCTGATATTCAAACATGGGGAGCACCCATAGTTTCAGCAGGAATCAGGTGTGCTTGAGCATATTTTGAAGGAGAGACTTTTAAGATGCTGTACTATGCTGGGGTCTCTCCCATTTCATGCACAGTGCTCAAAAAATTCCCATCCACCAATTTTTAGGGCAAATTAGTAAGTGGAATAATTGAACCATGTTCCTGGGAACTGTCTATTACTGTCTTGAACATTTTTCATTTTTTCATCAGATCAAACACCACCTCCCCCCCGCGCACACATGTGCACGCAGAACCCCAAACTAAAAACCGGTTGTTGTTGGTTTAAGCAAAAGTGTTTTAGGCCAAGGGAGCGACATTCCTTCATATGAGGCGCTCCGGGACCTGGCCCTTCATGTTTAATTACATGCTTTGCGATGCTCGCCAACAAAATAACATTTGCTTGCACAGCTCTGTCTGTTGATTTACCCCTGCAAGATGCCGGGTCAATGAGTCCCTTTTAAAAATTCAAAAGCCCAAAGGAATGGGGGAGGCGGGTACCTACACACACACACACACACGCGCGCGCGCACACAAAAGTTTTCCAAAGTCAAGAGCATGAAAAGCTCCTCCTGAATAATTTCCCAGTGGTCCTCGTTAATGCCTTCAGATATTTCCCCATCTCTTTTCAAAGCTTCAAGTTCAAAAACACAGAATAGAGCTGCCTCAGCAGTTACCGCCCCCTCCCCTGACACACACACCTTTTTCCCTAGTTTTTCAGCCAAGTTCAATCGAGCCCATTAACTCCTTTCTTTTCATTTTTTCTTCTCTTCTTCCTTGAAGGAAAAGCAGCAATGGGTTTCAGCCAAGCCTGCTAGACATAACTGTCTGGAGAATTTCCTTCTTCATACTCTTTCAGGAGCTGTTATTTTGCTTGACAGATGTGGTAGCCCATCTGCTTCGCTCCGTTGTAACTTGCGTTCTCAGCCCCATGTTGCTTGTCAGGCAAAGGCAGAGGAATCTCTGGGTATGCATGTCACCTTGGTTGTAACCAGGCGGGCAGAACTGGATGAGCCTCTCTAATCTCACACCCGCAGGACCTGACCGGAGCCGAACGAGAGAATTTGCCGGACCACGGGAGGTCTATATTGTCTAGCAGCATTACCACCACTTCCACGGCTTGTTGGGCTCTAAGCAGACATTTAGGGGTAAATTAGAGCTGAACAACAGCCCAGAACACTGAGAGCCAGGACTGGTGGCTGTAAACCAACTTTATGGGAGCACAGGAAACTTGGCCACTCCTGCGATAAGAGGTCGTCCAGCTAACTCAAATCTTGCCAGGTTGCAGATGTTGGCAGACGAGAGGGTGCTGGATTAGAGAGATCCAAACGGTAGGAAAAAAGAACAGAAAGAGCCTCTTTCTTCTCAGACAGAACAAGGATCTTTGTCAGAATAAGGGAAACACAATTAAGCCTAAAACCCCAGTTCACGGTTGAGTTTCTACCTAGAATGCACTTAGCCCCTGCCTGACCCTCCCCACAGTACATGTGTAGAGAATCGGAGTATTGGATGGATATGCCAAGGCATTTTCTTTTGTCCAGAGGCTGATGTTGCATGTCCAAGTAGGTGAACAACCTTCGTTTCCTCCCCCCCACAGTAATAGGAAATAGCAAGTGTCTCCCGACTCGTGCTTACTCCTGCATGGGGGTTTCCTGTATGCCCCCCAGATGCTGCTTTCTGCAGACACAGGTGCTGATTTTCTGAGTCCTGGTACCTCTGTGTGGTACAGCTACACCGGCGTGATGGACATGTGCCCACCCAGAACACCTGGTAGCTACTCACGTTGTTCGCCACATAACTTAGATTAAAGCTACCCCAATTGCAGTAACACCTGTGATATTCCTGACCTCCTGTCTTTCCATGCGTTATTACGCACCTAACTGCTTACGGGTATGCCTACACTGGCCTCATTCCTGACAGCTGCACATCAGCACTGGTTGCCAATTTTCCATTGTAAACATTTGGGAGACTGGTTTTTCAGGGGGAAAACTAAAGCATTTGCAAGAACCCTGTCTTTTGGTAAAAGGGGCAGGGTCTGGTGACTGGAAATGCTGTAACATTGATTTGAGGCTTGGGGGCTTTTTTTGGAGGGTGGGGACAAAAATTGGAAAAGGAATGAAGAATTTTGATGAAAACAAAGAGCATTTGTTATTATTATTATTTTTTTTTTCAGGTAAAACAATAATTCCCATCCAGGCTTCTGATCCCTGCAACTTCTCATGCACATCCTTACCAGCCCGGCAGCTGTCGGTGTAGACGTGTTGCCAGGCCGACACTTCTCATTTCCATCAATGTGGATGGAACAGGAATTGCGTTTGTCTTATTTTTCCAGTGGAATCTAATATCAGCTGATGTGTTGGCTGAGCAGCTCTCATCCCCCGGCTGTAATTACACATTTAGCCGTAAGGATTCATGCCTGATAAAGCAGTGACTGAGAATAAACGATAATTTAGTGAGGGCTTCTGTGCATGTGCTGGAATCAGATTTTGAGCAGCACAAGGAAGGTAAGTGCTTATATCTGCCATTGCTCACTATGTGAGCGTGATTAAAGAGTCTCTTCTGGCAGCTGAGGACAGGCTGAAAATTAGGAAATCATTTACCTGACTTTATCTTTCAGCCCCATTTCATATGACGGAAGCAAAATGACTCCCAAGAACTTGTTCCTTGGGGAAGGGATCAGATTCTCTTTGGTTTAACATTCCAGGTGACTGGAGCTTTTCCCATTGCTCCCAGCTGTGCTGCCTTCTCGGCTGCCCAGGAAATAGCAGGAGCCAGTGCTTTCCAAAGCTCAGGCTGCGGAAAATTTGTATTCCACATGAGCGCAAGAAAGAAAATCATTTTCACAAGGCTCTCGCCCCCATTCCAGCTCTTCAGATCAAAGTCAGTGATTGCCGGGCTGTTTTGCTTATTACACTTCGCACAGCTATTCCATTCTAGGGGTAAGTGCTTGGGTCACTAACTCTCCCGACCAGATGAATCAGTGGGGAAAGCTGGCAACACACCTGAATCATGGAGAAGTCATTCTTCTGCTCTATTCTGCGCTGGTCAGGCCTCAGCTGGAGTATCGTGTCCAGTTCTGGGCACTGCAGTTCGAGAAAGATGTGGAGAAATTAGAGAGGGTCCAGAAAAGAGCGACAAGAATGGTCAAAGGTCTACAGAATGTGACCTATGAAGAAAGGCTGAAAGAATTGGGCTTGTTTAGTTTGGAAAAGAGAAGATTGAGGGGGGGACATGATAGCGGTTTTCAGGTATCTAAAAGGGAGTCATAAGGAGGAGGCAGAAAACTTGTTCTTCTTGGCCTCTGAGGATAAAACAAAAGGCAATGGACTTAAACTTCAGCATGGGAGGTTTAGGTAGGACATTAGGAAAAAGTTCTTAACTGTCAGGGTGGTCAAAGAGTGGAATAAATTGCCAAGGGAGGTTGTGGATTCTCCATCCCTGGAGATATTTAAGAACAGGTTAGGTAAATGTCTATCAGGGATGTTTAGACAGTACTTGGTCCTGCCACTGGGGCAGGGAGCTGGACTCGATGGCCTCCCGAGGTCCCTTCCAGTCCTGGTATTCTATAATTCTGTGATTCTATGGAGTTATACAACCGGACTGCTGTTGCACCCTGCCTTCACTAGTCGCTTGTGTGTATTGTTGTCAAGACTTGAGTGTAGACCTCAGGCCTCTGGTAGCACTCTCAAGTTCAGTAAAGCCAGGAGCTGAAAACAGACTGCAGAGCTTTCCAACATCCCACCGTGGTCCTCCTGACCCTTGCAGCTTGCTTTACAGGTCAGGAGACCAGGACTCTTTTGGACCAAAAGAGAGGAGCAAGTTTCAAAGCATCCCTGGGAAAGAGCTGCTCCTTCTGTCTTCCACCGAGCTGAAAGTATGTGTGCCAGCACTCAGACAAGTATGTCCCAGGTTGTCTGGGGGGTTTTATAGGTAGGGCCCCGACCAACATTCCAACCATGAAAAACTCATCACCCGGAAGTGTTCAGCTCTGTAATGGCACTGTTGGAACCACTCGAGTGTGTGGATGGAGGGCAGAAATCTGACAGGAACGGCCTTTTGCCTGGGAGTTCAGCGCATGGGTTTCTAGCTGCGTTAGAGAGGAAGAAGAGTGCAGAACCCTTATCAGAACTAGGGAGGTGGGAGTGGGGCCCCCCTATTTTGAATGTCCAAAAGATTTAGTTACAGGTTACGTTTCAGTTATGACTGACATGACTGGCTGAGCCTTTCGTCCCACCCGCTTCACCCACCCCTCTTGCCACTGAACAACAGCCCTGCTATTCACCTTCCTGCATAACCCTTCCAGCAAAGCCCAGTTATGACTTCTAGCATCATTTCCTGTTCTATTCTGAGTCCCACACACACTGCTCTGACTCCTGAGAAGACACTGCATTGCCAGCGGGGACTGCCAATCAAATACGCAGTGGGATGGTCTTGTCAAAAGGAGCCTGTTAAAAAGCAGGATGACAATACTACAGTCATTTCCCTTGAAATCATGAGGTGGAAGAAGCATGAGATATTGTCCTTTGCCCATAGCAAATCCAGTCATGTTCTTAACACAGCATGACAGGTCTGAGTCTATCCCAACAGCGTAAAGAAAAGTTAATGGCAAATAGTCTTTGGGTACAAGTGAGTGTCACATTTTAAGCAGCCCAGATTTGTGGCTTTGTGTCCTTCCTTGTACCTGCGCTAGTCCTTGGCTTTCCATTTTGCGTTTGAAAAATCTGAGAAACTTATTTCATAGCAAAGCATTAGACTGCCTGTAGGAAAATCTCACCGCTTCATCACTGCCCTGCCTCCATTTCACTTCCTAAATCAACTGCAGGAGTTAAGCACTTTTGAAATTCTGGTCCTCAAAGTGCAAGGCACAATAATTAATTGCAAGCTCATATGCAAGGATTCATCTAGGGCCCCTGGGCTTAAAGCTCTCAGTGTAGGAATTGCTTGCCTATTTCATCCAGAGCATTAATGCAGACTGCAGCTAGCAATTATACAACGCATTAAAGTTCTGCGATTGTACGCAGAGCGTGTATTTCTAATGCAAGCACAACCTTTACTCTGTTGCAGCCCTTCTTTTTTCTCAGGGTTGCATTTGAACAACTGCCGTGTGACAAGGGAAATCTGAACATATAAAGGATATGTCAGGAAGAAGTTATAAAGCAGCTTGCTCCTTTATGCGTTTATCATTAGTGATAGCTTCATGGTGCAATAATTGAAACAAACCAGGTGATGTAAAGCAAACAAGGAAGCAAACTGATTCTCTTTTACATGACTGCCAGGATAAAATGAGTGTCTTAGCCCCAAAATCTCACTACCTAATAAGTAAATTGATTAGTCTTTAAGGTGCTACAGACTGCTTGTTTTTTAATAAAAGCTCTGTAAGTTGAATCATATTTACACAGGTTGAATTTCTCTTGTACGTCACCCTTGGGACCTGACCAGTGCTGGACAAGAGAATTTGCTGGACCACGGGAGATCAGTTTTGTCTAGCACGTTACCCACCCTTCCACTTCTTGCTGGGCTCTTAGAAGACATTTAGGGGTAAATTACAGCTAAAGAACAGCACATTGAGAGGCAGGACTGGTGGCTGGAAACAAACTTTATGGGACTGCAGGAGACTTGGCCACACCCAGGATAAGTGGTCGTTCAGTTGACCGAAAACTTTCGGATTAGGGATGTTGCCATCTGAGAGAGTTCAGGATTAGAGAGGTTCAACTTGTATCAATGTTAAGTCCGCTTTCCACTTCCAGAGTGGGTCAAAGGGACTTGTACAAACTAGTCAGATCCAAGGTGATTCTTGTGTAACTATTCACAGTGAAAAGTGTGAGGCAGGTTGGAGTCTCAGAAAAAAGCTACAGATCGTGTGATGAAAATACCTCGCACGGCGTGCAGCGTGCTCTGCCTGGGGACACGTAACCCGTGGGCAAACTCACTCTAACATTAGCTGACAAAACTGATCCAGCCTAATTCCCAAAGTAAACACCATTTTATTAATATTCCATAATACTTAGGATTAATCGCTAGCGATACCCCCTCGGCACAGAAATGATCCCTTTTAGGAAATCACTTGTTCTTCTTTGTCAAAAACTTGCCGCTGACAGGTGTCTAGGAATGCAGCTACATTACTAGAGGCATTACCAGGGCTGAGAGAAGATTCTCTTATTTCTCTTTTATTTATTAGGTTTTCTTAAAAAGCCTGAGACTATTTAATATTTTCAAAACCCTTTTGACTAAGTGCCAATTCATCAATGCATTAGAAACAGGACATTAATCTGCTCCTCCAGTCTGCACTTTAATTGTAACATTTTCCTTTTAATGAGGTGGAGAAGGCAAATGGGGACGGTAATTGTGCCCGCACTGATGGAAGGTTTCTTTTATAATTTTTAAACTAATGATGACATGCAACTCCTATTGTTCCTCCGCAGGAAAGGGCCTTTTGGCACAAAGAGATGGATTAGTGGAGGAGAAAGGTTCCTACCCCGTTATCAGGGCGGTCCCATAAAGCACACATGCCTTGAATATGTTCGACACAAAATAACATGGCCTCATCTATTAACAAGACAAATGACTTGGGCTTGACAGACGGGACGCCTGCAGACCCCGAGCGTTATCGTAGTGCGTTTGAAAGGCCATGGTTGGTAAGGATCTCAGAGATTACATCTGATGGACGCAAACTGGCCTTCAGGGGCTCATACCACTGGGCTGCTGTCCATCTGCTTATGCATACCTATGAGCTGCCCACTAAGCTCACAGATACATCTGTCTGACATGCCTTTGTACGCAAGGCCGGATGACTCTTGCCATCGCAGATTAAAGGGGTTGTTCAACATTATGTCAAGTGCACCAGGGTAGAGGGAGGTGGACAGTGAGAGACCGCTTGTGTGTTTCAGTGTAATTACTTCTCCTGCCACTGTGCCTGGCATCGAGGGAGCCATGGCAGGTCAGTGTTACTTCACAGAAGGCACAGTTGAGGCAGAGGGAGGAGGAAGGCTTTTGGCAGGAAGCCACGTGAGGAACGTCATGGAAATTTTCTAATGCTCAGCTCCGGGTAGGACCCCCCAGTACCCCCTGACCCTCCGCACAGTACTCTCCGTTATTATGCATATTGAAAATGGCTGCCCGTATAGCAAGCTGGTTGAAGCAGAAGAGTGGAGGATAATGATAATACCTAGCCCTTAAACAGCACTTTTGTTTTTGTATCTCAAAGCATGTTACAAAGAATGGTCAGTATCCTCATTCCCATTTAAAATACTCAAGGAAAAGAGGAGAAAAATATACCGCAGACCCAGAGCAGAAAAGCGACGTGACCAAGGTGATGCAACGCAGTGGCAGAGCTAACTCAAGGCTCCAGAGCTCTGCAGTCAGTGAACTGGCCTGCCGCCCCAGCATAACTAAGTAAGAGATGGGAAATTGGATAGGGGAAATCCCTATGCACCTTCCACACGGAGTACCCAAAGCACTCAGTGACGGGACAGCAGCCCAGATATTTTTCCTGCGTTTCCCTGTTAGGATGCAGCCCTCAAAGCAGAATGTACCTGGACCTCACTTTAAAAGGGCATCCATTTTATAGAGTCTTCTTGGGGTGACTCGCCACTGTGGATTTGCATCAATCCCAGCTGATGCTGTTGGGTCTCTTTCCACTTTCCGCTCAGCAGGCAGTGAGAAGCGAGATACTCATGAGGTGCCAGTTTCTGAAACTGCTCAGGAGTCACTGGGTAAATCTCTTTGGCTTGGTCTCTGGTGGTGCTCAGGTGGTACATTTTATCCTCTATTTGTAGCATGGCTTCCCAGAATCCATTGCAGGAGGCAATGGCCTCTCCCACTCCTAATTATTTGGTTCTGTTAAGAATACAGCAAACCTTCCGGGCATTGTGCTTCTGCTTCTGTCTTACCCTTGACAGACCGGCTGAGAACAGTCAGGTCTGTTCCACCCAATCAGACCCAGTTGTTAAGGGTATTTAGGAGGTCTTCTACTTTTTGCAATGCCTAAGAGACTTAGGAATCTCAGGCTTGTTTTCCAAAGTAATGTAGATACCTAGGGACTCAGCCCACAAAGAGACTGCGATGCTCAGCATCCTGACACTGTACGTGTGGAGGCCCTTGAGAAGCACAGGAACAACATGGTGACCCACCAGGCCAAATTGTGTGTCTCGGCACCCTGTGCAATGCCTGGGGATAGTCAGGCAACTTTGTGGGCAGTTCACAGAGCCAGCCCACCAGCTGGAGAGTGGCCTTAGCCAGCCAATGGGAGATGCTGTGCTCAGCCCCACCCTCCTCTTAGGGCGAGGCACCTACCATAAACTGGGGAAAGAGAGATGCTCTTCCACCTAATTTGTGGGAGGGGGTAGCCGATGCAGCAGCTGTGTTCAGGGGCTTTGTCTTCCCAGGCCCCCTCCTGCTGTGTAGCACTAAGTACTCTGAGCATACCTGCCCAATCGGGCTCCACCTGCAAGTCAGGGGGGAGGAGTGTCTGTCTTTCCCCTGTGCATGAATCTCTCTAGGGTACTGACGGGAACTGTCTGTGCAGAAGGAGCCAGCAGTATGCACCTTTCCAGGCGGAAACGTAAGTGCCTAGGGATCCTTCACCGCCAATACTTGGGCTGTGAGCAGGGGTCCCTCTAATTTTTTCCATCTGTGGGAGGAACAAATTTTGTTACATGCACCAAGGCATACACAGATGTGAACCACCAGTAGAAACACAAACTGCTGGCTATAGGTGCTCCGGTAACCAGCTGGACAGCCCAAGCACCCAGCTTATGGGGAACCCTGCCTGTGACCAAGTTTAGGCACCTACAGGGTTAGGCAGCAGCCAAGGAGGTATTTTATAGTTTATGGGGAAGCCTAAGTATGGGCCTTAGCCCCAAATGTTTTTATGAAGAGCATAGGGCCTGCTCTACACTAGGGATCGAAGTTTATCCCAGACACACAATTCTAGCTATTTGCATAGCTAGACTAGACATTTCAGGATCAACTTCCTTCCCTGGGGCTGGTGCCAATGTCCCTTACTCCACAGGGGAACGTGGAATACCAAGGTTGATGGCTGAGCCCAGAGAGATCGATCTTGCTGCATCTTCACACATGCTGCAAAATCAGTCCCTGGAAAACCGATCATGGTACGCCAGCCTCCTGGTAAGTATAGACACACCCTAAGCCTCATTGAAAACCAATGGGCGTAGGCCAGGTCTACACTAGACCTTAAAGTCAATTGTAGATAGGCAATTCCAGCAACGACAATTGCATAGCTGGAATCAGCTTATCCACAGTCGATTTACCTGACCGTCCTCATTGAGGGAGGTCAACAGGAGAAACTCCCCCATCAGCCTCCCTGACTCCTCACAAGCAAGAAGGGTACGGTGGTCACCGGCCAATGCCTGACAGTTCGATTTGGCATATCTCCACGTGGCGCCCGAAATAGAACCCCAGAAGACGTGCCCTTAGTTCATGCTACAGAAATGCAAAACTCCCTAGTGGCTGCAGGACCACGGGAGTTCTTCGGCCGGCATAGCAAAACCACATGCCTAACTGATGGAAGCCATACTAGCAGAAGAATGTGGACTGCAGCCGTGTGGAGTTCTTGTGGGCGTAACTCTTTGACAGGGGTTGTGATTTCTTTCGTTTTCCACCAGCAAAGTGTTATAGTGTAGGCTGAAACTCTGCCCACCAACCTACTCTGCAGCCCTGGGAGGCTCTGTAGGTGAACACCTAGAGGATGGGCTTTGGAAGCCTTTGTTCTGCTCTGGGCAATGGCTCTGTAAGAACAGCATGTGTGAGCAGTGTTCGCCGGTTTCTCCCTTCATCCTCCCACTTCCTTGGTCCTTCTCTGGTGATCAGAGAAGAGCAAAATCCAAAGTCCATGTTTTTTGTGGTTAGCTTCCAGTAGGGTTACTGTAGAAAAAGAGCACACCCCTGAGAGGGAGTGGATCTGTATCAGTGCCTACCAACTCGCTTTGTATTAATCTGTTATAGTGTATATAGTACGTGAATACAGCGTGCCTTGCTAGATACTGATACAGATCCACTCCCTCTTAGGGGTGTCCTCTTTTTTGAAAGTTTAAATATTGTAACCCTAGCTTCCAGCAAGCCTGAATACACTTATTCCCTGTTTGTTCCAATTTATATAGTGATATCCTCAGCTGTATCATGACCAGCCATTTTACTGAAATTTAACTAACCAACTCAATACATTGTAACGTGGTTATCTCACCAATTATATCCCACCACCTTAATTGGTTTACACACAGTGGAATTAATTGCACGGCAGACAGAAACGTTCAACCAAAGACCATAAAGATAAACAATAGAGAAATGGGGCTCCATTACAAAACAATGAAGAAATGAGGTTTTTACAACCCCAATTATTGATCAGTGGGTCCTGGCCAGACAGAAAGCTATCAGCCTGCATTTTCTTTAAATCTTTAAGATGCTTCCCTTACATTGTATCCCCTTTCTAACAGCCTGGAATTGCCTTGGTTTAGTCTGACTGGTCTGGACTGCCTGAGGGCGAGACAGCACCTTTCTCAGCTTATGGTTTGCTTAGCCAAAGGCCTCGGCCTGTCACAGGGAAAGAAGGTCTTTTCACAGGCAGACTGTGAATTTGATTCTTTATTTTTATACCCCTCTAACTAGATAGGTAGCAAAAACACACCTGCATTCCTAAAGTATTGCGGTCTGAGGAAAACAGGGTGACGTTCGATAAGGACAAATGCAAAGTACTCCATTCAGGGAAGAACAATCAGTTTCACACATACACAATGGGAAGTGACTCCTAAAGATGGAGAACTGCAGAAAGGGATCTAGGGGTCATAGTGGCCCACAAGCTAAATAAGAGCCAACAGGATGACATTCTCCTTAGCCTCTGCTGATAGGACAAGAAGCAATGGGCTTAAATTGCAGCAAGGGAGGTTTAAGTTGGACCTTACGAAAAATTTCCCAGCTGTCAGGATGGTTAAGTACTTGAGTGAATTGCCTTGGGTGGTTGTAGAATTTCCGTCACCAGAGATATTTAAAGACAGGTTGGATAAACATCTAAGAGGGATGGTAAACACGGTGCTTGGTTCTGCCATGAGGGCAGGGGACTGGTCTTGATAACCTCTCAAGATCCCTTCCAGTTCTCATGTTCTATGATTCTCTTTGTTCAGTTCATGAGAGAAAAGCTACCTTGTGCAAGTGCAAGGGTATCACCGTATTAGAAAGAAAGACAAACTGAGTTCCTACAACCACTACATGTAGTTGGGGATTATTCAGCACAACCTTGAGGTCCTGGAAACTGGCCATTCACCAAAATTAAAACTGTTCTTGAAACAAGAACAGGGACACCACATTTCCTAACATTGTAAAAAATAGCTTTGTGACTGTCAGATTTTTTCACTTTTGACATTCAATGTTTTGGGCTTTTCAAATTGAATTTTTTGTTTCAAACTGTTAGTAAATTTACCCCCAACATTTTTTTTAGAGGGGAAAAGATTAAAATCACAACACTTGGATCCAAGCGAAGCACATCTTAGTTTATTGGGTTTTGAAAATTTTTGAGATTCTGTCTTCGTCTCCAATATGGGATGGGAAAATATTTCCAAGCTCCAAAATTCTAGCAGAATGGGAAACCCCTTTGTCACCCAGCCCTGCTCACCGCCATTACTAAAGAATCTGCCTTCCGAATGTGGTTAACTCTTCTGTCTATGATGCAGAAGGCAGAAAACAGTCCAACTCATTCTTTCTTTGGAATGCTAATAGGAATATAAAACTTCAATAGTATTTGCCATCAAGGTGAGCAGGTGTGACAGGACTCAGACAGGACCGGATTGTCGGCTCTACCCTGGCTCCTTATGCAGTTCCAGAGCCATAAAAGTATCAGAAACCGGCCAGATATTCCCACTTGGCAATATTTCGTGGGCCAGCCTGGTGACTTGACGCGCCAGAATGGTGGAAGCTCGCTACTGACATCTCTTGACGAACTGGGAGACAGAGGGAGGGAGCTGCTGCCATCTGTTGGTGAGGAAGGGGAAATGCCTAAATGAGCCAGGGCTCATTTGCATTTGAGTTAGGTGAGTTGGCAGCATGTTGGTTAAAGGACAGTCACATTTTAACTTTAGGGGCATTAAGATGTGATTGGTTCTGTCGGGAAATGGAAACACAAGACCTGCCGGGGAAAAAAATGCCTTGGGAGAGGAGTCACCCTGAGGGAGAAGCCCTGCCCAGAGGGTTTAAAAAATAGATAATATTATGGTAGTGGTTCTATATGTTGTTGAGTTCTTTCTGCTGATTTAGTGTTAAGATGGTTGCAAGAATACAGAGAGGTAATAATCACCTATTACTGCGCTGAAGCTGTGGAGTAAGCATGGCACCAGAGGGATGTTCTGGGTCTGTCTTCCTGCCCAGCAGTCAATGCTAAAATCACCTTAGCTGGCTCAGGTGATAGGGCTCCTGGAACAACCCAGCTACCACCCACCCTTTGGAGAGCTTGGCCTCCACCAGCTGAGAACCAACAAATAGTGAGTGGGGTGCTGGGGAAGGAGGAAAGGGTTAGAACACCTCAGCCACTTATGAGCTGCAAGGGCAGGGCTGAGGTGGGGGCTACTGGGTGCGGGGGAATCTTACCTCAGAGTTCTTGATTTATTAACTTCTGGTTCCTCAAAAGTACCGTGTCCCCCATGTCCTACTGTTATAAATTATTCTGGACTGAGTGCCTTTGAGTGGGGTGGTACTGCCCATCCACTGTGCTCTGTGTGGTGTACACAGGTTCCCAGCGGGGCTTGAGCCAGTGGTACTTAGGTTTTCAGAAGGAACCCCTAGAAAACTGACTTTATGCAATGGGCCTGGCAGAAGTGCAAGACCACACTTCGTGGGGCAAGAAAAAAGAACTGAAGCTCTGGCTTGCATGGTGTCAGCTTTATCTGTTCATGGGAGATGCTGGGAGAGTTTTTAGTTTGGAGAGTTACTCTCACTTTCTTCTACACTTTTGCAATGGCTTGTTGATCTCTTCAATAAGATGTCTTCTTAGAAGCCTAAGAAGTCTCTTAATAGATGTCTGTGGGTTTGGGGTCAGGTCCCTAGGATCTCAGTTCAAAACCTCAGACATCGACAATCTGGCATTTCCTGCCCATCTCTTCCTTTAAGCCATAATCTGTCATTTTTTTCTCTCTCTCTGCCTCATTTGGCACTGTTTTACCCTAGGCTGTGGATCGCAAGGCATGGCCAATGGGCAAGAGGGCACAGTCGAAAGGGGGATGGGGTGGAGTTGTGGTGATACCAGCAGCCTACAAAGTTTTCAAAATCCACCAAAACTGAGCTCGCGCACATTGCCATTAATGCTGAGAGAGGAAGAGTAGTCCAATGGTTAGGACGCAGATCTGTGACTCCACAGGTCTCCATTCCAGTCTCCCCTCCTCCCCAGGCTTCTTAGGTGAGCTCGGTCGACTCTCTTAATCTTTCCGTGTGTCATGGCTCTGTGTGTACAATTGTGGCTCATAACATCTCCTGCTCTCACCGGGGTGCTGTGAGGATAAACATATTAAAGATAGTGAGCTGCTTGGGTACAACGATAAGTACAAGTATAAAATTTGATGAATGCAGTTTGCTCTAATTTTCACCAGGAGATGGTTTGGCCCTGGTAGGTCCCAGGATCAATGGAGGGGAAAGGTGGCATAAAGCAATCTTCACTCGCCTTTCCCCTGGAACTCCAGATTGTTCTCAGTTGCAAATGTTCCTCGTCGTTGCTCAAAAAATATTTTGGCCTAGAAACTTCAAACTTGATATAGTATCCTGCCCCTAGCAAGGTGCAGTGCTTTGACTAGTTTTGGAGGTACAAGGGAGATATTTCATTATTGATGGCTTCTGCCCATGAACTGAAGTCAACATGTCAGAGACCTGCTTTAAGGAGGTTTTTGCCTATTTTACAAAATGTCCATCGACATCCTGCTTGCTTTATAAAATGTCCATGGTCTGGTAGGGTCAGTCCTGTGAGCAGTAAACTTGTAATGAGAAACCCATGAGAGGTTTGACGTGAAGAGGGTCACCAAAGGCACTGGGTGCTGGGTATGTTTGTCGACACAGAAAAGGCAAAGTTGTCATTTCTAGCTCAAACAGGTCTGCTCCCGCTACCGTGCCAAAAGTAGCAGTGTAGTCCTGGCAGCAGCGAGGTCGGCTAGTTGCCCCAAATACAGCCCCACCGAGTACCCTATATCCTTAGGTGGGTAGGAAGCAGTGTTCCCTGTAAGCTGAGTTCCTGGGCAGCTGCCCAGGAGAGATTCGGATGCACACACAGCTGATTAGCAGTGCACCCACAGTCGGCAGCTACTGGTGGTGCACACAACAAAATGTATTCCACCCTGGGTGGAAAAACTAGGGGGAACCCTGGTAGGAAGCACCTCCTACCCCCAGGGCTACCCTCACTTCTAGCCTGCTATATTTAGCGCCTCAGCTCATCAGACTAGCGCGGCTATGTCTACTACTGCTGCTGATTGCGCTCTCCAGCTCCGGCATAGCCAGGCCTTCAGAGCCGATGGAACGGCGCAATTGTCATCCCATTGGAAATGATGATATTTCCATCCCAGGCTGTTCACTGGCTGCTCTTGGAGAAGAAACTGGTTTGTTGCTCTGGGGCCCTCCTCTCCCCTCAACTCTGTCAGCAATAGCAAAATAAAACTCGGCAGCCTGCGAGAGCCGTCTCTGCCCACTCGGCCACTGGGGCAGAAGTCCGTGCAAACTGAAAGAGCTCTGCTGGCTTAGGTGCAGGCTGCAATGTCATTCACGTTGTCCTCCACAGTGACCAAGTCAAATCTAAGTGGTGGGCGCCCTCGAATGCAGGCACGTGCCGTTCCTTCTGATCACTTGCAAATCTGCCTGGGGAAAAAAATAAACACCGATCAGGGCAAGATCCACTTGACATTCAAATCCAGAGAAGAAAGTGGGGACGGCAAGGCTGCGCTCTCAGAAAACCATCCTCCAGCAGAGTCCGTCAGGCTCTCCCAGGGAACCTGCAAGGAAAGTGCAAAAGAGGAAGACCTCGGACAACGTGGAGAAGGTCTACTGAGACTGAAGGGCAACAACTGGGGTGCTCCTGGAGTCGGCTACAAGTTTTGTCCCGAGGCAGAGTGAAGGGGAGGAGACTTGTAGATGACCTTTGCTCCACCTGGTGTACAAGGGTTTAAATAATAATTATAATAATAATAATAATAATAATAATAATAAATAAAAACCAACCCCTTCCTCCCCAAATCATCTTGGGTCCTGTTCCTTCTAGGAATGTGCCTAGTTTGCCTCTGCTCATCGGCCCTTGCTCCTTAGTTTTCTTCTCTCTTTAGCTGATTTGGTTTTCATGTCTTTCCTCTGGTCTGTTCCCATTGCCTCCTCCATTAACTGTCTCTTCTCCTCATCCCCTCTCTTACCTTTCTCTCATTTCCTTCCTGCCTCCGAGTTAGGGGCAAAGCCAGCGCCACCTTTCCCCTCTCCTCTACTTTACCGCACTCCCCATCTGCTCGGACATCCTTTCCCAGTGGAATAGCAACATTCGAGGGAGGCCAACCAATCACCATCCTTCCTTCGCTCATATTGCTTGGCTCTGCTACCTGTCCTTCCTCCTGTTCCCATTCCTTTGTCTCGTCCTACTCCGCTCATTAAAATTCATTAACATTCCTAAATCTTTCTTTGTATTAAATCAAATTTTGAGCAGCGTTTGCGCACTTGGAAAAAAATATGATTTAAATGACACCTTGCCCAACCATATCAGAGTAGGACTATAGAAGTAATTTATGGCATGTAGAAGCAGACAACAGATCATTAAAGCACAGGATTATTATTATTATAATTATGGAGGAGAAAGCTTTTTTATTCTTTGTGTGTGATACAAATAAGCAATCAGCCACAGATCCTTCTGGGTCAGTATTGATTTCAGAAAGGAGGGGGGAAAAAACCACACAATAGAACAAGAATACATGAAAAATCTAAAACCTCATGGAGGCAACAGTTTAAAGGATTTCAAAGGCTGTTTTCATAAGCCTTTTGGGACTGAAATGTAGCATATTGATTAAACTTCCGGAGCAGCTAAAGGCAGCTTCAGCATAGCTAATTAAAACTGAGATGCCCTGATACCCCCTTCAACTTGTTTTACCAAGCTTCAGTCTGTCAAATCAATTAAAATTCCCAGCCCTGACTAGAGAAGTAAGTCTGTTTATCATCTGATAGATCGATCTGATATATTGATTAATCTGAATTCATTAACTGGTTCGTCCTCTGGAACTGAACCTAGCGTCCCCAAAAAATATCCTCTGAGAGAATGTAGAATGTGAATGCAGAATGGGCGAAATTACAGATGATATGGGTTGACTGAACAATAAAAACAATTGCGTTCTCAATAACGGTCTGTATTTAATGTTTAGCTTTTTACATAATGCTCCATTGACTGTTTGGCTAAAGGAAACAAGCATTCTGTCTTGATTTAGATTCCGTGTTGACATAGAAGTTGTGACAAGCTTCTTTTTTCATTTAGGTTCCTTGTTGTAAGCTATCTGCACTTCGGTATGGTCCATTATTGTTCTGGCTGTTTGTTTAACCAATTTTTTTTTTTAAAAAAGCATTGCTTTCCACTTGATGTACACATTTAACTCAACCTGAAAACCTGTTTCGTTTTTGTTCTAGGGCTTTTTTTCTTAATTTTTTTTTTTTCATTCCTTTTAGGCAAAGTTTGAAATGAGGCAGCATCATGGCACACACCAAAAAAAAATTGAAAATTTCATTTAAAAAATCTCAAGTTGCTCCATTTTGACCTTTGCTAAATACGGTTTTAATTGATTTTCTGACAGAGCTGTTTTCTGAATTCAACACACATTCGTACTTAGTTTTCTTGACCCCAAACTGCGTTTTCTACAAGTAGAAATGCCACCCGGCTCTAACCACCCGTGCACAGGGTTGGGAACAAAGTGGAGAAAATCTACTGCCATCCTCTAAAGAAGGGGCATTAAGGGGAACTTTAGTAACTCTGCCAAAGCCAGAACATGGATATAAAACAATTTCCTCTCTTTAGCATTTCATTTTTTCTTCTTTTTGGTTTCCTTTTTGGTTCCATGTACAGAACAGTGAGGAAGAATGTTCCTGAGGCAAGGAGGGAGCAGCGGTTGTTTCTCTCTGTCACAGGCTCACTGTGTGACCTTGATCACATCACTTAATTCACTCTGTGGCAATCCCTCATTAGTAAAATGGGGATAAGGCGGGCACCGCCTCTCTCTCCCCGCCTTGGTTGGCCTTGTCTATGGAGCTGTTAGCTCTTTGGTCCAGGGGCCATATCACTGTAGGTCTGCAGCAAAATGGGAGCCTATTGAGTTGTTACTGCGATATGCAGTTGTAAGTAATCATTTAAAATGGAACTTCAGCCCTGCCAGTTCAGCGTCACCCATCAAGTGTCCCCTGTCTGATCCGTATGATGGCTCTTAAGGCTCGGTAATATTGGTGTTGGCTTAACAATGAGGGTGAGGTGCAGGAGAGGCAGAAGCTGCTTCGGGGGGGGGGGCACTGGCCCCCCAAACTACAGATTCAATCCCTCCCACCAGCCCTCTTCGGCCTGAGAAGCCACCCTCACACTGCCCCTTCCCTTGAGGTCCTGCCTCCAGCTCTCTCCTCTCCCTCCCGTCCCCACGTAAGCCACATTTTCAAAATGATGGGACCAAGGCCTCCTTGCCCTGATGCCAGCACCCCACTGAGGTGCCAGGCTTCCCTGTGTCTCCCAAAATAAGGAGGATTAGTACCTGCAATGAGCCCTTCCCCAGGGAAAAGAGTGGCAGTGGTTTGGCAAAGGGCGATTTACAGCACATAGTATTTGCCTGTCTGACTAACCAGAGGGTGAAACCAAACATGACAGAACAGTGAGGGTTTGTCCCTGTGCGTGAGGAAGGGGATGTGTCAGCTGAGTGGCTGGTTTTTATTGTGTTACCTATGGTCCATGGAAAGAGCAAAGTGGCTCGTATATCCAGTGCCTTGGGGACCCTGATAGGTATTCCTTCTGTCACTCATCCTCTCCTGGTCCCGCTTCAGCTCATCCCATTGGTGCATGATGGTTTCAGGGGGAGCCTATATTTCTGGATTACCTGTTTCTCAGTGAAGCAGATGAACGTCCTTCGTGGCCTGAGACCCTGACAGGAAACTGTGAGGAGAACTGATCAGGAATTGGTTGACTAAAAGTATCTTCCCTGTGGAAAATGAAAATTCATCAAAACTGGAACCCTTTATGGGAAGGAGTGAATGCTGATCAACTTTTTGACTAAAAAAAGTGTCCAGCAACTTTCAAAAATTACCATTTTGTTTGAATGTTTTCAAAAAAAAAAAAAAAAAAAAAAAGAGCTTTCTGGTGGCCAAAGACCTTTTCAGTTTAAAACTTTTAGCTTATTATTGAAAGAAAATATTCTGATTGGCCCAAACATTTGCTTTGTTCAGTGCTAGAAAATCTGCAAGATTTTGTCTGTTCATCCTGATTCCGGATGTCTCAGAAATGCTCAGAGGAAGGGAAGACCAGTTCCCAAACAGTTCTCGAGATCTCTGAATGCAGGCCAGGCTTGTGCTCTCCACCAATGATAAATCACCTCAGCATGGCTGGGTGTTTGGCTGAGGCCAAGGGAATCACTGCAGGGCGAGAGGAGAGAGAGAAAGACCCTGGTTCCTCAGGTGAGCTCCTTTTCCCTGCCTCCTAAAGTGACCGAACAGTGTATGCTTACACTATGGAGAGTGGCTCTGTGTGTGTGTGTGTGTGTACGTACGTATGTACGTACACACACACACACACACACACAATTACTGGGAAAAAGGTTACTATCCGTTGTAAATTACGGTGATCAGTCAGGGTGACTGGGATTTGGATTAGACTCTAATCTTTGTTAAATGCAAACCCTGGGGACCACAATGGATTGTCCCAAGTATAACTTGTAATCCAGCCCTCCACACAAACAGGAGAAGGAACAGGAAAGATGGTCTGACTGAGGTGGTCCGCTTTTAGCAATAGCTCACTGAAAGCCTGTTAAGAACATGAAGAAGACCAGAGCGGCGTTACTAAGGGTGGAGCGCCATGCGAGTGCTGACTTCTCGTATGCTCACGACAAGGAAGTGTCTGAGATCCCCAAATCCTTTCAGAGGGAGAACCCCATGGGGAGCATGGCCAGAATTCTGGCCAATCAGAGTGGTGGGAGCCTCCAGAAGTCACTTCCTTCCCCCTCCAGGCAGAGCGCATGGACCAGATACAGATCCAGCTTGCCTGGATCTGGCCTACAGGGCTCATGGCTCCATACACGCTCCCACCGGCCATGGGCTGGATGCTGGTAAGGGCATCCCCAAGCCTTGGGGTCCAGATCGAGGCCAGCACGTGGGCTAGGGCTTCCCCATCCCACTCTATTGGTTTCATGAGCTCTGCCCATCAGTTCTGGTCCCACAACTAGAAACAAGGAGAGCTGGCCCAGTGTTTCAGTGGGGTGCAAGCAGAGGTGTCTGGGGAAAAATATGGGCCCCTAAAACTGGGAGCCTGGATTGCCAGAGTCATAATCCTGATGGTGACACTGGCTTCTTTTATAGCCATGGCTAATTCATTGTTATAAGGTGGAGGGCGGTGGGGAAGCACCGCAGTCCTTAGGCTGCGTAGCAGAAGCATTCACCTGCAGGCGAGGGAAGTCATTGTCCCTCCGCCTGCCCAGTCCCAATGCAAGGCGGATCAGCTACACCTGGAGTATTGCATCGCCTTCTGGCCGCCTCATTGCCAGGCGGAAACTGACAAACGGGGAGGGCTGCTGAGAAGAGCCGCGGGAATGATTCAGAGTGGTAGTGAAAGGTCTCTGAGGACAGAGGAATGTGGCCAGGAGCTACAAGCATTTCAAGGAAGTCAGCCCTGGGGAGGAAGAGGGATTTATTTATCGGGGTGCACCGGAGTGTAACTAGCAGTGGGAAAGGGAGCACACAGGTTGAGCTTCCTGGCAGTGAGGCATATTACGCTGTGAAATAGCGTCCCCCCCGCACCCCCGGAAGGGCTGGGAGCACTGTCCCTCTGGTACTTTTCAAACCAGCCTTGCTTAGCGGTTAGCAAACGAGCTGCACACCGGCTGCTCATTCTGCCCAGCCCTCTAGGACAGGAGCAGGTCTCGTCCTGGGATCCCCACCCGGCACCCCTGGACAGCAGCTAAGCAGAACCCTCCTGCCTTGTAATGCAGAAGGCCCAGGGCACAATGGACATGCTGATGCTGTTTGGAAAGCAGCAGGGTTTCCTGTCTCCAGCCTCTCACCCTGCATGACTCCAGTCTCGGGACACACCAGTGGTGGGGTTTTTTGTTCTGTTTTGTTTTTGTTTTTGTTTTTGTTTTGTTTTGTTTTGGGCGGGGGGGGCAGAGGGGTGCAGACTCTCACTGGTGTATATTGACCTAGCTCCACCGCAGTCACGTCACAACAGGCAGTGGCGGGGGGGGGGGGGGGGGGGGCAATGGTTCCACAGAAGGGGCGAGGCCCAGGACACCAGCCTTTAGCACCATTCAGATCATGGCACTGCCCCCCTCGTAGCAGCACTGCCACGGCAGCTCAGCAAGGTTCATTCATTCATTCAGTGCTCAGGAGCAGCCAGAGCCCCAGACCCCTTGGAATCAGTGGGCACCAGGGCAACTGACATGGGCGGGCCTGACAGCAACAGAGGGTCGGGCCCTGCTATTTTCCTGAGCTGCTTTGCCTGTTCCTAGGACAGGCCCATTTCAAACAAGGCACATGCTGAAGGCTGGGAGAAGGGGAGGGAATTAGTGACCCTCCACCATTTCTGAGGCCTTTTCAGAGGGTTGATACCAACCTTCCTTTCTGGTCTGTCTAAAAGGTGTGGGGACACTCTTTGTTCTCCCCTCATTTCTACCCCTGCGGGCTGGGACACAAATCACAGCAATTATCCCTGTGTTTTTGTCCCTTGCTCACAATCACTGTAATTATCCCCTAAGCCTGTCAATTATTAAAAATACAACATAAACAGCGACCCGCCTGCTCCAGACAGGAGGCTATCAACACGGGGGAATACAAAGGGAAGGGGACGCGGAACACTGTGTAAACAGGAGTGACAGCTCCAAATGCAGGGAAACACAAAGCATCGTTAATTATTGCTCCTGCTACAGCCTGGTAATTTGCTGATACCACTGCCTTCCAGCACAGCCCTTGTGATCTGCCTAATAATTGTTGCCATACTTCTAACAAAGCCAAAAGAGAGAGGCAAAGAGCTTCTCGCTCGCGCTCTCTCTCCCCTTTTTCCTTTAATCTTTAATCATAGCAGCCACAAAGGTCAAGTGTTTTCTTCATTAACTTCCAGATTGGTGGTTCCAGGGAGCTTGGAGCGATTTGACATTTGGAAGCGAGGGAGGAGGCTGGGGTAGAGTGGTGTGGGGGCGATCTTCTGTCTCAGGAGTTCCAAGGTGGGCAGGACTATCCCAGGTGGAGAGCAGAAGTTGTATTCGTTGATGGCTCCAAGCCAGTCGAGTTGCTAACGAGGTTCGTTACAAAGAATAAGAGGCCAGCGGTGCAGTTTGGCAACGACAGAGGAGGATTTCTGCCCAACTCCGGGGTTGCTCTGGCAGAGAACATCCGTGCTACCAAGTTTTGTTGACACCCAAAAGTCAACAAAGCACAAATCCCCGGACGGGGCTCACGCTTGCTTCCTCTGATGGCGGATGATGTCCACATTGGGGGCACCGTCATTTCACAGTGTAGGTACGTATCCCACAATGCAGTGTTGGGGGAAGGAAGAGCTGACCCCTGAGCCTCTTGGGATGCCCTCTGAGTTCTCCCGCAGCCTCCTCACCTGCTGGGAGAACCCTTATAAGTAGTTGTGAGCTCTCCATGTCAAAGCAGCACAGAAAGCTCTCCCTCCACCCCTGCAGCAGCCTTCCACCTGGGCTGAGGAGCTGCCCAATGAGGAGTTCTTTGCTTGCACCCCAGATGCGGCAGCTCACTCTGCTGTCAGATACATCTGGGAGCTTTGAAAGGGGAGGGCTGCCTGCCTGCCTGCTGGGCAGCAGAGCTCAAAACACTGAGCAAAGACATCAGGGCAGGCATTGTGGGTAACTGGTGGGCTGGGTCTACTATGCTAATGAGCAGTCTCACAATTGCAAATGGCTGCTCATTAGCATATTCCCGCAGCTCATAAGCATAAGCAAGATCTTGCTACTGGCAGGGGTGCTGCTGGCAGCAAACAGGACATGTAGACGTGCCTTTGCAGGCAAAAACCCTCAGGCCTACGGGGCTGGCGACAGAGTGGTTTTTTGACAGCAGAGGCGTGTCAACACGACCTATTTACTGCTGGCAGCGCCGTCTGCCAGCAACGAGCTCACGCCTGGCTATGCTAATGAGCTGCATGAATATGCTAATGAGCAGCCATTTGCCATTGTGAGACTGCTCATTAGCATGAAGAGGCCGGCAGGATGTCTCCACGTAGACCCAGCCACAGAGGCCAATTCTGTCAACGAAACACCAAGCAGAGTTTACACTGGCTCTTCGGGTCGATAAAGCAGGGAAGAAGAAAATGTCTCTGGCAAGGGTCCCATTGCCGTGTGAACGCGCTCAGTGTTTTGGGCCAAAACGCGGTTTGGGGTGACAAAGAATGGTGGTGTAGACCAGTGGCTCTTGAACAAAGTATTTTCTGCTATGAAAACCAGATACCATGTTACTTCTTCATTGCTGGGCTACCTGCATCAAGCGCTCTGTTTTGGTTTTGCTGTATACGTAGCTGTTTGTTTTAGTGTTTTTGCTCCGACAACAATTCTTTGAGGAAAATTTTCATCAGTGTTCTGCCTAAAACATATTATTGTTTGGTGCTCCGTGGGCTCTAGGACATCCCAGAAATCTGGTTGGAATACTTAGAACAGAAAAGCTACGTCTACACGTGCACGCTACTTCGAAGTAGCGGCACCAACTTCGAAATAGCGCCCGTCACGTCTACACGCGTCGGGCGCTATTTCGAAGTTAACTTCGACATTAGGCGGCGAGACGTCGAAGTCGCTAACCTCATGAGGAGATAGGAATAGCGCCCTACTTCGACGTTCAACGTCGAAGTAGGGACCGTGTAGACAATCCGCGTCCCGCAACATCGAAATTGCTGGGTCCTCCATGGCGGCCATCAGCTGGGGGTTTGAGAGATGCTCTCTCTCCAGCCCCTGCGGGGCTCTATGGTCACCGTGGGCAGCAGCCCTTAGCCCAGGGCTTCTGGCTGCTTCTGCGGCAGCTGGGGATCTATGCTGCAGGCACAGGGTCTGCAACCAGTTGTCAGCTCTGTGGATCTTGTGTTGTTTAGTGCAACTGTGTCTGGGAGGGGCCCTTTAAGGGAGCGGCTGGCTGTTGAGTCCGCCCTGTGACCCTGTCTGCAGCTGTGCCTGGCATCCCTATTTCGATGTGTGCTACTTTGACGTGTAGACGTTCCCTTGCTGCGCCTATTTCGATGTTGGGCTGAGCAACGTCGAAGTTGAACATCGACGTTGCCGGCCCTGGAGGACGTGTAGACGTTATTCATCAAAATAGACTATTTCGATGTCGCAACATCGAAATAAGCTATTTCGATGTTGGCTGCACGTGTAGACATAGCCAAAGTGTTTTTATTTCCTCATTAAAAATTGACATTTTTCTAAACCAGGACATTTTGCAAAAGAAATCAACAGTATTGAAATTTGTGGTGGTTCACTGGCCTCATTTGCCCAGAGCTGCTGCCACATTTTCCCATTTTCTTGTGGAAAACAGTTTTTTTTGTTTTGTTTTGTTTTTTTGTTTTTTTAAATGCTTTCCTGCCCGTCTCTTTACTGTGGCTCATTGATGTGACTCCCTATGTCCCGCAATAGGCAGCGGCTGTCAAACAACTCTGAGAGGCTGTAGGGATTGTGGGCAAGTGACAGAGTACAGTAAACTCTTTCATGTCTGGCTTTCTCTCCTCTGAAATGTTCCAATAGCCGGCATTTTAACCATAAGTAAATTTTAGTTCCGTTTTCCATAAGTACAGTTTAGTGAGAGTAAATAGAAGTAAACACAGCACATAGTGTTAGTTTACTGTGTACAATACTACTGGTGTTGGTAAATAAAATTCTCTGCATACATTTGTTTCTTAATAGCTATTCTTGTTTTCTTTAGTGTTATGCATTGCTAGGTGTAGCTCTCTATTATCTGACAGAGTATTGGAATATCCTGCAACCTCCCAGTCCCTGGGCTGGCTGGCTGGCTCAGAACCTGGGCTTCCTCTTCCCTGACTCTCCACTCCCCCAGGTCTTTACACCTGACCCCAAGAGTCCTCCCTGCTTCAGCATTTTAGCAATTGCCACCCGTACAAGTTGGTTCTTTTGATTGTGTGGAGGTCACAGGATCACGCAATGTAGTTTGGCAAAGGTTGGTGAGGTTAATCCTAGCATGCTAGCCTTCTTGCAGCAATAGCATCGCCTTGCATTAGGGCCCTTCACTGAAGTAAGGTCTTGCAGTGTAGACAGGTTATTTCTCTAACAGGGCAGAGTGCAAAACATATGAGAAACACCTAGTCCATTCCTTTGTTTCTGGCCCACTTAGGTCTTGACAAACTGACATGTCACCAATCGTATTTTTCCAGGTTCTGCAGAACTTTCACACTTGTGTAAACTTTTGCAGGGCGTAAAATGAGGCCTTTAACATGAGACCATCTAACACATCATCTGAATGAGCTGTGGCCTCACAGTGGAGGCAGGAACGGGTATATTAGGGCCAAGAGACGGCAACAAGCATGAAGACTCTAGCTCCTCTTTGGAAGCAGAACTAGTACTCAAGTTTCCAGCCTGTCTCAGGGAAGAAATAGTCTTCTGTACCACTGTTGGCCCATCTTCAGTAAACAGGGAGTCACACATGTAACATGGGACAACCATAGGAAACAGATCTATTAGTGACTCTTCCAGTCACGGTGGAATGCGTGTGTGGCACGGGAAGCAAGTGGCTTCCTAATTTTGAAGCCGTTGCCCATCTCTACCCATGGATGAATCTTCAGTGGCAAGAGATCCCTAGTACCCATTGTTTTGCTGCCCTGTTGATAGCAAAGAAGTTGTTGAGATTTGTGATTTCACGTCTCATTGCGACGAACGATAGCTCATCAGCCCAGAAGAGGCTGTTTGCACCACCCAGTCTGGGCTCCCCAAAATTTGAGGATTGCTCAGTATCTCATTTTCAGTGCCTCCTTGTGTGACCTGATCTTGGAAAACTGAAGAGATGGCACCTCAACCTTGAAAGGCTATTCTCTGGCCAATTGGTGCAAAGAGCAGCTTCTAACATGTATGCTAATCTTTTCTTTCCTCACCTTTTAGATGGGGCCCCTCGCTTTACTATCTTTGGGGAGAGGGAAATTCTTTCTTTTCTTCATTTTTGCTCTGATGACACATCAGTATTGACAAACAATAACGCTGCTTCCCTGACTGGTCTGTTTGCTAGACTACACTTGCTAATCTTTCAGAAACAGAATGTGAAAGACGCAGATCGATGTGTATGTCGATGACATTATTTTCGTATGTACACTTCAAACACGTCGGCCTGGATCTTCAGGTGCTATAAATCAGGACAGCTTGACTGGCTTCTGGGAGAATTGTTTAGCGATGCTGGATTACACCACCGGATGATCTGGCCCTCCGGGCAGTTGGAAGTAAGTGATCTTAAATGCCGGTGTGTCCAAAGGAGCAGTCAGTCAGATGCTCACCTGAACATGCTGGCTGTCAATTTGAACCTCCATTTCCAATTAGAATAAATGGAAACGGATGATGCAAATGCCCCACAGATCGGAACACCCTTATCCATAACACTTCACTGGATTTTCAGATAAATCTGCCACACATTTCTGGGCTTGAGATCGCTCATGACTGGACCATTTTGTTTATCGATATAAAGATCTGTTCCTCTTTGGGGCTGATTTTGAGCTATGTAAATAACTCCCTCATATACACACACACACACACACACAAACAGCTCCTCCTACCACAATTCAAACAAACAAATTTGAAAAAGCAGGTAGTTATCTGAGAGAGAAAGAGACCCCTGGAAAGGTCATTTCCATACCAATTACTTTGAAGTATTAACAATTTGTTCTTTAAATCCCCATTTCGTCTCCCAGATCTGAAACCCAGTTTGTTTAAATCTATGCCTCTGAAATACACGTTCCTCTAAAAGATTTCAGAAAACCCAATTCAGTCATCTGTCCGAGCCTCCATTAGCAAAGTATCTTCTCTCAGGTTATAGTCTGAGGGTTTGCTGTGTTAGTCTGTGGCTTCACAAATAACAAGCAGTCCTGGAGCACCTTAAAGACTAACAAATGTACTAGGTCGTGAGCTTTGGTGAGTAAGACCCAATTCCTCAAATTATTGGAGCAGAACTTTAGAATTAGGGGGAGATGATGAAGGAGGAAAAAGAGACAGGCAACCCCTTTTTCCCTCCTCCCCTGCACACAATATGAACCCTGGATTCAAACTGTCTGCTCCAGTAATCTTAGGGAGTGGGTCATCCCCACAAAACCTCATGACCTAATACATTTGTTAGTCTTTAAGGGGCTACAGGACTGCTTGTCTCTTGGTTTAGTCAGCCTGCATCATAAAGGTGATGTCTACGCTATGGGTGGCTGGGGGGAGGCGGGGAGTCTCCTGGCTGTGTATTCACACTCAGTCGAGCTTTCATTGAGTGAGAGCGCGTAGATACAGCCATGTTACCGCAACTGCGCTTGCAGTAGCAGTCGGGGCACAGCTGAGCTGGGCTGGGTATAAAACCCTGCCTGATACCCGCCGGGCCCCACAGCTTTTGTTCCAAACCAAGCCGGAAAGTCGACGGCTCCACAGCCTGAGCCTTGCCGGCCCAAGGCTGCTAACCTGGGCGAGACAGGGTGTTTAACTGCTGTGGAGACGTGCCCCTAAACGCTAACGTATTAGGCCCAGACCCTAATAAAGAACAGTCAGTGACATACGTGAAGAGGTAACAAACACAACCCATTCCTGGCAGGGAAGACAAGTGGGAGAATGCTGGGTGGGTGGGTGTATGGGACATCCCCATAAAAGCCGACACAAAAGTTTCAGTTTAAGACAAACTGCCCTTGATTTGCTCCTATTATTATTGAATATCCACAGGAACGCATCAGGTTCCTCACCACGCTCACCCTGACAGCAGCTCAGTGGCCACTTATTAGCACTGCCTCCCCTCAGAAGGACTTTCATTTCCATAAATGAGGTGAAAATATCTCCACAATGTAGGTCACATAATTAAATACTAGTACCTGGAATTATTTATGAGGCTTTATGGCTGTGCAAAGCAAGTCACTTGGAGCACTTTCATAAGTATTTATGAGTAACTCAGAGGCCTGAGATCATTATGAGTAGCCAGCGGAAAAAGCAGATGGGGTGTAATTTAAAATTCACCACCCGAAATGTATGCTCAGGTCTCCTCAGTGTCAATATACCAACCTTTCACCTTCTGGGGGCCGGTGCGTTTCACCTGTGGTGCTGAGGTCAGACTTCCCCTGTTTGCTGCAAAGCTTGGATTGAGCAAGTACACTATATAAAATCATTGGCATTTCTGTCCTTCTGAATTAGAGTCCAACTGGAGCAGAAGCACAACTCGATTCAGTCCTAATTAACGCTAACAGCTGGGATGGGTTCTGCCCTTTCCCCTAGGTTACCCCCAGAGCCCAGGAGAGTTGGCAATTTACCGCTCTGACCTAAAGGAGCACTCCCAGTTACTGATGGGCATTACCCTGACAGCACCAACACGAGGGGAGAGGAACAGACCACGTTAGAGATGAGACACTGAGGAATCAGTAAGTAGCCACCCCCATTCTCATCCTTTACCAACACCCCACAGTTCTTAGGAGAAAACTCCCAAGCCTAACCAACCAAAGCGCCTCTTCTCTGAGTTCTCCAGTGTAAGACGTCTCCTGAACCAGTCTCTTAGACGGAAAATTCTCCAGGACAAGGATTTGCTCTTGCCTTTCTACCTTGGCCAGTGTCCACTGAGCACTGAGCAGCTGGTACAGAAGGAGAAGAACAGAAATGCATATAAAACCACTTATTAGGCCTAAAACTGTGGACCAAAACAATCCCTCGTGAAAATTTACCACCTCTCAACTTGCCAAGGTCACTGAGAAGGGTGAAAGAGACACTTACATTTTTTGTCGTCTTCCATGATTTTCAAGGCTGGAATCAAAGTCCATCAAACCAATGGGAAAATTCCAGTTGGCCTGGGACTGATCCCTCTGCATGCTGCTCGGATACTAGGGTCACAATGTAAAGGCCATATGAAAACATTGCTAGCTGTAGCTCCACAGAAGCCAGAAGGTTGCACCACATGTGACGTTGCTCCTCATCTCTTCTGTTTTTAAAAATACAGTGTGTTGTCCTGGCTCACAGTGTTCTGTGCTGTTCTTTAGCTGTAATTTACTCCCTAAATATCTTCTGAGAGCCCAGTAAGTGGTGGAAATGTGGATAATGCTACTAGACAATATCAACCTCCCTTGGTCTGGCAAATTCAACCTGTATTACAGCAGCACTGAAAAATCCCCAGCTGAGCTTAGGGTGCTACTTCTCAATGTGACTTTCTGGCAAAGAGAGAGAGAGGGAGAGATTTTTCTCCTTTCGCTTAACATTTATTTTTCCCCATTTCCTTTCCTTTGCCCCAGCCTTTTTCCCCCCTCCTCTTTTGCTGCAGTCTCTGAGTGCCTCCAAACTTTTTCAGGGAAAGCAATCGCTTTCAAGTCAGGATAAAACAAACAAGGTCATTGGAAAAGATAAAAACTAATGAGTTTCTTTCAGCAGGACTCCCTGCTCATCTCCCTATCCCCTTTCATCTCACTCCGGGAAAAGAAGAAGAAATCTTTACTAATCCCTTTGGAGCCTGGGATCCTGATCTGCTTGTGCAATGGAGTTATCAAAGAAAGCACCCCATACGTAGAGACACTAGTCCATTTCCCAAACCTGCTTCTTCACCCCTCTCGGGGTGTCCCTATTCACCTGGCATGGGCATCACAGTTCTCACACTGGGTCAGGCTTAGCATGACCCCAGACTCTGAAGAGACTTTTTCTGAGGGTAAGGGATTTAGAAATTGATGAAAGCCGAGTTTTAAATAGTTGATTAAAGAGCAGGTCTGTAAAACTCCCGGTGACTTCAGGGAGCCAGGAGGCAGCTCCTGGGGAATATAGATTTTTTTTTCTCTAGACCATTTTCTCTCTGCACACTCCGTATCCCAGCGGATATCTTCCTCTAATGTTCGGCAGCACCCTTCTATTGAGGGCCAAATCATGCACCCTAACACAGGCCATGGTCCAGCAAAACTCTGATGTACATGCCTAACATTAAGCCTGGATAAGTCCCAGCAGCATCAATAGAATGACCTGTGGGCCTGAACAACCAGGAATCTTGTAGGACCTTACAGATTGACAGATTCATGAGGGCATAAGCTTTCATAGGTAAAACCCACTGCCTCAGATGGCAAGTATGTACGTAAGAAAATTACTGCAAAAGAAAGAAGTTCCTCTCTATTGTAAATTAGTGTCAGAGAGGTAGCCGAGTTCTTCAAAAACAACAAGTCCTGGGGCACCTTATAAACTAACAGATATTTTGGAGCATGAGCTTTCCTGGACAAAGCATCTGACGAAGCGGGTCTTTGCCCAGGAAAGCTCACGCTCCAAAAGATCTGTTAGTCTATAAGGTGCCACAGGACTTCTTGTAGTTACTGTAAATTAGGGCGATCTCTCAAGGCGACTGTGGTCATTCAGTGTAGTGGATGGGAAGAGGTGGATGTCCAGCAAGGCAAAGTTGCCTCTGTAGAGCATTAACCCATTAAGATCATTGTTAAGTACTCGTTGTATAGTCTGGTATTTGCACATGAGCTCCACTTCATCCGTTTTCCTTTGTAATCAAGTTTCGAAGGTTTCTGTGTAGCAGGGTGCATTCTGTGGGCTTCTGAAGAGCTGGAGAGCTTTTTTGATGCTGGAGCGAGATTGAGGGCTTGGCTCAGCCTCCCTTTCAAAGTTGCTTTACAGGCAACTCATTTGTCATCAGCTCTCATAAAAATCAATTGTCTGTGTTTTAATTATGAATCTGAAATCCCCTTTTGCCCTGGAGCCATTTCTCAGTAGAAGCAACAGAGTTTGGAACAGAGACTTTCTGAAACAAGCCTCCCTGACACTGAACAATCCCAAGACTGGAATTCTAATGAACATGTGATATTTGCTAACAGATCAGGACCTTCGAGTGGGATTTTTGAGAAGGAATCCACCCTGGACTCTCTCTGCTGCTGCTGAAATCACAACTATGCTTTACTTGAATCACCAGAAAATGGAGTGGGTGCAGGAATTACTAGGTGAAATTTTATGGTCTGTGCTATGCAAGAGGTCAGAGGAAATTTTCACAAGCTGCTGCTGTGACCATAAAACCCATGAATATAGGCCAAGGGGAAATACTTTTGAAAATCCAACACTAGGAGTTCTAGGTGTAACAATCCCTGGACAAGTGTGGTTGCTTTTTAGACCTGAGTGGATATTTTTAAGCAAAACTCTTTTTTGTCCCCCAAATTGCGGCTTATGCTAAACCAAAACACTCCACTAAATTCAGTTTGATTTTTGGCGAATAGTAGCGGCCCATTCTTTCTTTCTTTCTGGAAATATTGGTGCTTTCATTTCAGCATTTCAGAAACCAATTATTTTGCCATTTCATTTCAGAATGTCCCTGAATTTTAATTCCCCTGCCACTGAAAAATCTTGAAGCCTTGAAAGTGAAACTAAAAAGTTTGAGATTTCAGTTCTCCAAACATTTCAAAGCATTCTGAGGCTCCCGGTGCCTCCTGGGTCTCAGGACCCCATCAGCCCGCAAGCTGGGCGTGATCTCTTGGGGATCACCCAGCCCAGTAAGGGCTCTGTCAATGCCTGCCTTGTAACACCGGATGTCTTTATGGTGAGACACTTTAGTTCCAACAACCCATGATCTCACCTTGAATTCCACCAACTCAGTTGCTCCTCAGTGATGGCAAAACTTTGTCCACTCCTGAGTCTCTCCCCAAACTCATCTATCCCACATCCATTAGTAGCAGACAAGGGGACTTCTCCCCTCCGGTTTATCACCCCTGAAGGTCTAAACTCATCTGGGAGTAAAAATATACACAAAAGCATCAACTTACTAGAAAAGCACAGGTGTAAAGGGAAAGCAAAGACATACAAGTTACACAGAAAATAAACATCGAGATGTAGCTGTGCTGAAGTGGGGTGCATGGGGATTTTATTCCCCTGGTTAGGTTGCATGTGGTTGCTGGTACTCTGTAGTGAAACCAGGTGTGTGCCTCAGTCTCCCTAAGCACAGCATCAGTGCATTGTGATAACGGGAGTGTCAGTGAGATGACTTCTCACATGCAGACAATGGAGGTTCCTGCTCTTTGTAACCTGGGCGATGCTTTTCTTCCCCGGAAATGGAATATGGAGGGAGAAGGGGCCTGGCTGGTTTGAATTGGAACTGGGCTGTTGGGAGGTGGTCAGTCTCATCGGCTGGAGGGGAGGGGGCAGAGCCCCAGCCTGGGGGACTCTTCTGGGCCCCCTCTCCCTAAGAGGGATGGTACTGACGGCTTCTGGTTTCTGTGCTGACAAGTCTGTTCTACGCTGCATCCCTGTCACCTAATAAACCTTCTGTTCTCCCTGCTGAATGATAGTCACATCTGCCGGCGGGTGGAGACACAGGGCCTGGTGACCCCCACGCTCCACGACAGTAACCTCTGGCTTTAAACTTCTATACGAGCTGAAGTCCTTTTTCTAACATGAGCTACCTCTTCCATTCAGTTTTCTGGTTTCCCCTTCCATGGGGGGAAGCGTTTCCTGGACAGACTGTCTCTTAGTTTCTGGTTGATCTTCAGTTCAGTCCCTTTACTTTTCACAAGGGTTTCACCTTCCCCCAGCCCCCGCCCCCATCGGTACTGAGGTGCCTCAGAGATATTCAGATTGAAGAAATTCTAACGGGAGTGTCTGGATCTTCCCATTAACTCAGCAAGGCCATCCCTTGTGTTCTCTGGGGTCACGCCTCTGGCCTGGCTTGCCACAGCCCTGCTGTGAGATGTCGTTGGACCCTGCAGCATGTAGCAACAGCTTACTGCATACATCCGTTTCTGCCCATAGTATATGTGAATATCTCACAATGAACCTCAAGTTCAGAACATTCCAGGCTTTCACAAAAGGCCTCACTCAGGCTACTTCTCATTCAGCTGCTTGCTCTTTGGGGATCATCATCCCCGTCTCTCCCCCCCCCACCCATTTGCTCCTGGGTGTCACAGTAGGTTGTTTAGGAGCCTGGCATCCTGGAGGAAAAAAACGTCAGGTGTCTTCAGGGACTTTCCTTAAATAAAACCGTCCCTGAGGAAGGCACCGATCAGGATGAAGCTGAATTCTCCAACAGAGAAATCTTTGCATTGGAGAATTTGCAGCCATCTCTACCCCACCTCAGGATAAACCAGCATTTCTGCATTAGTATCACGGGGCTAGAGCCTCAGCGCGTATGAACCAGCACAGATCCAATGGGCCAGCTGTCTGTAGCTGGACCCAGGATAAGCCCACTGGAATCAAGAGAGCCAAAGTACCAGATGTCAGCTGAGGTTTTGTCCTGCACCATTGGTCACAGGCAGGTAGAAGTCACAGCTTGACGAGCGAGGCAGGTAGCTGCGCTTGGAGCCCAACAGCCGGTGGTGAACATGGTCTCGCTCGGAGATGGAAAGCTCTTTGTTCCCAGACATGGTCTCGCTCGGAGATGGAAAGCTCTTTGTTCTCTGTAGTACCAGGTGTGGGGTTGGGGAAAGCTGGCTAGTTCGGGGAACGCCGTGTGCTTTCCAAAACCACCAGCCCTTTCCGTCTGACCTTTGCTACAGCCAGACGTGAGATGAAACAGCTGATGGGGTGCAGAGATGAGGAATAAAAGCTTAACATGGAAATTGCTCTGAAAACACATGTGTGGAGGGGACAGGGCAGGGAGCTCCCCAGCTGTCGTTTCATGTTCTGTAAAGCTCCTGTTCTCTTGTTTTTTAATTAACATGTTGTGAGGAGCTTGATGTGATTTTCCTGCTCTTTGTCCTTGATGGAGGGATACAGAGACATCCTGCTGCTTACCCAGGGTAATCCAGGTGCTCCCTGGCGATGAAGTAAGGTGGCGAGAGCCACGGATAGGTCAGGTGTGTTCTCTGAAGTTTAGCTTCTGAGAAAGCTAGAGCAGGGAGAGGCAGAGTTTTGTGCTGAGTCAGACTTTGTTCCCACTGAAGTTAAAGGAAACAGGATCTGCCCCCAACCCATCCCACAGATCCCTGTAGCTAGGATCTCAACTGCCTTTTGCATCTCAGGGTACCCTGGGGAGGGTGAACGGGGCCATTCATTCTCATTCTGCGCAGGCTGCTTCCCAGCGGGGAACATCAAATGCGAGACGAGGAGCCAAGAAGTTCTCATTAAAGAGAGCATGCAACTTGCAGCTCTCCAGTTTGGTTTATGCTTACTCTCAGGAGTGAGTTTCTCCCTCTGTGAGTAATAACAATGCCTAGTTCTCATCAGCAATAGAGCTTAAAGTGGATTACTGTGTCCTGCACAGTGCAGGAGACTGGCTAGACGATCTGTTGAGATCCCTTCCGGTCCTGCATCTCTGTGACTTTGTAGAAGGGCCAGATCATTGCCACCATATATCAGGTGGGGAAACTGAGGAACGGGAATGTGACTTCTGCAAGGCTGCCCAGGGGAGTCAGGAACAGAAACGAGATCCCCTGAAGCTCAGAGGTGTGTCCCAGCTATGAGGCCACACACGAGGCACGCAAGAGCTCTCTTTATTTGTTGCCTGCTGCTTTCCTGAGGACAAAATTTCCATTATCCAATCAGGAATCAGAACCTGCATCACATGAAGATGCATGGGGCCAGATTTAATGCATCAAAGGCACTGAGGAAATTGGCAGATATCGTTGCAGAGCCTTTGGCTGTTATCTTTGAAAACTCATGGGGATTGGGAGAGGTCCCGGATGACTGGAAAAAGGCAAATGTAGTGCCCATCTTTAAAAAAGGAAAGGAGGACAACCCAGGGAACTATAGACCAGTCAGCCTCAATTCAGTCCCTGGAAAAAACATAGGAGGAATCCTCAAGGAATTGATTTTGAAGCACTGGGAAGAGGGGAAAGTGATCAAGAGCAGTCAACATGGGTTCACCAAGGGCAAGTCCTGCCTGACCAATCTGATTAGCTTCTATGATGAGGTAACAGGCTCTGTGGACATGGGGAAGTCAGGGGATGTGATATGCCTTGACTTTAGCAAAGCTTTTGATACAGTCTCTCACAACATTCTTCACCATAATTTAAGGAAGTATGGATTGGGTACCTGGCCTGTAAGGTGGACAGAAACCTGGCTAGACAGTAGGGCCCAACAGGTACTGATCGGTGGCTCAGTGTCTGGTTGGCAGTTGATTTCAAGTGAAGTGCCCCAAGGATTGGTTCTAGGGCCAATATTTCTCAGGACTGGAAAGACCACATCTGGAGTATTGTGTCCAGTTGTGGGCCCCCCAGTATAGAAAAGATGTGGACACATTGGAGCAGGTTCAGCGGAGGGCAACAAAAATGGTTAAGGGGCTGGAACATATGACATATAAGGAGAAGTTGAGAGATTTGGGCTTATTTAGTTTGCAGAAGAGAAGATGGAGGGGCGATTTGGTAGCAGCCTTCCACTTCCTGAAGGGGGGCTCTAAAGAGGATGGAAAGAGATTGTTCTCAGTGGTGACAGAAGGCAGAACAAGGAGCAATGGTCTGAAGTTACAGAGGGAGAGGGGTAGGTTGGATATTAAAAAAAAACTATTTCCCCATGAGGGTGGTGACACACTGGAATGCGTTACTCAGAGAGGTGGTGAAATCTCCATCCCTAGAGGTTTTAAAGTCTCAGCTTCACATAGTCCTGGCTGGGATGATTTAGTTGGGGTTGATCTTCCTTTAGGCAGGGAGCTGGACTAGATGACCTCCTGAGGTCCTTTGCAGCCCCAGAATTCCATGACTTAAGTGATCAGTTGCATACTGTGCACAATGAAGGGTACATGGTCATCCAAGTAAGCAATGTACAGGCTAAAATATGGTTGTATGAACTCTTAAATGAGCAATTACAAATATGGAGTATGGTCCTTAAAAAGTAGAATTCAAAATATCTAGGCCTCAGGTGAATCTGGGCGTACAGATCTGTAAGTGGGAAGGAAATGTTTAGTCCTACGTGATCAGGATGTTTTTTATCTGGGGTTTGGTGTGGAACTTCTGAGGCGGGTTGATGTGCCTCCCTGCGCACTGTAACTTTTACACAGACGCCCAGTGAAGGAATTTGCTGTGCTATACTCTGCCTCTTTAGTTGCTCTGTAACACCTAGCAACCAACTCTGCTTTCTCATGCATCTCTTTTGTCGTGTTAATAAACCCCCTTTTTAAGGCAATGATTTGAGTCCTGGGTCCTAGAACAGGGCCTGGGAATATGGCTGCCGAAGACTGAGAGGGCAGCTATTGGAGGTTGCAGCTTGTCTTCATCTGCTTTGTTTTCAGGCCCTCTCCTGAGGCAGGGTTCAGACCTTGGGGTTGCCCCACAGGGAGACAGCCCAAGGGTGCCTTCCTGAGTTCTAAAGGGGGGCTTCCCACTTGGGTGGTGGCAGAAGCCTATGGAGGCAGGGTGTTTTTAAGGTCTCTTGTGGGCCCCCGCCTTCTGCACTCAGAGAGTCCGAGTGGGGAACAGCCTTGAGACCATACCACAGCACTGTATCCCCCCCAGCCCCCAGGCATAGTATTTAATGTAGGGGGGAATTTGATTGGGATGAGGATTCAGTGATAGCGGAGAGCTAAGAGCAGCTCCGGCATATGCAATGTTCTCTTGTACAATATCATGGTTCATTATAAGGGAACGCAAATGCCCTAGCAGAGTCCTAACCTAATGAAAGTCTTATTTTCCAGAGTAACAGTTCATTACTGGGCTTGCTGTGCTGCCTAAACCCCTAAGGTGAGAAAAACCAGGGCTGCTGAGTCAGTGGAGAGAAAACAAGCCCCTCTGTTCCTTGCAATTTGGTGGCCTCTTTTCTTTGGGTTTGCTTCGGTTACATAAAAGCTTTTGAAAGTGGTCTTGGGCTGGGGAGACAACAGCGAGAGCGGGCTTTTCCTCCCACAGGGTTGGTGCAACTGAAGCCTAAAGAAGAAATTAAAAATGTATGTCAAGGTGAGGAGGAAAAGGATACATGCCCTGAGAAGTAAGGCCGGCTTGGGGCAAATCATGTCCCTGCTCTGTACCTCAGTTTTCCCATCTGTAAATTGGGGATAATGGTCCAGCCCTGACCTCCTTTGTAAAGGGCATTAAGATTGCCTGATGAAAAGAGCTAGCTAATATTATTGATGAACATTTATTGCTTTATCATTATAGCCCAAATGAAGTTAAAATTGGTCTCTCACAAATCTACACTTTCCCCCTGCCTGGGCATGATGTGTGACCATATGGAAAAGGCTGCATGTTCGGCCACAGAAGCCAGGTCTACACTAGACCTTAAAGTCAATCGTAGACATGTAATCGCAGCTCTGGCAGGGGTATAGCTGGAATTGATGTATCTACAATCGACTTACCTGGCTGGCCTCACGGAGGGAAGTCGAAGAGGCAAACTCTCCTGTCGACCTCCTTTCACCCCTCACGAGATTGAAGCATGTAGAGGTCAACTGCTGACCCCTGGCAGTTTGACACATGACATTGAACCCCGGAAAATGATCCCTGACCGAGTCACTCTACCAAATAGTCTAGATGTTCCTGGAGCGTTTGAATCGCCTCTTGGCCGCTTGAATGGAAAGCTGTGATCTCACCCGATTCACACGACCACGTTTGCGAGCTGCGACAGTGAGGGAGAGGCCATATACGGTGCTGAGTGCCCTCCGCAGCTAGCAGGGGCAGCCCCCGGGTTAGCTGCCCGTAGGTCTGCGTCACAGCGCTAGGCCACTGAAGCTGGTGGCACAGAAGCCAATGTGAGGCGACAACTCTAGCTGTCCCTGTGTCCCGCTGCTACCTTAAGAAGACCTAAAATATTCACCACCTGTTCTTTCTGCATGCTAAGAGAGGCTCTAGTTGCCACAGGGGGGGTTCTGTGATCGCCTGCAAAAGAGGAGCTGTGCCATGCAGGAGTGGATGGGAGGGGAGGTGCCCAGGGGATCTCTCTCTCTGTCTCTCCCCCCTGAGGTAATCTGTGACCTTGACTGAGGCATACAAATGAATTCTGCTGGCAGCTCAAGTAATACAAGCGCTCGCTGGCGATGGAGTGAGCTGGCATGGGGTCAGGTGTACTCTCTGAAGTTTAGCTCCTAATGAAGCAGTAGTGGAAGGAAGAGTTTCCCAGAGGACTGCAGAGTCTGAGGACACCCACCCCTCCCCGATCTAGATGGAAGACAAGAATAATTTACTGAGCCACTGTCAGCTTTGTCTGTTAGATAATGGAGCAGCACCCGGCCATGCGGTCAGGGCTATGGTAGACCAAACAATGTGGCTTATAATGTGCAAGAGGCAAATGATTCCTCTGAAGCCATCCAGGAACATGACAGCAACAGCTTTTAAAGCAAGCATTTCCTTTATTCAGATAGTCAAGGGGGAAAACGGCCAGTTTTCAGAAGGGAGAGAGAGGTAACTAATGGTAACCTACATGGGCCTGTACTGGGACCGATCCTGTTCCACATGTTCATAAATGATCTGCAGAAAAAGGCAAACAATGAGGGGGGCAAAAATTGCCCATAATCCTAAACTACTTAAGATAATTAAATCCACAGCAGGCCGCAAAGATCTTCAAAAGGATGTCATGACAACTAAGTGATTGGGCAACAAAATGGCAGACAAATTTAAATGTTGATGCATGCAAAGCCCCTGGCCTCTGCTTGTCAGAGGATGGAACTGGATGACAGGAGAGGGATCACTTGATGGTTACCTATTCTGGTCTTGATCTCTGGGGCACCTGGCATGGACCTTTGTCAGAAGATAGGACACTGAGCTAGATGGACCTTTGGTCTGACCCAGAATGGTCGTTCTTACATTCTTCTAAGGTAGCTCTCTTAGAATTACCGGCTTCTTCAAATTCCAGTTTATCTATGTGAGGCAACAAGTGTGCATGTGTGTGTGTGTGTGTGTGTGTGTTTTCAGCATTTAAAAGAATTAAAAACAGCCCACAAAGAATCTTTGTGTTAAAGGTACTGCCTTCCATTGCTCTGAGCCTGTCAGCCGTGAATATGAGAAACCTGGATACTGCAGAATGGGAACCAAGAACAGCTCTGGCATGGCAAATCTAACGAGGGTCCCTTCCTCCACTCCATGACCCCGTAGTCTAACCTGGCTCTAGGCTGCCCAAGAGCAGAAGTAAAACATTTTTTCCATCATGTCCCCAGTCATATCGGCGAGCAGTTGTAAAACAGTGATAGCTGTCAAGTTGCCAACAGCCATACCCAGTGTGGAACCTGTTGTTTTTATCTCCACCACAAAAGGTATTGATTTTTGGATGACACAATGCTCATTTTGTTCCATCTCTGTGAAATGGTTTGGTAAACTTTCTGAAAGCAGCTATGATTCTTGAAAGTCGAAGTCCCATTTGCAAAAGCAGCTGGGATTTACAACGGCATTGTGGTGCCCATAGATGCTGATAAGCTCTGGGTAAGACTTTTTTAAAAACCCCAAAAGCAAATCAGGCCCCTGACTCCTATTGAGTGTAACGAAAGCTCGTTCGTTACCTGACCTACCTGCGGTGATTTTGAAAATCCTGTAAGGCACCTACCTGAGTCTTTAGGGGCCTAAATACCTTATAAAAATCTATACCTGCCATTAAGGCTCATTGAAATGCAGTGTGGGTGCTCCTCTTCGTACGTTTGGAAGGGACCTCACGAGGTCATCAAGTCCAGTCCCCTGCCTTGGGCGCAAGACCAAGCACCATTCAGACCATTCCTGACAGGTGTTTATCCAACCAGCTCTTAAATATCTCCAGTGATGGAGATTCCAGAACCTCCTCAGAGAATCAATTCCAGCGCTTTCCCACCCTGACAGCTGGCATGCGTCCTTGAGGTACAAAGCCCCAATTCCTCCCTTCCCTAGCACAAAAGCTATTTCTTCCAGCTGCAAAACTGTCCTGTGGGACGAAACTCACCCATGGGCAGACGGGGCTGACACACAGCCCAGCCACCGCATAAGGTCTGGGCCGAGACATAAGGGGGACTTAGAATCGTAGAACGCTAGAACTGGAAGGGACTGTGAGAGGTCATCGAGTCCAGTTCCCTGCCCTCATGGCAGGACCAAACACCAGCTAGGCCATCCCCGATAGGTGTCTATCTAACCTTTTCTTAAATAGCTCCAACGATGGTGCTTCCACAACCTCCGTCAGTCACTTATTCCAGTGTTTAACCACCCTGACAGTCAGGAAGTTTTTCTTAATGTCCAATCTAAACCTCCCTCACCCATTACTCCTTGTCCTTGATTTAATTACTCCTTGTCCTTGACTTAATCAAGGTTTAGACTTTGTGCTGGCTCCCTGCCATGTGACCCAATGATCCTTTCCAATGATCATCTCAAGGGGGTGAACCATAGTGCTTAGCAGGCCTGTTGCAGAAGATGACCATCCTAATAGTGTTTCCCACCAGGAGTGATGTCCTACATTTGCAATGGTTTTTGGTACATGAGTGATTTCTGGATTATTATGCTGCACTTCAATCCTTATTTGTTCTCCTGTTTGTGCAGTATACTGTCAATGTGACTGAAACATAGGATGGATCAACAATTTTCTTATCATCATCATATGCAAGCCTAAGGTTACACGTGTTACATTGTGACACAGTTGTGGTTTAGACCTTATATAGTCGATAATCTGTAAAGGCAGTTAGAGCCCAAATTCAACCCTGCAGCCTAACCCAACCTCCACCCGCTCCCTGCCCTGCTGTTAGAAAGCTCCTTCCAAGTACCTCTGTCTCTCTCTCTCTTTCCCCTACCCTAAAGCTGTTAGTTATGTATTGGTCTGTTACATGCTGGCAGAAATGGCAAAGTGTCACCATAAAACAAATGGGGAAAACGCTCTAGAACATGGGCTTTTATTGAATTAAATATTAACATAAATGACACAATAAATGCAGCATCGGATATGTTGTTAGTTTTAATATTTGCTTCAACCAAAAAAACCCATTTCTTTTAACAAGCTCATTTCACTCTGCTGCCGAAATTCAGTTCACCTCCACGTGCGAGAGAGGAGGGGAGGCAACCAGGAATTGTGGGGCTGTCTTGCTGCAGAACGTAAGGGGTTGGGAGATCCAAGAAGAAATAATACTAATGCATAATAATAATTTAATCGGCAGGAGATGACATTTATATCCATTTGCAGAGAGGTTTCATTAATAAAGGATATAATTTAGATGGATAAGATTCTTAGTAGTGTAGGCAAGTGGGAGAAGGGAGTAGTTTTCAAGTCAAACTTGACCCATCAGATAAACTAAGGAGACAAAAGAGGAAGCCATATTTAGAGCCAAATCTTTGGCCGATGTGCATTGGTCGTATCCTATTGACTTCAGCAGAGCCGCACCACTTCTTACCAGCAGCAGGGCTATCTGAGATACTTCTTTGGGTTATCCAGGTGGAATCAGAGCACTCCTCTTCTGTCAGAGCCACGCAACGGTACATTTTTTGAAGGCTGATTTTAACCGTGATGCTCGCTCTAAGTTTTAGCTGCGTTCATAACTGCCACACTGCTACAATTATATGAAAACATCACTCGACCTCAGGGGGCTGTGCAGCCCAGCAAAGCAAACTGGTGGGCTTTATTTGTCAGTGCCCAGAAGGTGATGAGGCACCTAACTCACACCAAGCTTAGGGGGAGCTGGATCAAGATTGTTAATGTATTGTTCTTTGCCCTGAATGCACCCAGTACTAGCAGTGAGCGATTGGCAACTGCTGGGCCAGTTCACTCCCCCTATGCCTGGCTGGGAAAGAGGAGACAGAGAAGGACGCAGGCAGAACCTATCGGGTGGGCCAGGAGAGCCATTTGGCTTCGGCCTCCGTGGACAAAGAGGGGCCTCCTATTTTGATGTTTTTCTATCAAGTTATTTCCATTGATGATACACCTTGCAGCGATAACAGAGACAAAGAAACTATACATACCTGCAAAAAATGATTTAAATCACAGCGGGACCACAGGCCTTCACCAATTTTTCGGTCACATCCGGGTTTTCACCTGCGTGACTGGAGACTGGCGTAGTCTCTGTGATTTGTGATCCTACATTACGAAAAGCTGTTTGCAGTCTTTGCGTAGCTAGCAGGTTTTGAAAGTCGTAATTAATTCTGTTACCACAAAGTGATTTTGCTTGGTCTGAGGGTAAGTTTCACCTTTATGTTAAGATATTTATCACTGCCTAGGAGATTGTCATATTCCTGTTTTTCCTGTGTGTCTTGGTAGACAATAACCATATCAGGCTTAGCTGTAAACTACCTCTCTGACCCATTTTACATTCACCTTCAAAGGCTGTTTTGTGATTTAAAACATTCTAAATTTCAGTTATTTAATAAGTGTTATATCTAATCTGGTAATCGCACCGTGTTCGTGTACATAATAATATACCAGTCATAAGAGAAATTTAATAATGGGAACATGTCAGCAGCTGAAATTTCAAGACTTTGAAATAAGACTATGAGGGCTGTAGTAAATAACACCCCCAAACTATTATAATGTAGTATTCATTGCAAAGTATATACAATTAAAATTTTGTATAACTAATAGCCTCTAGCAAATTAATTTATTGTGTTTTGCTGTGTTTCAAACAAACCTTTTTATTGAAATGAAGTGAGGATATGAAAGTGGCACAAATAAGACATGGTGAAAGCAACAGAGTGAAGCAGCAGTAAAGAGTTTAAAGCCAATAACATCATTTCTCATAGAAAAAATGCTCCAGCCATTAGGCGGTGACCACTCTGACAGTGACTCTTCCTGTTGTGATGATGAAACTCTGTACCCACAAATCACATTTCAATGCCACTGCCTCAAAATGAGGAGGCCATTAATCAAGACAGAGAAATGCCAACAGTCGAGAGAAACGCATAATCTGTGCTCGATTTGGAGACTGTGCAGGCAGAAAACGAGGACCTCAGAGATGTTGTGCAGCAAGAGCAAGAACTTAGGGCTAGCACAGGCTGCAGTGTAACAACAGTGGCATCCGAACCTGACATTGAACTTCTTGATGAGAATGATGTTGCTCAAAGACGGCTGTTTCTAAAAGTTAGTTGTTTCCAGATTCCAAGTAATCTACTGAAAGGTGCTGAAAATCCTACTTTCCTCACTTGTCTGCTTGACAAAAACTCTTTCAAATGGAGAGGTCTACACAAGAGAATGGCTGTGCTGGAGCATGGAAAAGCAAGCTCTGTACTGTGCCCGCTGTTTCATTTCTACCTGTAAAACTTCAAATGCATCGGTACTGTCTGATCCATCCAGTTGGAGCATCAGTAAAGGTTGAAGGAAGTTGAAAGACCAAATACGTCCTTTTGAAACATCAGTATTGCATACAGATAACTACAGTCCATGGAAATCAGCTAGTAGAGCAGCACGTGCTGACAGTTCAATTGAAAACTTACTCCTGAGTGAAATAAACAAAGAAACTGATAACTGGAAAAAACAAACTCCTGGAGCACATATTGGTCGTCATTCTTTTTCTTTCTGAATGGGGATTGGCTTTGTCTGATTCCAGTCAATATATCGGTGACCCTACAAATGGAAACTTTCTTGGTATACTTGAGCTTCTTTGCAAGTATGATCCGCTTTTATCAGGCCACATGTTTGTGAATCACTAGAGTGAGGAAAACACATGCAAGTCCATCATCTGTCTGCCAGAATACAAAACAGCTTATTGAGCTGTGTGGAACATTTGTGCAAACAACAATTCTTGAAGAGATATGCAAAGTATTTTCCACTTATTACTGATGCAACTCCAGACTGTTCTCATAAAGAACAGACATCCTTGTTCATTCAATATATTAAAATTTCAGGAAGTTCAAAGGTTTCAGTTGAAATATTTATTGGGTTTGATAATTTCATGAAATACCTGGAAATCGCTGCTTGTGTGTTAGAAATTATGGAAATCTTCAAATTAAATATTCAAGTCTGCATTGGCCAAGCCTATGACAATGGGTCCAATATGACTGGGAAATGCATCGGAGTGCAAGGAGTCCTTCTTCTTGATACATTCTAAACTGTGTTTTCTCTAGTTGTGGCACCCACATGCTAGTCTTGTCAGTGTTGATGGCGCTGAATCATGCAAGGAAGAAATCAGATACCTTGGAACAGTCTAGCACTTGTATGACCTCTCCAGGAGCAGACCTCAAAAGTGGGAAGTTCTGAAGCAGAATCTGCCTGTTTCCCTTCATGGCATGTCAGCAACGAGACAGCCAGCACAAATTGATGGCATTAAACCAGTTGCACAGTGCTTGGATTCTGCAAAAGCCTTTGAATGGGCTTGAATCTCTTACTCTCGCAGCATAGGCTTGCATTGAGTTTAACTCAATTCAGAAGTACACATCCAAATCTGAATGCATTTTAATGTCATCCCTGTGGATGAAGCTGCTAAAAGTGATCCACCAAATTACTCTTATAACAGAAGCATGAAATGCTACATTAGATCTTGAGAAGCATAACTTTGAATGACTTCTTAAAGTTATTGAAAAGATTCGTGATCAATGGGACACAATCCCTTCTGAGTCCCAATGCGTAGCCCAGAGTATTGACATTTCATCTGAGTTTTCCACCAATCACAGCATAACATCCGAATCAGATGCAGAAAGGCGCTAGAGAGTCTTTGTTGTTATTGACTCCATCAAATTTGGTCTTGCATGTCAATTTGAGTCGCTGCAACAAATTTGGGCCTTTTTTTGGATTCCTTTGGGAGTTCAGAGAACTAAGTGCCGAAGATCTATCTTCAGCAGATGAACAGTTCCAGCTGCGGCACTACAACAAAATGTCCAGAGATCTCTGTGACAAGATTGTCTTCCTGAAGTGTATACAATCCACCAACTTTAAAGCAGACTACAAGCCCAAAGAACTGCTTTAAGAAATATTTGATCTTTGCCTGTCAACTATATTTCCCAATTTCACAATTGCATTACAGATTTTTTTTCAGTCTCGCCGCATCAGTGGCTTCAGGTGAATGCACATTCAACGTGTTAAAACAAGTAAAGCCCTATTAACGTTCTATGGTGGGACAAGAGCGGGTTGAATGGGCTCAAAATGCTTAATGTTAGCAGTGATGTTGCACTTGAATTAGATGGTTTTTTTCAATTAAAAATGAGTTGGCACACAACAAGGCCAGAAAAAGCCATCCGAAAATGAAGTTTTGCTAGCAGTGGTAACTCACAATTAAAGTTACACTTTTTATATACTTGCTGTTGGTATAATGACTGAATTGTTAATAAATAAATGTCTCGGCTGTTCATTTTCATATATTCTTTTGGTTTCAGTCTGACCCTGGGGATGAGAAGTTAGATACAGCAAGGTTGGGTTGGGGCTGGGAGGCGGTCTCTAAACTCAAACAGGCCCAGGCCTCTGTCATTCTCTTAGAGGGCCTGGCTGTGGGCCTAGGTGGCAATAGCCATCAGCCCCAGAAAGATGGATAAACAACACAACAGGAAAGAACGTTGGCCAGTGAAGGCCAGAACCTCAGCTGGTGTCAGTCACAGTAGTGCTGCTGGTTCCATTGTACACAAGCTGAGAATCTGCCCCACGGTATAATATCACTGTGGCAGGGTGGAGGGGGGGCTAGGGAGGGAATTTATTGGGATGGGAAGTAGCAGCATGTGATATGGGAAGGCCAGGGAGATTAAACTGGACAGGGAGAGAGATACTCAGCCTGACAGACGGTAACAGGGAGCAGTCAAGAGGGAGAAAGACCAAGCCAGAGTACTGTGAGAAATCATTGGGATTCTGGAGCAGACAGTGGCTGACTGCCAACTCTGAATAGTAACTAGGCTTGATAAAGTGCAGGGCAGATACCGACAATTATTTTCCAGCCTTTCTGTCCAGCCAGAACAGGGCTTCAGCCACGTGGCCAGAGGCAGATGGGATTTTGGAGACGGGCTGCGGCAGTCCTGTTCAGTGCTATTTGCCCCATTTCTGAGGAGCACATAGGAAGGCAGGGACTTCAGCTGGTTAGGTTGTCCATGTCCCATGTGGCAGCAGACCGTGAAGCCTGGCTTCTATTTTCCACAAGCCATGGCTGGCTTCTGAAGCAACGGCCCGATAGCGACGTTGCGAGTCACCCATGCCCCCTTTCACTAAGACAATTTCCACACCTACCTCCTTCCTTGGCTGCCACAGAACATCACGTAGGGAAACCCACGATAGGCCCCGCACGTCCGAGGGCTCCAGCCCACATGCTAATGGGGCCAGCTCCTCAGCCGAGGTTCAGCCGGGTTGCCCCATTGATTTCCGGAGTAGCAGAACTGATTCACAACCTGCAGATGTGGCTCAGCTCCCCAGCAGACAGGCTCCCGGACTGTCAGCAGGATTGTTATTTTTTAATGACAACACACAGATTTCACGAGGGGTAAAACGGAGCAGAATTGGCCTGGGAGAACATCCCCCTCTGCCCCCGCTGTGCATGGCCCCAGGGTGCAACATATATCCCTGCCATGCTAATGCGTCTTGCCTTTCCTGGGTTAAGCACTTAAGCTTCTATTTGAATTTTATCTGTAAAACACTGAACCGATTACAAAAAGCCCTCCTTAATCCAGACCGGAGATCCTGATGAATATTTCAGCCTGCCCTGCCAAGCCCGCTTTGTTCTCGGTAAAACTTTCCGCGCCCTGGTGGAACAAAAGACTTTCCCACCTTCTCCGGCAATAAGTAGTAAGCCAAGGCCTGATTCTGCCCAGTGCCATCAGCCAGCTGCATGGTGCTGAGCTCATTTGAAGCACAGGGCTCTGGGGTCATCCAGCACCTTTGAGGAGACACTCAGGACCTCACAGAATCAGAAGCTAAATCCTCCTTCCATTTTTTTGGTCACTTGAGCTCAACCACACTGTGGTTTTGTCACGCTAGCCAGTTCTTTGAGAGAAGTCTTTCTCAGGCCTGAGGTCAGAGGCTTAGTAGAGAGAGAGGTGGGGGGCAGATTTTGCTACAAGAGGGATTAAAGGTGGGAAGAACTCAAAATTTGACAAAGGAGAGAGCTGTGGTGGGACAGAGCAAAGAAGGGTGATGCAGGGATATGGCATCCATGGACCAGGCTGGGGTGTTCCAGACATGCCCGTTTGCCTTTCTCTCGCACTGGCCAGACACCGAGAGTAGCTGTCTGCGTGTCTCCGCTTGAGCTCCTGCATTAATAACATTAACACACTTGGCCTCATCATAGTGTAGCAAATTCTGTCTGGGGTGGGATTGTCTTTGTCGCAGATCCTTGCCCTCCCTCGCTGCTCCTTTCCCACCCAGCCCGTGTCACCTGCGGTCATTGTGGTGAGCATTTCATCACACGAATAGCCCCATGAAAGTCAAGTGGGAGTGCCCATGAACATGCGTAAGACATGGACCTGTCCAGCTGTCCTCCACAGGTGCAGGAAGGGGATGAAAGGTGCGGCAAACAGCCGCACACGTCTGGTGAGCAGATGCCCTCAAGGAAATAGCCAGAGGCAGTAGATACCTCTGCTGCTCACAATTCAAAGCCAATCTGGCCCTAGCCAGGCTCCACACGGGGGGCAGTCACCCTTCAGGCACTGTTTGGAAGGGGTAAATCTCTACTCCGACTCATCAGCTGGTTCACGAGCGACAGGGCGGTCCTCTTCTCCAGGACAACAAGCAGCCGCGTCCGCAGCATGGGCGGGTTGGAGACACGCCCACAACAACACGGACGATGATATCAGTGGGTGAATACCAGCACATCCAGGCGAAGTACACCCAAGGCATCTACCGCCCCCGCCCCACCCCACTCCCCAGATTCCTCCACTCCCACAGACAGCAATCAGCAGCAGGGCTCCACGCGGGAGCCGCAGGAAACCAGGGAGTGAGTCTTCAAAGGCTATAAAGGAAGGGCAGATGTGGGAGATACCCCCAAAGACACGACAGTGTCTACAGCCACGGGGAGCCCATGATAAAATCCTACAGGGCAAGACACAAAAGCTGCTCCCTCGCCGCCCCGTCCCCATGCCCCACATAGGAGAGCTGGGCAGGGCACATTATGTATTTCCCGTGGCAAATTTAAATGGAAAATCTCTACTCAGGTTGGGTGGGGGGGGCAGCTGCTGGGGCCACAAAAACTTCTGCTGATGGTTGCATGTTCTCCTGGGATGGGTATTGTCCAGCTGAGCCGAGCCAAAAATGTCACTGCCTGGCCCATGTCCCTGGGAGATGTGCTTCTGATGGCAGCTGTGGGGAGTGGCCGCCCTTGAGATGCTGTGCGCCCGAGGCCTAGGAAAACAGTCCCCTTGGAGGGGGCTGGACTTGATGACCTCCCGAGGGTGTGTGAGGATGTGTCCCAGCCTGAGGCTTCTATGGTTTGACTGCTCTCGGCAATGTAGCAGGTGCCCTCTCTGCCCTGGGAGCAGTCATCCGACAGGGCTGGAGGTTGGGCTGGGAAAATTCCCCCAGGAAAGTCCCAACCTTGGTTGCATCCGGGCTCTTGCCGGGCTTGAGCCAGCTTGCCCCTGGCCCGCTGTGAGTGTGAGTGGTGGTGGGGAGGGGATAGCGGTCAATGCTCCAGGGCCTCCAGACCACGGTGATCCCTGCGCCCCTGGTCTTGTCTGCACAAGCCTGCCCTAAAGACACAGGACAGCCAGGCGCCGCCTTCAGACCATGGCTGCCTCTTGCCATCTGCCCCTTGTTCCTTCCCTCCGCCCTCAGTGACACAGCCAGCCCAAGGCCAACCCAGGGCTTCCCCAGAAACCTGTGTGCACCCACTAATATTTGCCACAGTGCTTTCATCACACTGCAGTGGACAGCAGCCTGTCTGCCTCCATCGTCGTACGGACGCGACAGAGAGACAGCTACCGTTGTTAAGCTGCAGCACAGCGGTGAGAGTCTGAATCCCAAAAACAGCCCTAAAAAAAACACAAGCTGCTCTTGCTAAGCTGAAGGGGCTTTTCTTCCCTACTGAGATGAAGCACAGGGAGCTAACGGCATTGGTTAGGCCCACCTTCCTTGGTGAAAGGCAGGAGCTTTTCTGCTTAGGTGGTGGCCTGCTAAGCCGTAGGTTGTGAGTTCAATCCCACAAGAGGTCATTTAGGAGGTCTGAGGCAAATCGATTTAAACAAAAAAAAAAAAATCTGTCGGGGTGGTGCTTGGTCCTGCCGAGAGAGCAGGAGTGGACTTGATGACCTACTGAGGTCCCTTCCAGCTCCATGAGAGGTGTGCGTATCTCCGATAAGATATTACATGGAGCTCCTCCTCTTTCTTACCATCCTAGGTTAGCCCTTCCAGCCACTTCTGGGCTGAGGCCTGCAAGGACATCAGCTGCCGCTAGAGGACACCATCCCATATCAAACTGCCTCTGTGCAGCACGCGGGTTAAATAGCTGGAGGACAGGAGAGGGGTGGGTTGGAACACCCAGGTCAGAGACACGAAGGGAAAAGGAACAATACACTCACCATCCTGCTCTCTCTCGCAGGAAGGCTGCCTTGCCGTGTCTTTGTGGAACAAGAGCCCCTTTAAAAATGCACGAATCACAGCCACATTAGACAGCGGTAGGGTGGCCAGGGATTAGTGCAAATGTACTTCATTTGGGGGGGGCGGGGGCTGTTGATTGGCTTTAAAATGGAATAAACCAACTGAACAGCAAGGTAGCTATGGAAACATAACCAAAATTATTCCACCACCTTTCTGCTGCGCTGCTTTCTGCTGCCCCTCTCACGCTGTCAAGGGAGGGTGGGATAGCGCGTCTTATAAATAATACAATGTGAGGACCTGCAAAAGGAATCAATAAATTAGGGTCTAGAAGGAGGGGGAGGGTGTTTCAGTGGGAAAAAAAAATGCCCGGTTGAGGTTATGGTAGTTTGCGGTGACTGAGCAGCGGGGCTGGAGTCAGAGGTCGTTGGCCATGTGCTGAGCTTGCAGAGGTGGTTATGCTACAGGTGCACAGAGTTGGCCTTTTAGTACCTAGGAAAGGAAAAGCGTAGAAGGGAGGTGTGCTACTGAGACCGCTCTGGTCCTGCTCAGCCCAGTCCCAAGCTGTCTCACCCCCCACTTGGCCCTCTCTGCACTCTTCAGCTCTTCTGGTTCTGTCCCTGTGGTGCTGTCCTGACCTGGGTACCCCCTGAGAGTCCAGTCCAGGATAAGCCTCACTTGAGCCCAGCCCACCGACCTCGCTGAACTGGGCTGTCACACCGGGTGGTGTAGAATCTGGAACCAAGTCCCTGCCCCTCCACTGTCACATGTCTGGAGAAGCCTACCACCTGTCCTAGAGCAAGGGGTTGAATTAGGTGACCTCTCTTCTAGCCTAATCTTCTGAGTCTGTCAGCCTACAAATTTAGCACTCTTAAAACACCAGCCTGACTGAGGAGCAAAGGCACTCAACGAAGATACCGCATGTGCCAGATCATTTTACGGAAGCAAGACGATCTAAGCACAGAGCCACCAGCCTCTTGGAGATCACAGCTCCCAGCAGGGCTACCGGCAGGTCATGCCTCGGGGATATTCATGAAGTGGATATTTCCATGGCTGATTAGCAATAATGAATAAGGGGTTGGATATTCAATGGCACCCCTGTGCCCTCTAATTAGCTCAGCCTTTTGAGAGCACCCAGAACCAGCTCAGCGAGGCTGTACTGGAAGTGACAATTTTCTCCTCCGAAAGCCAGGCTCACCGCCCATGGAGCTAGTAAAGATCTGTCTCTTCCGTCTCCTGGCGGACGTTTTACTGTTGACATTGCATTGGTCCCTCATAGTGGTGCATGTGGGCCAGAGGCTGCAGTTAGAAACAAGCTTTGTCTGACTTTAATGCTGCTTTAAAAAGCAGTGGGGCGGGGTGGGGGGGCGGGAAAAGAAACCCTTTACTGTATGCTGTTAAACTTTACTGTTTAATGTTTTAATAAACAGGCGAGTTCGTCGTGAGCGTTAAGTTGGCAGTAAAACAGGGATGGGGACTGGTTTATGGTATTCTGGCTGCATCCCTAGCATACCGAAACAAGTGCCCTCCAGCCAGGAAGCACTAATGCAAGAAATCAGCTGTCGTCCCCAGAACATCTGGTTTCCCGCACTCCAGGCACATCTAATCTGAGAAAGGGCAGTGACCTTAAGCACCCCCTGTACATCTGAAATGTTCATGGAACTATCGTGGAGCTGAGCAAGCGAGCACATGAGTGGGGATATCAAATAACGAGCAAGGTAGGCAGATCCAGAACTGCTGTTCAGCCTCTGGTAAATGCACACACAAGGAGACAGGGAGTGGAACTGGACGATGATGTAAGGAAAACCATGACCACAGAAGGGACCTCGTGTGGTCATCATGCCCAGTCCCCTGCTCTGACAGCAGGACCAAGCACCATCTATCTCATCCCCGGTGGATATGTGTCTAACCTGCTTTTAAATATCGCCAGTGATGAAGCCACTTCATTCTCCTAACACCGAAGCTCAGGACATTACACAAATTCATTGTTTCTTTCGGGGTGCTTTGTTTTTGTCTCAGCTCATTAACAATCTCCCTCTAGGTTCTCCGGTATTCACGCCCTAAACACTACCACGATGATCTGTGTACAAAACCTGCCTTGCAAGGTGGGGTAGTGAGGTGTTGTGGCCTTCCTCCCCACCTGCCCACAAGCAGAAGAGTCTTTCCTGAAGCCTGGATGGGAGGAGCCAGAGTATCCTGGCCCCGCCCCCCCCCAAGACTAGTGCACAAGACAGGAAGTAGAAGAGGCAGAGCGCTAAGCCACGGAGGGAGCAGCCACTGGAAGAATCAGAAGCCCCTTGCATGGCTCCTGAGAAAGGGGGAACCCAGCTGACCGACCAGCCCTGCCCAGACCCCGGTGGAGCTGACTGACCTGCCGCTTGCTCACTACCACGAGGACACCAAAATGCCCAAGGTCCCTGACGACCCAGCCGGGAACCAGGTCCTACAGCGGGGGAGACAGGCAGTAAACCGGGGGTCAGCCGGTCCTAGTGGGGCTGCAGCACTGCCCCAGCCCGTGTCAGTGTGTCCCGCGCTTCGTCTCCACTGACCAGCCGCCAGTGATGGCTGCGGTAAGGGCCCCAGGCTGGGGCGCAGTGCAGGGGGTGGGCCTGTCTGCTCAGCCCTGGAGGAAGGAAACGGAGCCTGGAAACGGAGGTCTTGCTCTGAACAAGCACCACCCAGCGACTGACTGTAGTGAGGCGCTGTGGCCCTACCCCCGCCACAACAAACACCTCTACAGGTACCATTTGCAACCACTGCTGGATAATGTCCTTGTACAATGCACATGTCGATGCTGTAGATGAAACCCTGGGCACTGGCTGATGATATGCTCTAAAGTCGGTGACTAAAAGAGTTGAGAAACAGGTTTCCTCCGGACAAGCCATGTGCTGGTGACACGTATCCGAGGCTGCAGCAGGAAGAAAGCAGCCGGGGAGGGACATATGAAGCCCATCCCTCGCTACACAGCAGTGAAACACCTGTGGCTGGGCCGAGGGCAGGCCTGTAAAATTGTTGTGGAGATGCTTGGGCTCAGTCCAGAGCCCGAGCTGGTTGACCCCCCAGGCGGCGGGAGAGTCTAGGTTCCAGGCCGAGCCTGGATGTCTGCATAGCAGTTTTTAAACTCGCGACCTGAGCGCCACAAGTCCAAATCAACTGACCAGAGCCTGCGGCAGCTGTGCCACTGGCTTCTCCCATGGCTCCCTGGTTCAGCATGAGCATAATTAACTTTGCTGGCAGCACTTTCCAGAAGAATCCATTGCAGTAGCAGGCTGAGCTGCAAGGAGAAGGGGAGAGGACCTCTACGTTCCCTTCACTTTAAAGAGAGAAAGAAGCCAAGCAGTGTGATCTGCGGTGGGTTCTGGCCAGGCCAGCCAGTTAAAAACTGGAAAGAAGACTGTGGGTGAGAGAAACCATCTTTGAACCAAGACTGAACCTTGCTTGATTAAACTTGACTTCTCAGTGAATGCTTCCTCTGAGACGCTTGCTGCAAACTCTACCTTTATTTCCTGTATTTGGCATCACTGATTCCAGCCTCTTTTGTTAAGCAACTTGTTTTACTCTCATTATAAGCCACAAGAGCTGGGGATGCTCCGTAATGTGTGTGTGTGTGTCCGGTCAGCTGACAGGCTGGAGAAGTGGAATGTCTCTGTCGAGGCAATGATCAAATACTCTTTCTGTGAGGGTCCAGGGAAAGGGACTGGGCCGTGCAGGAGCGGGATTTGGAGGCAGATTTGGGACTGGAAGTGTAGCAAGCTTGGCCACATTGGAGTAGGCTGGGGGAGGTATGTGGGTCAAAGCTGTGAACCAGGCGCAAGACATGCAGGGTTGCCAGGCAGAGACTGACTAAGCTCCAAACATCACACCCAAGTTGTTTGTTTCATTTTCACAACTCTCCAGCCGCACAGATATTATGTTCTGAATTTCGCTTGGAGGAAACCCAAACATGAGGGTCTTTAGTGCTTCCTCTTTGTAGTGCCAACTTCTAAAGACCTTTAGAAGACACGTTTGTCAACAGAGCTCTGAAAGTGATAACATTTTCACACCTGTCCTTGCAGTAATTGTTAATAGGTAACTGCTGTTATTCTGATTTTCTGATAGCAGTGATAGAAGTTTCCTCTCCCTAGGGGTGACCCCTTCTCTGTCAGCGCAGACCAGATCTCCTGCTTAACAACATTTGTAGTCTGCACCGACTGTGTGCCCTGCTGAAAACATTATTAGCATGTTTTCCTTTGGCACTGGCTTGTAATCTTCTTTTTTATTCCACAATCACCAGATTAGAATCCAGCCCCCAAGAGTGAGAACAGGAGCTAAGCTGATATTTACAATTCCATACCTGGCCTAGCAAAGTGGGAGGGATGGGGATGTGTTCAGGTCCAAAGGAACGGAGATGAACAGGGAAATACAGGGCTCCTGGCATGAAGGGTGACTGGGACATAGTGTCTCGGTACAGGTTGAACCTCTCTAGTCCGGCACCCTCAGCACCTGACAGATGCTGAACAAGAGCATTTGCTGGCCCACAGGAGGTCAATATTTTCTAGCATGTTACCAACACTTCCACTGTTTACTGGGCTCTTAGAAGACATGTAGGAGTAAATTTACCAGCAGCACAGAACATGGAGAGCCAGGACTGGTGACTGTAAACAAACTTTATGGGACCACAGGAAACTTGGTCACACCCATGATGTGGCCATCCTGCTTACTAAAATCATGCCAGAGTACAGATTTTGCCAGATGGTAGCATTCCGGATTGGAGAGATTCAACTTGTATTGGGATGTGCATGACACAAGACACATCCTACTGGATGGGGTAGGTGAGACATTGGAAGGGCTTAGAGATGGTGGGAGGATGAGAAAATGGAAGGGTCGTCTTGGGGAAAATGTAACAATCTCTTGCGCTGGTTGGCCCAACACTGCAAGCTTATATTCCAGCCATACCTCTAGCCTTTTGGCCTGGGATGTCGATATTCTGCCTCTTACACTGATAGGGTATTTTACTGTGGTTCATCACTGTAGCATCCGAACACCTTGCAACCTAAGGGCACCATATTGTGCTTGGGGTTACAGAGAGGTTGAGATTTCCAAGTAACATGACCAGGGTTGTATTATGCCATTCTGAGGCCCTAAACTACATCAGGTAGACAAGCCCCATAACATAAAGAAAGAATTTATTATTTTCACAGAAAGGACAATGACTAGCTAAACGCAAAGGCTTTAGATTTGCATATAGATTTGCATATAAACAAAGGCGAAGTTGTAAAAATAGCATAATAATCTAACTGAAACACATCTGCAACATCCCTGTTTGCATTATAAAATAGTTTCAAATTAACATTTTTATCTATGATTTCTTAATTAGCAGATATGAAAAGTTTATATCTATTCTGATTAAATTTTTGCTACGAAACAATGAATGATTGATTGGGACTTTGCGTTAGCCATGCTATACAAATACGTCTACATGACAGGGTTTTTCCAGCAAAACTGGCCTTTTGTCGGAAAAACCCACCGTACATCTACATGCAAAATATGCTTTGTCAACAGACTGTCGACAAACCCTGGCACGTGGCCCTGTCCGCTTTCAGGTATAACGCATTTATCGCTAGTTCGCTATTTTCCTGTCAACAAAAAAGCCATGTAGATGCTATGGGGGGCCATCTAGCACCGGACAAGGCTTCCAGTTCACTGGACAGCCCTGTTTGTTGAGCTTCAGTTGGCTGTTCAGTCAAGAGAGGGACGGGGAGGCTGGCCGCTCTCTGTTGACAGAGCAGATAGCTCCTTCGATCGGCTTTTGTGTGTGGATGTGCTCTGTCGACAGAAGTTACGCTGGAAGATCCCTTCCGGCAGTAACTTCTGTCAACAGATCACTGTAGTGTAGACAAAGCCATACAGCATGGGTGTCCAACCTTTTGGCTTGCCTGGGCCGCATTGAGTGAAGAGAAATAGTCTTGGGCCGCATATAAATATATAATATAGTTAATGTATATAAATCCCATAATAATGTTAAAAGTTTACGATCTTGTGGGGCCACATTACTAGCTGTCCAGGGCCGCATGCGGCCCGCAGGCCGTGGGTTGGACACGCCTGCCATACAGTGAAGGCTCCTAAAACAGATGGAAAGAAGCCAGCACAAAGTTCTCCTCCTCAAGCTCCACTCGACCCAAGTCAATAAGATGATCACCTGGAAACGCAATCCCATGAAGCAGGGATAGCGCACGAGGCAGAAAGTGATGTGTGAACTAAAATACACAATTGGGCGTAAGTACACATGAAAAGAGCACACTAGCACTTAAGATGCACAGGAGCAAAGGTGCTATACAACCGAATGCGCAGGACCACAAGGAAAAGATGGCGGCCTTCCATTTGTTATCAGCCCAGGCGGCTGCTGTACATGATGTCCCTCCTCGGGCAGGTTCAATGCACATACAAGCTTGGCAGGACGGCTTCCCAACACGGCCATCTCCAAGCTCACGTTTTTCCCGATTTTATCATCTGTGAGGTTATTTATTTAAATTATGACGGTGCGGTCAGAGTGTTACCAGCAGCAGCTGGCCAGCAAAGCTCTGCCTTAGGAGACTGATAGCAGGCTTACTCGTAGGAATACTAATTTTACAAGCACACTAATTGTTTGTTTTCCAAGCCCTGGCCTCCTGCCTGTCAATATTGAACAATTAGTGAACGGTAAGTGTTTGCGCATAGCCAGATGTGTATATTTTTGTTATGTTTGAACAAAAATGTCTATAGCTGGAGAGAAGCTTCTTTTTTCCTGATTTCGAGGAAATGTAAAGTGGGATCAGTTCTTTCTTAGAGGCCTCTGGTATTGCAAAGCCCTAAATTGTGGCTTAGTTAGCTTATGCCTTAATCTGTCACTACGCCTGACGCTGTTCCATCCAATTCCTGGATGAATTCACTCTGTTTAGAGCAGTGGGGGCCAACCTACAGCCACAGGCCACCTGTGGCCCATCAGGGTTCTCTGAGACAGCCCCTGAGACGTTTTGTTTACTGTGGCCCCCCCGCCAGGTTGTCACGTTCCGTGGTTTGCGTCCACATGCTAAAGTGACACGCACGTAAGGCACGGGCACGTGCTGATTGCACGTAACATTCCCTGTGAGAGCCTTGTGATGCCTCTTCAGCCAATCAAAGCACTGGCGTGGTTTAGTCAGCACATCCCTCCCTTTTGAGGCGGAGGCTGCTGGTGGAGGGGTTGCAGGGAGGAAATGGGCCACAAGAACCTGCCACGCACCTGCCCCTCCGCTGCCCCTCCCCCCCACTGCCGGGCCCTTGCCCCGCCCACTTTCCACCCGTGCTCCGCCCACACCCGCCACTTCCGGTGAATTCCGCATGGTTCCCCCTCCCCCGCTCTGGTGTGGCCTGGGGAGTTGACTCCGCTCTCAGGCTATGCCGCTCCAGGGGCAGTCCCTGCTCCCGTGGGAAGCAGCGCAATGTGGTGCAGATGGTGAGATGCGGGGAGGTGTCCCTGCGGGGGGGCGTGCATGTAAGTGTGGCTAGCAAAACGACCCAATCCTGGGAGACCATCTTGGGTATGCCAACCATGTAGCCCACAGAGATGGAGGGCCACTCAGGTGGCCCACCCACCAGCCGAGGTTGCCCATTCGTGGTACAGAGCCCTTCTTCAGATAGTTCTTTTCACTCTCCTGCTCTGCATGGCTCAGAGTTTTCCACCCCAGATCTTTCCAAAGGCCGCAGTGCAGGGATTGCACTTTTAAACCTGACTCTTGCTCATCCAGCACCCGCATCCTGATCACCCAGCTCCAGTGTTTCTTCTTCCTCTCTCTCTTTCTCAGCCTTGGACTCAAACATCTGGAGGAAAAATCCCAAACATTCTTGATGGAAATTCAGTGGGAACTAGCGCCTCTCCACAAGATGCTTCTGCTCTGACAAAACCCTCTGTTTTATTGAAATTTAATTCAGGTGAAACCACTCCCTGAGCCTTCCTCAGACCTGGCATACCCGACCCCAAGGTGCCTTGGATCTGACTCAGCCTGGCAGTTCTTCTGTCCATTGTTCAGTCTGTTGTTCCCAAGGGGAGTCCCTGAGGAGACCCGGAACGTGTGGGGCACTGCACAGAGGTGAGGTCTGACAAATGTCGGTTCCAGGTGAACACAGAAATCAGGTGTCTGAGTGTGATAGGAAGACTTGCTCCATATCTGTGTGTGTGGGCTGAGGGAGAGGGGGCTTCACCCCCCCCACCCCCACAATTTCCTTCTAGTCTCGTCTCAGAGGGGTCCCTGTGTTAGTCTGTAAAGTCACAAAAAACAAACAGTCCAGGAGCACCTTAAAGACCAAGAAGTGTTTTTATTGGTTTTTGTGGGTGAGACCCACGTCTGCAAATCTGAAGAAGTGGGTCTTATCCACAAACGTTCAATTCCTAATAAACACATTTGTTAGTCTTTAAGGTGCTCCAGGACTGCTTGTTTTTTCTAACCTAGAAATATCTAAATGAACGTTTCTGTCTCTCCAGAAACAGCCTAACAAATAGAAACAGCTGAAATTCCTAACACAGAAGGCGATTTCAGTTCCACAGAGAGGGACATGCCTGGAGATTAAAGGAGGGAGGTGGCATTTTGCTAATCCCTGTCACAACACACTCTCCTGCCGGGTGGAACGAGAACCACACGCTCCAGTCCGAGCAGATGAAGTTATTTTGAAACCGAGCAAAGACAAAATGGGACTTGTACCAAAGCAATAAAATAAATCAATGACAAAGGGTCCCCAAAAAAAAAAAAAGAAAAGACAAATGAAGTTGAAATTCATCCTTGTTTATTTTAATGTTTGGAAAGTTTGTGAGTTGATTTATGCCCTCCCCTTAGTATATTTTTCATTTTTTATATTTATTTTGGAGTTAATTGGATTTCCAGGCTCAGCAGCCAGACGCGGGAATTGATCTCCGAAAAGATGGATTTGTTGCTTTGCTGGGCCTGAGTCTGGTGAGCTAAGGGGACGAAAGAGAGAGGAAGAGGCCTGTGCACACATGGCAAAAGTGGGTCAGACTTGGGCCCAGCATCTCAAGACAGCTCCAGAGCTGTTGTGTAGATGCCACCCTGCCCAGCTTTCCTTCTCTAAGTGGACCTTGGCCTCCTTTCTCTAGTGCCCAGGGATTTTGGCTGCGGTACTGGAGGAGAAATTTTCAAGGGACCTGATTTTTCAGGACCCAGAATCTGAGGCTCCTGCAAACACAGCCACTTTGCCTCCTTAAGCCCCGGGCAGCACCGTCTTCAAATACCTCTCCCCTGCATCCTGGAGAAGGTGGGAATTGGGTAAACTAAATACCCCTGATGCCAGACTAGCCCCCTTGCATTCCTGAGGTGCGCTGAGGACTCACTCTCCAGTGTGCATGGGCGTTGTGTGGCTACTGGCAGCCACCAGACAGCAACCCGGCAACAGGCTCCCTGAGAAAAGAAGACCCCAACTCGGGAGTGAGCGTGGAATGCAGCTGCCGGTTTCTACGCTGCTCAAAGCTGAAGGGACCTGCTAAGCAGTTCTATGCAGAACAGACCAGCTCCGGCTGGCTTCTGGAGGCAACGTGAGGCATCAGGGCATATCTGAAAGCCACCCCTGCGAAATTGCCGTGTGCCCCTGGGAAAGTTACCACACAAGCTCTCTTTGGCGTGGGCTTGCTTTGCACATTGTCTCGTATCTGGGATATGTCATGAGGGCCGGCCGTCTGTGAATATGTGTACAGCTGCCAGGAGAGGAGAGAAAGCTGAACAGCAGCACCGCTCAAAGAGGGATGGAAGCCCTGCTCTCCTTCTGAGAACTTGTGGAAGGTTTTGCTCGACGCCATGTTTGCATTCAAGTCTGTCCTTCCGGAAAGGGAGGGGCAGGGGAGGGCAATTGTCTGTCTGTTGCTGCCTGGCCGAGGGGTAGTGCTTTACTTGTCCGGGTTTGGGCTGTGAGAATTGATCTGTAGCTCCACAAGGGAACAGATATAGCATCTTACCACCTAGATAACAGAAAACGCTTCTTCAAACAATATGGCCTTAGACTGTGGAACTCCCTGCCACTGGAATTTATCAAGGGCAAGAACGTCACGCTGTTCAGAAAGGGGACTGGCATTTTATGCAGCTAAGGAAACAGTGTGATGCTGTAATAGTTAACTGGGCTAGATGGACCATTTGTCTCACCCAGGGTGTACACCATCCCACGCATACTCAGATAGTCACCATGTATCCCTCCACTCAGACAAGAAAGAGGAATGACAAGGCAGAGCAGTTACAATCCAGCCTTTATAAACTCCAGACTTTGGGGCTTTCAGGGCATTAAGGAAAACATGTCAGCAGGCTGGATATCCGGCCGCTCTATTCCCGTGATGCAGTGTTCCTTATCGCTAGGGCTTGGGTCCGCTCCAGGCCTTTTATAAAGCCAGGTTTTCTCTTTGTCTCAGCTCCGCAGCCTGGCAAGGAAGAGGACTGCGGCTTTCACAACCTCACATACAAAAGATTTCCTGGTGTTGTCCAGGACCTTCCAACATCTGTTTTGTGTGTGGGGGCCTAGGTCAGGAAACAGAAGGCCCCTGTTTCCATCATCCAGGATCTTTCCTTGATCTTCAGCCAGCCTCAGGAATAAATCACTGTCCCCCGCACCAGATAATGCCACTGGAAAGGTAGTTTCCTTCTTTCCCTTGCCGGGGCGCTCCCTGCTCTGGTGTTTGACAGCACCATACCACATGAAAGCAACCGAGCGGGCAGGAATCAGGCCAAGGTGTTTTTCACTGTAAACAAACACAGTTGCATCGGGTGCCTTTGCACCTGCTGGTGACCCAGGAACACCGTCCTTCAGCACCCTTCCCAACCACTCAGGCTGCATCTGAACACCAACAGAAGCCTAGAATTGCGGGGGACTGCTCAGAGGGGTGGTGGCATCTCCATCCCGAGAGGTTTTTAAGTCCTGTTTTGACAAAGTTCTGGCTGGGATGATTTAGTTTGGGTTGGCCCCGCATCGGTCAAGGGGCTGAAATCGATGACTTCTTGAGGTCCCTTCCGGCCCTAGGATTCTATGATTCTCTATGATGCCCTGTCTTGAGTCAGCTGGACCATGTCAGGCAACCTTCTGCTAGAGCATCGACACTTCATGTTCAGTCCAAGTTAGAGGTACCAGAGGGATAGCCATGTTAGCCTGTCTCCTCAAAAACAACAAGAAGTCCTGTGGCACCTTATAGACTAACAGATGCATCTGACAAAGTGGGTCTTTGCCCATGAAAACTTACGCTCCAATAAATCTGTTAGTCTGTAAGGTGCCACAGGACTTCTCATTGTTTTAGTCCAGGTTAGGATTCGATGTCCATGGCTCGAATCAAGCTCTGCAGTGCACAGAGTCAAAATATCTGTGTCCCCTAAGCACTGTTTTCCTTCACCTCACGTAGGCAGTGGCTCTCAAGCCAGTCTTCCCGGCCTTCCAGTTGTCTGTCTCCCTGGTCCCCCTGTCCCCCCGCCCCCTTCTTTACAAGCGAATACATTTCACAAGGAGCCTGTTTTCGCTTCTCCTCCAGGGACAAAGTGATGCAAGGTTTGTTGGGTCAGGAAAGCTTCAGAAGGATCCTTTCTGCACTGCTGGAGACAGTCACCTGAGACAGCACTGCAGAGCCAGTGATAAGCATGGCCCCTCCGGGTCAGACCAAAGGATCATCCCACCCAGCGTCCTGTCCCGTGACGGTGGCCAATGCCAGGTGCCCCAGAGGGAGTGAACTGAACAGGGAGTCATTGAGTGAGCCTTCTCCTGTCACCCGTTTCCAGCCCCTTACAAACAGAGGTCAGGGACACCATTCCTACCCATCCTATCTAGGATGAGACCACAGTTGGTTAGCTTTATTTCGTACTTCTGGTAGGCTCTCCTGTGGCAGGAAGCTGCAGTCCTGTCTCACGCGTGGTGTGAAACCACAGCTGTGAAAGCACTGGACTTGGCTGTGAAATGCTGATAGCCTTTTTTTTTTTCCACTGAAAAATAACCAATTTGCAGTCCTATTGAAGACCCAGCCGCTCAGAAAGCTGTGCTAATTCTACCCTAATGTTATTTTATTCAGTATAACAAAGTCTCCAGGGAGCCAATTTCCACCCAAACTTGTTAACAATTTATAACTATTGGCTTGATCATTAAAAAAAAGTAATTAAATTAGTCCCTGATCCAGACTCCCTGAAGAAAAATATATTCTTCCAGAATGCAAGGATTATAAACAAACCTCGCAGCTCTTGTAAAACCAGAACGAATGAGGGTGGGTGAACGCTGTCAGATAAGATCTAAAGCTGTTAGCAAATGAGCCTTTGTACCTCTCTGTGAAGGTTTGATTTGTCTTTCTTGAAGGAGTCCTGCAAATATGTTCTGATACAGAGCAGGAGAAATTCACCCTCTTCTGAGGGGAAGCAGCATTGGCACCCTCAGAGTATTTGTACAGGGGCCTGGGGGCAGCGAGGGTCAGACCCCTTGGTTGGGGTTACTGTCATGCTGGCTGCACCAGTGATTAATGTTCCCCTCCGTCCCCGCCCCTCGCTTCTTTTACGCTCCGTGGTTAGTCTGGGAATAAGGAGGGATTTGCAACGCCAAATTCTCCTTTGGGGATTTGGCCAGCGGCTGCCTGTGGCGTTTGTAATCAAGTCCCTGAGGTGGTTTTGAAATCTCTCTCCTGTAGCGCGCCTTTGCAGATTGCCCCTGTTGCTAAACCGAGTGGTGCTGATGGAGAGGACCTGGATGGGACGTTTTGGCCTATCCCCCCAAAGGTGCATGGGCACCAGGGCCATCTGAACTAAGCAGGAATAATCCTAGGGAGCAGGGTAGCTGTCACGGCAGGAATGGCCTTGGACTCCTGGCCCAAGAGAGGTCCCTCGGGAGACAGGCGTGTTGGGCAGGACTGGGCCATCGGTGAGCACAGGAGGACAAGGGGGGACACAGACTCCTAAATTCCACGGGCAGAAAGAACCAGTTTGTGGTCATTGGCGTGTCTTTTGCCCACAGGTCTGTCGTGATGGGTTTTTCCGACCTTTGGCCCATCCACACAGGGCTAAATGTCAGGGGAAGAAAACCCGCTGGCCAGACATCCCTTCTGCCTCATGGAACGAGGCGTACAGGGATGTGACGGAACCAGGATGCTCTTCTGAGAGAGATTGGCAGCCTCCACGCGCTCTCTGTCGACAAAACTTCTGCCCACAGAAGCCTGGAGTCTAGGCACAGCCTGAGGGACTGGGGGTACAAGGAGCCGACGTGTGTCACCTTTATACCTGCTGGGTGGGGCGCACTGTCCCATCTAGTGGCACCGAAACAACTTACAGAGAGACCAAAGAGTCTCCCCCACAGCTTTCGCCAGCAAGCTGCTGGCTTGGAGCTCATGCAGCAGAAGTTTATGGGCTAAGCCCCGAGGGTCCCAAGTTCACTTCCACCCGCCGATGACCAGGGTCTGTCAGCATTACACATGCGAGTAGGCAGGCCCAGCACCTTGCATCCAACAGAGGGCAGCGTGGGCCTATCCCAGAAGTCAATTTCTCACCGGTCAGCGGACAGGGTAAAACAAGCTTTCAGTCCCCGGCAATGGCTCTCTCCCGATTGGCATGAGTAATGACCTCCTCATTATTCAGTTCCTCATCTAGATCCCGGCAGGAGTTTCCACTTCCCCACCCAACACGTATCAGCGGGGAAAGTGGGGTCGAGGCCAAGCATAGCTCCTTCTGAAGCGGTTTCCTGATTGATGGTCACATTTCAACTGGCAGTTGCGAAGGATCCTGGTGGAAAGCAGAGGAGCCTTCAGTTTGCAGGCTGTTAACTGTAATTAGCCGGGTTTCTGAGATGTAATTATCTCCCAATCTCAAAGCAAACGCCCTGGAGGAAAGTGCACAGCTATAGACAGCACGGCATTAAAAATAAATTATTAACGCGTACAGATGTGTCAGCCTCCCAGCCTAAAAGCCCTGATTTGGGAGTGCAGGAATCACCCAGATATGATGCTCCAAGCGACGTTGTTTGCCTGAGGTCATGGTGTTTTGCCTCTGTTGTAGTGCAGAGTCCAAAGCCCAATCTGCCCCGGACGGTGAGGTGTTTAATTTTGCCACATGCCAATTTGAAGGCTTTAAACGTTACAGGTGATTTAATGCATCACACGGGCAGGGCAAGCGTGAGGCATTTGGGAAGAGGTCTACTGTGAAAGGCCAGGACAAGCACGTTCACTGGTCTCCTTGCAGCCATCGGCTGGCACAGGGGCAAGCGCTCGAAGGAGCCGTTGGTGCTCAAACTCCTTTCGGAGAAGAAACGCGCTGCTTGGGGTGGAGCCAGAGATGTAGGATGGGTTCGGGGCACCCAGCCAACATCAATCCACCCACCCTGAGGCTTGTGAGGTACCTTCTCCTTTGTGCGGCCCAGGAGAATTGCCTCTCGACCGGCCGAAGGCCGCAGAGCCATTTTCCTCTGCTCCAGGCTCCTTGACGGCCACTCGCTGCATGGCCCAGCACAACAGAGCACAGAATGGACTGGCATGGGTGGAGCGGGAGCTCGCCCGGAATAGCAGGGTTAGGGAAGAGAAAAGCGGCTGAGCGACAGGCAGGGCATAGACTAGACACCCCACTGTCAATTCCCTCGCTGTTCTAATGCACCTTTGACGCACTCCGGGTGTATTATGACACAACGCTAGACAGCCCTGGGCCAGATCTGCAGCAGGCGTAAACCACTGCCAAGTCGCATTACACTGATTTACACCAGTCCTCCCCAGCGGCCTCCCCATACCTCTGTCCTCCCCAGGTAAGTCTGGGAAGATGGACGCGCTTGGCCACGTGGCTGGGAGGCCGGCAGGTGCTCGAGTAAGCTCCAAAGGGCAGGGGAGGGTCTTTCAGCACCAGGAAACCCTTCCCTGGAGCACCTGCTCTCTGGACCCCTCCCGCTCACACCTCACGGGGCTCTGGATCTACACAGAGGCTCTGTCACACAATGGCTACGTCTACACGTGAAGCCTACATCGAAGTAGCCTATTTCGATGTGGCGACATCGAAATAGGCTATTTCGATGAATAACGTCTACACGTCCTCCAGGGCTGGCAACGTCGATGTTCCACTTCGACGTTGCGCAGCATCACATCGAAATAGGTGCAGCGAGGGAACGTCTACACGCCACAGTAGCACACATCGAAATAAGGGTGCCAGGCACAGCTGCGGACAGGGTCACAGGGCGGACTCAACAGCCAGCCGCTCCCTTAAAGGGCCCCTCCCAGACACAGTTGCACTAAACAGCACAAGATACACAGAGTTGATAACTGGTTGCAGACCCTGTGCCTGCAGCATAGATCCCCAGCTGCCGCAGCAGCAGCCAGAAGCCCTGGGCTAAGGGCTGCTGCACACGGTGACCATAGAGGCCCGCACGGGCTGGAGAGACAGCGTCTCTCAACCCCCCAGCTGATGGCTGCCATGGAGGACCCCACAATTTCGACGTTGCGGGACGCGGATCGTCTACACGGTCCCTACTTCGACGTTGAACGTCGAAGTAGGGCGCTATTCCGATCCCCTCATGAGGTTAGCGACTTCGACGTCTCGCCGCCTAACGTCGAAGTTAACTTCGAAATAGCGCCCGACGCGCGTAGCCGCGACGGGCGCTATTTCGATGTTAGTGCCGCTACTTCGAAGTAGCGTGCACGTGTAGACACAGCTAATAGCTGCTAAGGCCTCAGAGGAGACCCGCTCCCCAGGCGCCTCTGGTGTAATGGGCTGAAACGCACACACCTGCTGTTCCAGGCAGCCGGTGCACATCACCCGCCCCAGGGCGAGGCGCTCGCCGGGTGAAACGCCACACGCTGGTGCCAGGCTGAAGGAAAGGGGCCCTCCCAGCTAGGCAGGACCATGAATTCACCCAGCCTGCAGGTGACGAGGTGGGCGGAGCACTGGCCCAGGGCCCAATGAGTCAGCCATGAAGAGGCCTGGCTCGGTGACTTCCGAGGGGTGGCTTCTCCCAGCCTCTCTGCAAACCGCACGAGCTTCTGTTTCACAGATTAGACCCTTTGCTTTGGCTTAGCGTGTAATTAACATGCACTTCTCGAGTGCGGGCTATAAACTCAATGGGGCTTTACAGCAGTCGGAGCTGCACCGGGCCCCGGTTAGTTAAAACTCGTAGCGCTTCTTGCAGCACGAATCCATCTCCGCGACTTGCCTCGAGGATGCAGCAAAGATGTCTGGAGAGCCCATTAAAAGCCACTCAGCTGGAAAATAGTTGTGGGGGTCTCAGCCAGCGCCAGGGATCGGACAGCGGCAGTGGGTCTCGGGGGAGGCGGAGACCAGGCTGTGAGCTGAGCGGATGCCGGGAGCTCACCTGGCGTAATTAATAATTACGATGCCAAGCCTGGCTAAAGCTGTTGACACTGTACTAGTGACTCTCCAGCTTAAGGGGCCCTGGCTGGGTCTGGGCACACTGACACTGTACCTCAACAGACAGGGTCAGTGGGGCCTCACGCAGGGGCAACCGACCTGGGTAGGGAGACCCAGGTTTGACCACCGGCCCTGCCACTTCACTGTGGGGCGACCATTACCGCGGTTTCCTCTCCAGTGGTGCTGCCAGCCCTGGGGCAAGGTGGGACGGGGGGGTGGGGTCAGATCTGTGCCCCAGAAGGGGCGGGGCTGACAGCAGAAAGAGCTGGCCCAAGAGAAGTCCGTGCCCACCCAGTGGTGGTGGCGGCCAATGCTCCAGACGCCTTTAAAAGGCCGTGCCCTGGGGCAACGGCCGCCTTCCCCACCCCCGTTGGCAGGCCTGCTCCTCTCCCACCCTTGGCCCGCTCGGGCTCAATGTAGCCTGCAAGCCCCACAGAGCTGGGACTACTCCATGTCCACACAGCCTCCAGCACTGATCTCCGCCGAGCTCTCAAAGTGCTACTGTCGTGGCGTCGGTTCCGCTGTCCCGCCCGGGTCCCCTCCCTTGCTGGTGAACAAGGCACATGGGCTCCCGAGCAGCATTCTCCTCCCCCGTCCCTGCCTGCATCGTCCTCCCGGAGAGGCCATCTGGTTCCTTTCCGGAGCAGTGATCCGTGAGCTCACAAGAGGCTCTGGGTTGGGGCCATCACGAAATGGACGCTACTTTACTTGCTGTCTATGGCAGCACCTGGAGGACCAGGGCCAGCACAGCACGAGGCAGGCTCCTCCTGAGAGCCGAGGGGCTCAGTAGCCATGACAGCCCTGGGGTGGGGGGAAAAGGACAGGCTATTACCTCTGTGTCCCCGAGGGGAAAGCTGAGACAAAGACCGGACTGGCTCAAGATAACCCAGATAGAGCAGAGAAGAGGGCAGAGCTGAAAACAGACCACCTGAACCCCAAGTCAGTGCCTGCCCCCTGTGTCTTCTGGACCATGCGCCTGTGAAGACTGGTCCCAGGACCAAGGTTGCCACCAGGTCCACAGCCATTTACTGTGACCCAGCCGCCACTAGAGGGGCCAGAGAGCTGCACTGACTTGGCTGGATGAGGCAATCACATGGCACACACTTTGCTGCACGACCCCTTACCCTCCGGCCCTGGGTCCCTGCGATTTCCATGCGTCTCCTCTCTCTGCTCCATCTGACACCAGTCTCATTGCTTCTCCCGGCTGCTTCACCCCATCTCACCCGGTCTGAGGTTCCACCCACAAAGGAAACCCTATCTCCAGGAGACATGCGTTAGCCGTTCCATCAGCAGAATTGAATTAGATGGCCTCAAGTAGCTGGACGTAATCGGGGTCCCAAAGACACTGACACCTATGTCTGCATGCTAAACCTATTAGCTGGCATCGTTAGACAGTGGGGAAAGAGAGACTGGGGCCCTGGGGCCCCCTACCTGAGCACCCCAAGGGCTGATGACTGAGCACCCTCAATTACCATTGCCTTTGCATAACCACTGAATATTGAAATTGACCAAACTGTGAAACCGAAACACGCAATTCCTACCCACCTGCTCCAAAAAAAAACCCATCCACTTCTCCATGACCCCTCATTTGTATGGCTATCTCACAGCCCATTCCGACTTCCCCTGAAATCAAAGGTGGCCTTGTCTTTGCCTTTAAATGAGACTTGGCACATTATACATTTACATAATACAATGTACCTGGCGATTACTTGTTCTCCAGTGTCGCATTTCCTGCTTTGCTGTAACACGAAATGTTCCTGCTTTATGATCATGGACATTATTTTATGATCTGATGTAAATAAGACATGTTTAATCTATGCTACTTTTGTCTCTAGTGTATTTGTGTAACTAAAACACTTTTTATTTTGTTTAATAAGGGCCTGATTCTGCCACCCTTACTCAGGTTGAATTGTGCTTTACTCCCCCATTAGGCCCCTAAATTTAGCAACAGTAACTGCACTTCAACAAAGATTTTTCAGCACAAATTTCATTTTGCTATGCAAAGTTTGCTGGCAACTTCTGCCTGGGTGAAATCTGGCATCAGTGCAGCGAAATGGGCGCAACTTGTCAGAAATGATTACGCTGGTCTTTCTGGGAATCGGTACTTGGAGATTTAAATGAACAAACCAGACATAAATAATGATTTTACTTGCTGTGCTAGTAAAACCCAGGAGCGCCGGTCTGCTCCTGTGCTGAAAAGATATCGAGTGATAGTTCCCAGCCATTTTTCCCAACACATAGCCGCTCAGCTCTGCAACAGGTGGATTCGTTTTGCTTTCCTTCATTCAAAACCGAAAGGAAAGGTTGTGGGTTGTCAGAGGGACAGGAGCGACTGTAAGGTGAGGCAGAAATAGCCCGGGCGTGTCAGACCTCTGTGCGTGTGACTGACAGCCTGCCTGTGACCATTGCTAAGCAATCCAGAGGGAGGACAGTCTCCCAGGGTCTCCTGCACTAGTCCACATCTGGTATCAGAGGAGTTGCCGCGTTAGTCTGTGTTGCAAAAACAACAAGAAGTCCTGTGGCACCTTACAGACTAACAGATATTTTGGAGGAAGAGCTTTCCTGGGCAAAGACCTGCTTTGTCTGATGCACCTGCTGCAGCGGGTCTTTGCCCAGGAAAGCTTATGCTCCAATAAATCTATAGTCTATAAGGTGCCACAGGACTTCTCTGAGATCCGCCACTGCCAAACAACAGGATCCAGGTATGAGAGGTGCATGGGCTTCCTTGAACACTCTGACATAGACTGAAGCCATCTGGACACCAAAGGATCACCAGGAAAACAGCAGCTTGGTCGCTAACTTATATTAACATTTTCATTAGCAGCCTTTCCAAACCGCAGCCACACAGGGCTGGCAGCTGCCATACCGCTCGCTCACAAACACACCCTCAACCCTCTTCTTTCTGATGCTAGCTCTGCCCTCACCCCCGCTTGGTCCCTCTGGCTGAGCATAATAAGCCGTCTCTGCACAGAAGCCCAGAGACAATAAGGATTGATGGTCAGACTTTGCTGCTGAAAGCAAGCCCACAGCCGGCACCTCTGGACAAGAACATCCATTTTCCTAATGACTGGGAATGACGGCATCCTTGTCAGTGGCTGTGGAGATAACAAGCAAACACTAGTCGTAATTATGGTAAAATGTGCAGGAGGCAATTTGGAAGAATAAATGTTGAGAACATTCGGAACAAAAAACCAGGGCCTGTCCTTCGCCGGCTCACTGTCTGCCACGCACAAGAGGCCTGGTGGCCTTATGTGGAGGCACGAGACACGGGTTGGTCCCTTCTTTCGCCAAGCCCCTGCTCCTGACTCTGCAAGGCTCATGGTGAGTGCTGAGCAGGGTGGATTCCTGCCAGAGCTTCTCCTGAGTCTGACAGAGGCCACCTGGCGTCCAGGCCTGCCCGCTGAGCGGTAAGGATGAGACCGGCCTTCCCACATCCCACCCCTCCCCCAAGGAAGGCAGGGAGGGAGGGAGGCCATTCGTCCTGCCGAAGGAGCTCTGCCGACCAGTCTTTTTCAGGGCCCATCTGCTAGCACAGGGAGTGCACAGCTGGTGGCTGGCTGTAAGCGATGACGTGATATTCAGCTCAGACAAGCAGCGCTCCAGTTCTTGCGTCTCGGCGGCAGTGAATGGACACACCCCGGAGCGGAGAAGAGGCTGGAGCTGAGCACAGACCACCTGAACCCCGAGTCAGCGCCTGCGCCCCTCTGCCGATCCACTGGCCCACCAACGGGGGGCGGGGCAAAGGGGCAGCTGCCCCGGTCCCTGGCCTTTCAAGAGTGCTGGAGCACCAGTTGTCACCAACGGGGCTAGAGCTCCCGGCCCCTCTGAGTTGCCAGCAGCACTGCTATGTGGATCCTTGCAGCTGTAGGGGGGTGACGGACCTTGGACCCACCCCGGTGCTGTCCCGTCTGCCCTTGGGCCCATCTCTTCAGGGCAGTGGCTCTCGGCCCCCCTCCCCCTTTGCCAAGGGCGCACAGTGGCTCTCGGCCCCCCGCCTGCCCCTTCCATTGCCTTGGAAGCGGAGCACCATTTCGAGAGTTGCTCTCCTGGCCCAGGCTACCCTACAGACCTGCCGGCAGCGGTTCCCAGACCAAGGCTACGACCCAGCCCAAAACCGTTCACTGCGGCCCGGACGCACTGCACGGACTTGGCTAAGCAAGGAGCTCACGTGGCGTCACATCCCTGCCCTGCCAGCCCTGGGTCAGTGCGATTTCCATGCATCTCCGCCCTCTGCTCCATCCGACAGAGGGGAGTGCACAGTGTATATGAGTCTCCTCACTTCCGCTTCCCCTGGCCTATCTGCTCAGAGCCCAGCCCTCCAGAGACCTGCGTGTAACGACGGTGGAGCGGACAAAGGGTGAAATTCCTTCCTCGGGGTTGTTTGCACTGGAGGTGGCTGGCAAGAATCCCAGCTTGCGTAGATGTACCCCCGTCAGGACTACCCGAGCTAACGCTGCAGAGCAGCTGTGTATCCGTGGCAGCACCCGCTTGATACCAGCCCAGACCACCCTGGACCAGCCCCATAAAGTGCCTCCACCGGGACTATCCATCTGCATTCCTGCCTGCCACCCCTTCCCAGGCTCCTGCGCCTCCCATGCACAGGAGCGGTAGCAGCCTGCAGGGGCGTTGCAGGGAGGCACTCAGGTTTGCAGGGGGGGGCTATGAAATCTCAGCGCGCTCCCAGCCATTGCAGCAGGAACCTCCACGGCCCTGCTGGCCTGGGTTAGTGAAGCTGAAACCGGAGCTCACTGACAATGGAGAGAGGAGCTCCCCAGCGGGAGCTGTAAATTGTGGCCCCGGTCCCGAAAGACCTTCCTTGCCATGAACTGATTAATGAATTCATCACTGCCTCTTAGCGAAGGGGAGGTGACACGGAGCAGCCTGGCTGATGGCAGAAACGATTTTTCTTCAAATGCCGTTGGATCCATCCACTGAGGCCTGGCAGAGGGTGTTGTCTCAGGCCACATCCCAGCCAGAGCTTCCAGCCCAACGAGGGGCTTATTGCCACCCTTTCAGAGAAGAGACAAACCCCCGGTGACTCCCTCCACCTTTGTAACACCTTTCTGGCCGTCTCGCGCTGGTCAGTGGGAAACACGCTGGGTCTGATGCGCCACTGTGCGGTATTTCACGCCCGTGCCTTGCAGGTGGATAATGCTGCCCCCTTTCTTGGAGTTCCACAAGTTAACTGTGCGCTGTGTGAAAAAATATTTCCTGTCACTGGCAACCTCCAGGCGCAGGGTCATGTGTCTCGATGGACATTTGGTCTGACCCAGACTGGCTGCTCTTATATTAAGGGACTCTAGCTGGAAAAAGTGGTCGGAAAGGTGTCCAAGGTAGCTCCTGGAGGACCTCCTGCTTGGAGGACATTGTTAGGAATATACAGTAGTTCCTAAGCCACCCTGCCACAGCCAGGGTAAAAGGAGAGCGTCCAGAGCTCCCTGGCCATCCCTAAACGCCAGAACCACCCATAGGGCTGTGGGAGACCAGTGCTTGGTAAAGTGGAGCAGCCCTGAGACTGCTCTCACTTACAACAGAGACCTAACCCAGACGGCCACACAACTGGGAGTGTCTAACCATGGCCTAAAGTACTTTCACATCCCCTGTTGTGTGCTTGGCCTGGTGCTTTACCTGACCAGCCCTCCAAACCCTTTAGCTATTGCTTCGGCCTGTCCCCTCCGGCCAGGCAAATTGTTGTTATACTGAGCTCACCTGATTCCAGTTAAAATCCTATTTCCATGTGATTCTATCCCACCTCAGACAGAGACTTTTCATGCTGATCTCAGCTACGTCGCATAACTCCAACTCCACATCCACCCTGCTGCAACTGAGATCAGAATCCAGCCCTTGGACTGTAGCACAGCCCTTCAAGGACAGCTGGAACTTGTAAGGACTTGAAAGCAATGGGGTCAACAGCCTCCGTGGACCCTGGGACAAGGGTGGTGGAGGGGACCCAGGCCATGTCCGGGAAGGAGCAGGGCTAAGGGTGAAAGGGGTGGGGCTTAGGGTAGTCACCCAGAGGGCAGTGGTAGCCTTCCTCCTCTCCACTTTGAGCCAGGCTCTGCCAAGGGGCCCAGAGCTGCGGCTGCCACCCCTGCCAAATGCTGGGGCCAAGGGCAACATTCCCCGCTTTGCCTTGCCTGTTGGTAGGCCTGCTGGAGAGTCTTCAGCCCAGAGTAAGCAGTGCTCCCCTTCAGGTGGGCCTTTGGAAAGCACCCAGCCCTGTCTTCACCGCAGCCCATGGGAGATGTTTGAGTCACGGCCAGAGGAGCAGAGTCTGACCGCCACCAACAGCTCTGGGAAATACCAGCCCAGAACCATTCTGCAATGGAGGCACCGCCCTGGGCTGGTGGGAGCTGGAGAGGGGAGCGTGGGCAGTGCGGGACCCAGACCTACTAATGACCCTGGTCCTTCTCAGAGGGCTGGGAACAGTGTGAACGGAACCTGTGCCTGTACGGCAGCCGAAGAAAGGAGTGGGGTCGGGGCGGCTGTGCTGGGCTTTGAGCAACTCCTGTGGGGTCACAACAGGTTTTACTTACTCGGTACGGCTGACATATTTTACTTGCCAGGGGGTTCCACCCCACAGGCTGTGCCAGGCCCTGCAGCTCTCAGCTCAGTTCAGCGTAGGGATGGAAAGCCCAGTTTGGCTAAGCAGGTGGTGCCTGTCCTGGTGCTGAACTGGAGGCACAGACACTGGCGGGGGGCGCGGACAAAGGCGACTGAGATCAGAGGGACTAACACAATCGCTCTGACGTTGCCTGAGCTGTCCTGAGAATGTTATGGGCTTGGCCCTCAGCTGTGAGCCACAGGCACAATGCAAGGAGCCAGGAAAAACAGCCTTTGGAGCAGCATGCCGGCTAATTTTTTTTTGTTATCCATGTGCAGAATAAATTTTATTATGTGCACCCAGGCACGTCCGGCTGTGCACCACCAGGAGACACACACGCCCTGCCGGCTGTGGGCACTGTGCTGACCACCTGGGAGGCACCTGAATCTCTCTTGGGTGCCCGCTCCAGCACTCAGTGTCCAGGGAGGAAAGCTTGGGGGGGGGTTGCCCATGGGATCAGCTCTGCAATGGCCCCCCCACCCCCAGTGCCAAGAGTTGCCACTTCCAAGCAAAAAAAAATGAGACAGCTGGGCTGATCCTGAGCCCATTAAGCTGGGCTGCTGGTAACATGCTCGGAGCACCCTGGCAGACTCCTCTGGACGGTGGGAAAAATAAATAAATAAAGTGGTACTCCTGGGGAGGAGGCAAACCTAGGGGATAGCTGACAGCTGGTGCCAGGCTGGCTGGGGAGGCCCCACGCGCTGAGCACAACCCTGTGCTCACCGTCACCCCCATGCCCCCAGTGTTCCTGACTGCAGGGGCTGGGAGGAGTGGGGCCTAGGAATTGGCCGTGCCCCGGCTGCACCGTTCCCGAGGGCGTGCATCGTGCCAGCAATGGGACAGGAGTGGGGAACCTATGGCCTGTGGTCTGGATACAGCCCTGGGGGGTTTAGCGCTCCCCTGCCCAGCCTCCAGCCTGCAGTGGGGTGGGCGGTGTGGGGCCTGGCTCCAGGCAAGCTGGGGGGTGGCCCATAAGCTCTGCCTAGTGGGGGGCAGAAGAGGCTCTGTGGGTCACCATTGCCGCTCCCTCTACCCCAGCTGCCTGGAAGAGGAGGGAGAGGTGCTGGGAATGGTCCACGGGTGGGGGGGGACACAGGGCCACATGTGCCCCAGGAAGCTGCCACGGTATGTGCCCCACATTGCACAGGCCGTGCACCTCCAGCCTGCTCCGGCACCCCCTCCGACCCCCTCCTGCTCAGAGCCCCACCCCCAACCAGTACCCCCTCCTTTCAGCCCCTGCCCGCTCCCTCCCACCTGAACCCTACACCTCCCGCCAGCCCCCTCATACATTGCACCCCTCATGTTTGGCCTCACCCCAGTGTCTGAGAGGACCCACAACATCTATGGGCCCTGCCCCCTGGGTTCTGGGGCTGCTGTGCGGGGGGGGGTGAGGGGAGGCTATTTATTTTCTGTTTTTCAGTGCGGTGTCTGGGGTTTTTCACAATTGGGGGGGGGGTTTGTTTTGTTTTTTCTGCTGTTCACTTGTGTGGCCCCCCCCAACTCCTGTGGCTCAGTGCCCCTCACCCAGAAAAGTGCCCCACCCCGGTGCGAGGCTGAGTCAGTACAATTCAGTCCTCCTCTCTCTCTGACAGGCCAACTGGTATGCATAAAGCATCGGAGGAGTCGCCATGTTCGTCTGCATCTGCAAAAACAGCGAGAAGTCCCGGGGCACCTTAGGGACTAACAGATATTTTGGAGCATCAGCTTTCGTGGGCAAAGACCTGCCCTGACGAAGCGGGTCCTCGCCCAGGCAAGCTGATACTCCAAAATAAGGTGCCCCAGGACTTCTCGCTGTTTTGGTAGTACACATAAAAATCACCATCTAGTGGCAGCTGAGAAAAACAGTGGCCATTGCCCTGTTCACACATTTCTGGGTCAACTTTTTATTATGCTCAATGTGTTGTGTAGCTCCCCTCATCTGCCCATCAACTCTGTATTAATCTCAACGCCAGCATGCTCTCTAGCTCGTCTTAAGGTGGGGGTCTAAAGAAGCGTCCGTAATCGTTTTAAATGCTCTCCCTTTCCTAGGCGCCATGGCCTGGATGATTCTTTGGGGAGGAGCAATTTATTTGAAATGTCACACCTGGTCTCCGCTGACCTTATCAACGCAAGGGATCAATACATTGACCTGCATGGAGTGTGAAACCCCACGCAAAGGTGGATGAGAAGCAATTAAAACAGAATTTCAGGACTCAGGGGAAAACAAGCCTCTGTTACCTCTTCCAGGAGAGAGGGGAAAAATGAACCAAGAGCAACCATGACTCTTAGTGTTCTCATACATATAATTAGTATTTGCTAAAGCAAAACGTAAAATACAGTGTTCATTAATCATGCTGACAGCTGCAAAACTGTCCTGCAAAGCTCGTATTTGCCGTCATCAGACCCGCTGCTAATTCACAGTCAAGATCTTTATGTGGTTTCTTAAATCCCACACTATAGATTTTTCTGAAAGGTGACTGTGTTTGCTCTCAGTGGCAGGAGGTGCTGGTTGCAGGCAGAGGGATTATCTTGTCTTCCTTTGTATTTGGAGGGTAGAGAGGGGTCAATAGGTACGATTTAGGGAGGCAAGAAAGTTCCCTGGCTCTTGGTCGGTCTGATACCTCATAGTATGAAGGAGAATCTACGGGGAAAGGGTACAAGCACTAAGCTACTCTAAAGACAACACGCTGCAGGAGAATGGCCTGAGGCAAATGAATGGGAAAGGACTCCCTAGGATGGAGCACTGCAGGAAAGGAGCTGGGGTCATAGCAGGCCACCAGTGTGACACTGTTGCAGAAAAAGCAAAGGTGATTCTGGGATGCACTGGCAGGAGTGGGGTGAGCAAGACACGTGAAGTCATTCTTCTGCTCTACCCCCCTCACAGATTAGACTTCAACTGCAGTACTGGGTCCGCTTCTGGGCACCGCATTTTGGGGAAGATGAGGAGAAATTTGAGAGGGTCCAGGGAAGAGCAATTAAAAGGATGAATGGTGTCGAAGATGTGACCTGTGAGAGAAGATTAAAAGAACTGGGTGTGTTGAGTTTGGAAAAGAGAAGGCTGAAGGGGACTTGATAGCAGCTTTCAAGTACCTGAAAGTGTGTTAGGAGGAGGTGGGAGAAAGATTACTCTCATTAGCCTCTGATGATAAAAGACAAGGAGCAATGGGCTTCAACTGCAGCAAGGAAGGTTTAGCTTGGACATTCAGAAAAATTTGTTAAAGTTCAGGGTGGATGATTGCTGGAATAAATTGCCTAGAGGCATTGTAGAAGCACCATCGCTGGAGATCACTTTAAGAGCAGGTTGGATAAATATGTAAGAAGGGTGGTAGGGATGGTGCTTGGTCCTGCCGTGAGGGCAGTAGCCTGGACCTGATGACCTCTTGAGGTCCCTGCTCCTTCTAGTCGTCTGTGATTCTCTGACAATCACACCTCAGAAGCAAAGCAGAACATGGGGGCGAGGGTAAATAGTGGGGAGACTTGGAAGAGCTCTCTCTGATCTGCTCATTAGCGAGGCTCGCGGTAGAACTGCCAAATGAGACCCGGGCAGAACGACGCCCAGCCTTCTTGGGCTGAGAACCCTTTTGTGGGGGCGGGGGCAGAACGAATCCAAAAGGCAAGCCAAGACGGTCTCCGCAGCCCCGCGGCCTTCTCTGTGCACCAGGAGTCTCATCAAACCAGGAGAAGAAAGCCATAGCGTATTCAGGCAGTGCCAGGCACTGCAAAGCCAGATGGGTTCTAAATAAGCATTACATTAGTGTGAAGGAGGGGAAAGAAAATGAAAGGCAGAAAGAAAACAAGAGCAGCTGTATTTTAAGCCTGGAGGCCGACGTTAAATCTGTGTGAGAAGGTGCTTTCAGCCCTCACAAGAAACTTAGAGTTGCTTTTAGACTAAGGGGGCGGGGGGGGCGCGATCTGAATATTGGCGTGGAATTGTCTGCCGATTTCAGTGCTTAAGAATCAATGGTGTGATGTGACCTTTCATACCCATTTTGGCAGGAAGACCAGGCTGCTCCTTGTAATTGCTGTGTAGGGCGGCGCTCGGCGAAAGCGGCGTCCGTGTGCGCGTTCTTTGATGCTGCCTGTGAGCAAAGAAAGCCATAAACTCAAGAGCGCAGCCCTGCAGCCCTGACGCAAGTGAAACGCTCCCCTGCAGGCCCTCAGGAACCAGTTCCGAAAGCAACCGTTGGGGGACGCGGGGCAGCCCTTGCCCTGGCTCTGAAGCAGCAGCTCTGAGGGCATCACATGTGCAGAGGCTTGGGCCCCTTGCGAGCACTTGGTTTGCAGGGCTGCAGCAGAGGACTGTGTGCGCGTGAAGCGGGTCCCAGCTGGCAGCGAATGGTCCCTGAGCAGGCAGGCACACAGTGCGAACTCTGGCCGCGGGCTCAGACAGCTCTACCTAATAAATAAAATTCTTAGTCCTTAAGGTGCCACGAGACTGCTTGTTTTTTGTGGTGAAGCTGAAAACCCCTCCTCTTGGTAGTGAGTAGCTCCACTGATACACTGCGTGGGCCACAGCAGCATCTTACGTATGCACAGAGCCTAAGGGGACACCCATTAACTGCAGATATTTGGGGTGAACCTCCAGAGTCCAGGTGGACCTTTACGAGGCTGATGATCCTTCCCACTGCCCCCCACCGTTTTATCCTTAACCCTGGCCAGGGAGCCGCTATTTCTCTATTGTTTCTGTTCCTCTACAACAAAGTGTGAAATTTCCCATTGTCGCCTTTCTGGTGCTGTGAAATCTCTTGGTGTTTTCTCCTTGATTTACTCCAGGGTTTAGCAGCCACGTGGTGACAGAAGGGCTCAAATCAAACAAGGGAGGAAAGCAACGGTGAAATCCAAGCGGCCAGATGGGTGAGTGGCTGAGCAGGACAGTGCCTATCTTCAGAGCCTCATTCCTTCTGTTGCTTGGGTCATGGTGTCAGTCACGGTGCTTCTGGTATTCCACTGCCATGACCGGAGCTGGTTCAAGTGTTGGGTTCTATTTATTAGGATTTTTTAGCTCCTTTTCCAGTTAATCAATTCCCACAGACTTACCCAGATTCCTTGCAAGCATCTTTCTTCTTCAAAAGCATTTGCCAAGTGGTTTCCCTGAAAGGCAGTGCTGCTCACCTAGCTGCAGTCGCTCAGGAGACAAGGGGAGGAAAGAAAATAGAGTGGGTATGGAGGACATCACTGAAGAGTTAAAGCACTAGCAGCCAGAGATGTGGCCTCCAGTACAGTTTAAGACACAAATGAAATGAGGTTAATAGACATGAATACAAATGACTCGGTGGCCATTAGCACAGCTGGTTGCAAATTTTCCAGCTGAACTTTTTGCTATAGCATGTTGATTTGGATGAATTTCTGCTTAAAAAAGGATGAGAGGGAGTTTTGATGGCCGAAAACACTTTTCGGCTTTTTCAGAATGTAACATTTCAATTTTAGTTTCAAACTAGCTTTGCGTTTTAACATCTCTTTTATTTTAGATTACAGAAAATAGTGGGTAAAGAATGAAACTGGAATGAAGCATTTTCATTTAATGGGAGTAAAACATTCTGATGGACCGGATTTTTTCTTCAGTGGCCTTTTGTGGTAAGCTCTGAAATTTTTGTTGTTGCTCTGTTCCACTTTGGAACAAAAAAATCAAACTCATGGACAAACTCGTGAGATAGACGATCTCGCTCATGCCAACTCTGGGCATTAGAACAAAACCCAAGAGAGGCCTATGACTGGGTTACCAAAGGTGGCTTCAGGCCATGTGGAATCACGGGCTGACCTGTGAGGGGGTGTCAGGGTGACGGACTGAGCTACGTCAGACCTGGTGTTGCTGTAGGTCAGAACTCGACTCAGCGGGTTGTGGAGCAGATGCTCGGTAAGAAGCATGAAGAAGAAATTTCATAGCACCCATCGACACCGTACCCAATGCAAGCTATGGCTCAGTCTCCGCGCTTGAAGAGCACACACTGCACAGGTGCAGTGCCATGAGTCAATCACATCATAACGATACCCGCCATCTCTTCCATCCTGACCAACAGAGCCCTGCTCCGCGCTCCCCAAGTGGACAGCTGCAGGAGGAACCGTGCAGCGCTGGGGCAGAGGTACACGGAGACGCGCCGGACGACATCGGGGAGGCTCTCCGGAGTTGTCACTCCATGGCCCGACGGCTTCATCTTTCGCAGCTAAGCTACTCTGGCCCCTGGTTCATGGGGATGCTGGAGCTGCGCAGAGCAGACGGCCAAAATGAAATGTATAACCCGGCTCCCAAGCACCTTAATTGTTTATTAATTACAACATAAATCACAATGACACCTTTTGTGTGAGGCCCATAGCTCTTGGGCTCCTGGCTGGGAGCGCTACGCGCTTGAGGTACAGAACGAGCAGACCCCTGCGCCTTCTCTCCAGGCCCTGTCAGACACGAGGGGCTGGCAGACGGGTCACTGAGAAGTCAGCTGACCCCCTGTCACGGGGTGTCATGCTGGTCGCATGCAGGGAGTCAAGGGTGACAGACTCCATGGGCAGGTTTGTGTGTGGCAGCCCCCATCAGGCCTCTGGGGCCACAGGCAGAAGGGCCAGGGCCAGAGCCGGGGCAGCCAGCCCTCTGCACTGTCCAGGGTGCAGCTCTGGGTCCCACCCCGCCTTCCTCAGAGCCCCTCCAGCAGGAGGTGCTGTTCCCACGAGCGTTTCGTTTCACTTCACGGCCCTTCCCGTGAGGGCTTTGGCTGAGCTGTCCAAAGCTGACTAACCCCGTTGGCTTGGCTGTTGAAAACCACAATGCTGCTCAACGCGTTTGCAAAACGAAAGCCCTCGGCGTTCCTCAGGAGGGGGAGATGCTTGTGCATGCTGCTCGGCCTCCCCTTCTCTCTCCTCTCGCAGACCGGCCAGGCTGCGGCATCGCAGAGGAACCCTGTCGGCCCCGCCAAGTCCAGCTTGTGTCCCAGCACCGCAGTGCCCTGCTGTGCTCCCACACAGGTGGGTCTTGGCTCCCTCTGCACAACTGAAAGGTGTTGGAAGCAGGCTGCGGCACCCCAGCCTCGCTAACGCACACCAGGAGACCTTGGAACCGAGCCCCCGGATGTGTGCGGGGCTAATGGTGAGCAAAACGGCGCCACACAATGCCCTGGTGCAGCTTTGCCGGCCTTAGCAGCCTGGCCAACGCTGAGTCTGGCCCAGTGCTAGCTGCAATATACGAAACACCAAGCGTGCAGCACTTTGCTGTGTCTTCCCAGGAAACTGCCTCTGAGAGGAGGCCAGGCCGGTTGTTCTGAGACAAGGTACAACCAGACCAAGGGAACGGACCGGCAGGTGGCAGGGGGACTAAACAGTGTCACCAGATACCTGGCTAGAAGGCCTCACCCTTCACAGGCAAGGACATTTCAAATCCTGAGGAGGGAAGCCCACACCTTGGCTCCGGCTCCCAGAGCTCCCTGGCTCTGCCACAGCTTCCCCGAGGGAACCGCAAGCTACCATTAAATCACTCTCAGCTGTAAACCAGTCACCATTGGAAACTTTCCCTTCCATCACCAGCTTTATTTATTTATAGCAGACTTTGATTTCCAGCAACGTTTTTTTCTTTTTCTAAAAAACAGAAACTTATTTCTTTTGTCTGAAAATGGCTAGAAAAAGAAATCCATCTCCCTGCCGTCATTTCTCTTAATGCTGTTTACATCAGCAGATGGGGAGGGGTGGGGGGAGAGCACTTTTAAAACAGAATTTATTACCCACTGACCTGGAGCTTTACTATACATCACTGGGCCTTCAGAAAGTTAGTTTCCACAGCAACATGATGTAACTTTCCCGCCTGGCTGAATGCTGCGGGATTTAACCCTTGCTTTCCCACGTTGTGAGGATGCATTTTTTTTTTTCCTGCCGAGGTGGCGTTAATTGGCGTGTGATGCACGTGGAATTGGCTAGGAGCGCTCACGGGCTGGCTAGATGGGAACGTTGCGTTTCAGCGGCTGTCTGCTGCCCAGGCAACACAACCAGGACAATCAAATACCGGGAGCGACAGACACTGGCAAAGAGGACCACGGAACTCCAGACCACCCATAACAGGCATATCTCCAACCTGTTGTTAAAAGCCTCCAGTGACAGGGACTCCACTGCCTCCCCTGGAAGTTAATGCCAGAGTTAAAACCAGTCTAGTCAGAAAGTTTTTCCAGAGCCTTAACCGAAATCTCCCTGGCCGAAAACGAAGCCTGTTGCTGCTGGAGGAAGTGGGTGGGGGTGCGGAACAGTGGGAGGGTGTTGTCAGCGCTGGGGTGTGTGACGGCGGCTGTAACTGGGCTGTGGTGCACTGGCGGGAGGTGTGGTACTGTGATGACGGCTAGTACAGGTGGTGGAGGGAGTGGGTGGGGCTGGGGAGGACTGAGCGTGGTTCGTGTGAGGTGTACACCGGGGCGTGGCCCTGCGCTGTACAATGGTGGGTGGGCAGCGGTGCTGGCACTGGGGTGTAGAAGTTGGGGTGACATGAGGGGCGTAGCCAGGAGAGAGGCCAGGCGGGCCTAGTCTGTTCTGCTCTGCTCTGTATTTCATGCATCGCCACCCCGTGACTAACCGTTGCAAGCTTTGACTCTCACTGTTGCATCACGTCTTTATGTCATGTCTCCAGTGACCTGAGCGGCATTGCAGCTGTCTGCAGTGCTGGAAAGTCACCACGTGGCCGGGGGACACTGGAGGCAACGACTGCGAGGTGAGAGCAGCCAGGCACTTGGGAGGAGCTTCCCCAGGGCTTCTAGGGCGCAGCTCTGAGCTCTGGCTCACAGCCGAGCTCGGAGGCCTGCGTGGGGGCGACATGGAGGAACGGGGGCTTTGGGAGCCAAGCAGCTGAGTTCTAGCGGTCCCGTCATCTGAGGAGCTCAGCGCGTAGGAACAGCTGCAATTTAACCTGCGCAATACTGCACCAAGGTAGTGAAATGCCACGAAAGGGGGCTGCTTTCGTCTTCCTCTGGGGAGGGGCACAGCCTCTCAGGCTGGGCTGTCCAATGATGCTCGTGGAGGCTGCTGAAGTCATGCTGCTAAATGCCGCTAGGGGAATGGTTTACAGCCCCCGCCCTGCTTGGAAAGGATAGGCCTCCATCCATCCGCCGGCATTGCCCCACTGCTAACCCCGTACTTGCCCAGCTCCCAGGCGGCTGGGAGGGAGACCCTGTGTGCAAAGGACTGGTATCATGAGCAATGCTGGGCCCGGGCTAAGCAGGGTTGAGACAGAGCGCTTTGACTGGCGTCGACTGAGTCCACGGTTCTGTAAGGATGCAAATACACCCGTGTGCTGCTCAGACAATCCTTACAGTGCTTGCCCTTATTCTGGCTGGGCCTCAGTCCAAACCAATGGACCAGTTATTTACCGCCACTGCCAGTATGTTGCCGTGGTAATGGGAATCCCCCGCTTCCCACACGGCCAGCACTCCCTGTAAGCGGCGTGCTGGTGCAGTTACCCAAGAGGTTGAGGTGCTACCCAGCTGATTAGCAGAGCATCCCCAGCCAACCGCACCCAGCAGCCTGTATTTCTGTGGGCGGTGCACATCCGTACGTGCCTGGGTGCCCATGAAAAAAAATTATTCCACCCAGGGATGGAAACAAATTAGAGGGAACGTTGTCCACAGTCCCTTGTCTCTGGCCTCCAATTCTCACCAGGAAGTGAAAAACCCTCCCCTGGTGGCATCAGTCTGTTCCCGCGGAAATTCTTGTGATGTCACCAAGGCAGCTTGAGGAGGCCGAGTTCCGCCCTCGTTTTCTCCAGCGTGAGCCGGTGAGGAAAAGGGAGGCTTCTGAGAGCTTCCAGCCCAGCTCACAAGATCACGGCTTCCCGTACTAGGCCACTGCCTGCCAGACTCTGAAGGAAATACTGATGGTTACTGTGACAAGCCCTATGAAGCATCAGACAGAGCAATAACGAGTCTCCTGCTTTCAAGTGCATTTGATTATAGGGCAATCAAGCTTTTTTTCTCCCGCCACCCTCAGCCGTTTGTTGTTCTCCATGTTTCTATGCAGAGTCTCTCTCAGTTTCTAGCCCCTTGCCCGTCACGGCCAGGGAACGAGAGGTCAACGGAGCAGAGCAGGATCCGGAAGGAGCAAAAAGGACAGACCGGCCGCTTCATCCTCACAGCCTGGGTAGCGAACTGTCCTGAGACCGGGGAAAGAGTTGCACAGGCTGCCAGGGAGCAGGCCATGTCTCCAAGGACGCCGCCGGCTGTGTATACAGAAGGCCTGGAGCACCTAACGCCCAGCAGGCCAGGAGGCAGGACTGATGCTGAGCGGCCCTGGTACGGAGGGTTTGTTGATTTAGGGACGCTGCTGTGGCTGAGTGGTTGTCACTGGCAGCATCGCTGAGTGCTGGGTGGGGGAACCCCTGCCTCCCCACGTGGCAAGAATGGTCTTGACCCTGAATGGAGAGTGAGAGTTTGGAAGAGACCTCGTCCTTCACAGTAGGGTTTACCCGCTGCCAGTCTGACATGGAGAGTCACAGGCACTGAGAAGACAGGTTCTAACCACGTAGGAATAGTTGATAGGGAAGGGAACATGGCGGCGGGGGGGGCAGGAAAGGAACAACAGCAGAACACAGACTTGTACACCTCTCATCCCAGACAGCCACTCAGCCAGGGGCCCAAATACACCCGTTCTCCACTGACCTCAACAGCCCCGACGTAGCAGTGCTGACCAGTAAATGCTCTGGGCTGGACAAAGCCAAAGTGCGAGCGTAGAGCTAAGCAAATAACGGACATTTTCCTTCGGCGGCTGTGCCAAACCACCAAAATCTAAACCTGCCCAAAAGTGGGTTTGCTTAAACCAAAAAGGTTTTTTCTTTTAAATCTTTTGCTTTTCCTCACCAAAAACAAAAAAACTGGGAAAGCTGCCTAGGGGTAGAAACACAATGTTTTGCTTATTGATTCAAACTGACATTCTGAAATGAGATGTTGAAGGGAAACAACGTTTGCGGAATGAAATGCCCATTTGAAACGCATTTTTAAGCTTTTTTCCATCTTATAAAGGGCATTTCATTTTAAAAACAGCATTTCACATCAACTTTTGTTTCAAGATGTTGTGAAAGGACATTGTCAAAATACAACAAGAAGTCCTGGGGCACCTTATAGAGACTAAGAGATATTTTGGAGCATAAGCTTTCGTGGGCGAAGCAGGTCTTTGCCCATGAAGCTTAGGCTCCAAAATATCTGGTAGTCTATAAGGTGCCACAGGACTTCTTGTTGTTTTTGAAAATACAGACTAACATGGCTACCCCTCTGATAATTGTCAAAATAGTTTTTGAAAGATAGTGGGTTGATAGCTTTTGGGGTTTTTTTTTTGGGGGGGGTGGGAAAGGGCAAAATGATTCCCCAAATTTGCACATAGTTCCAGTGTCCTAAAAATGCAGTTTTTCAAAGAATTTAACTATTACTAACAAAAATTGGTCCCATACTATGAGAATAGCTTTCCCTACCAATTTGGTGATCTACTCTAACCGTGGGCAGTGGGCAAGGCCCTAGCCCTGTCCTTTTTGCCCATGCCCCCGCCCCCCCCCCCCCCCGCCAGCAGAGCCCCAGTGTGTGGTCCTGGCTTCCCCCTGCACCCAGCCCAAGAGCTCCTCCTTGTAACACAAGAACTGGGGATCACCAAATGAAATTAATAGGCAGCAGGTTTAAAACAAACTAAAGGAAGTATTTCTTCAAGCAGCACACAGTTAACCTGTGGAACTCCTTGCCAAAGGATGTCATGAAGGCCAAGACTATAACAGGGCTCCAAAAAGAACTAGATAAATTAATGGAGGATGAGTCCATCAATAGTTATTAGCCAGAATGTGGAGGGATGGTGTCCTGAGCCTCTGTTTGCCCAAGGCCCCAATGAATGACAGAGTATGGATCACTTGATGATTACCTGTTCTGTTTACTCCCACAGGGGCACCTGGCATTGGCCACTGTTGGAAGACAAAACACTGGGCTAGATGGACCATTGTTCTTAGAAGTAAGCCTGACTGGAGCCTAACAATGTCAGAAGAAAGAGGCGAAGTGTGAAATCCTGGCCCCATTGAAGCCCCTGGTTTCCTTAAGGGCAGGATTCCACCCTGAGGCTGAGAAACCAACACAGCCACAGGAAGAACAAGGGCTGAGAACAGACCTTGAGGTTCATCTGGGAAGGGGTCACATGGGGTATAAGCAGCAGAAAGGCTAGTAGCCAGACGGCACGGCTGGAAGTGAGGAAGCTAATACAGCTGCGGTTGCCAGCCTCTGGATCAGGCTACCAAGCAAGGAAGCAGGAGGGGTGTTATAGACACAAGCTGTGCCTGGAAATTTCCCTGCCACTGTGCACAGACATTTAACAGCTTTGTGGGAGAAATAAATGCTGCCCCAGGGAGGGAGGAAACAAACATTGGAAGGAGAAGCCAGCTGCAAAGCTGAGCAAGGCGCTAACAGCTGGCGGAGTCGACGGGAGGCGGAAAGGAAAAAAAAAAACCAGCAGTGTTTCTTGCAGTTTACAAAGCCACGGTTATTGGCCAGTTGCAGGCAGCATGTGACAGCGGAACCACGTCCCATCACCCATTGTTCCTTCCAATTAAGGGAGGTCAGAGATGTCTCCTGGTTTCCCTGGGTGGAGGTGCTGCTCCTGGCCGACCTAAAGGTGGGGCAGAAGAGGAGCTGCTCCTGAAGAAGAGGTGCACACATAAGAGAAATCAAAGAGTAAAGTGAAGCCTGCTTCCTCGGCAGCATCCTTGCTTGGAAAGCCGCCGGACTGGGGCTGAAGAGTACATAGGGGCACACACCATGCCCCTGTGCATTCATCCACCAGCTGGCCTCTGGGACTTGCACAGTCTCGGCAACAGTATCACCCTACGCTCTCCTTTCAGGGCTCAGTAGAGATCTGGCCTCCAGGCCCCGGAAGGGGAACAAAGGAGCGTGAGGGCCTCTCAGCAGGGTGGGGTGGATGGGGAGTGGGCAGACAGGGGCCCTGAACAAGTCAAGGCCAGAAAGTCCCTCTCTCGTGTTCCCAGCCAGTGGTTAGGAAGGAAGCTGTGCAAGAAGAGGTCGGGGTGCTGCCTCGCATCCTTATCCTATGCAACTGGACAGCCAGCAGTGTGGGCTGAGTGCCCTCATGGATTTCCCAGGGAGCTCCTCAAATCAGGCACAGTCCTGGGACCACAGCTGGCTGAGAGCAAGCAGAAGCACGGACCCAGTTCTGTGCTTGTTCTTCAGTTGGCAGGTTGAGAGCTGCGGCCCCAGGGAGCAGGAGAAACCAAAGCCAATCAGGTTTCTTTTTTTTTGGGGGGGGGAGGGGGCGTGGAGGGGGATTTTGAATTTTCAGCCCGAGGCTGAAATCGACAGGATTTACATTGGGAAATGCCACCCTGATGCCTCCTGGGAGTTGTATGCTCAGGTTCCCCATGTTCCTACTGTCCTCTCCTGAGTGAGGCCCCTGCTTGGACAACACCTCCCATGATACAGCTCTCGTACCATGAGGCTAGTGTGTATCATGGGAGTTGTATGGCTCAGGTGCATCATGGGAGAGAAACCTGCCTGGGAAGCCCAATCTGCAGAAGGGACCAGAGCCATGAGGCACCCAGGTGGCACGTCAGAACTGAGATATTTCCCTGGTGGAGCACGCATTTGCCTGCTACGAACAAATCTTTGTTTAGAAAACAGACACTTTTTGCTAAAAAAAATCATTTAAATGAAAACCTAACGTTCTGTCAAAAAACCAACCGAACATTTCCAACCAACCCTCGGGGAAAAAAAATCCATAGGCCCTTTTCAAAAGACGTTCTGGTGCTATCTCTGGGTTTCAGACACCCCAGCTTCTTCCATTCAAAGAGCGAGCAGCATTTTAAACTGATTTTAACCCTTTCTCCTCTAGGCTTTTTATGAATAGCATTGTTAGAAACCACTGTCTGAGACTTGTCTGCCTGTAAGGAAGGAGAAGCAAAGCTAAATGAGCACTGTCGCTCAGGATGAACGAACAGAGCGAGAAGAAGATAGGATGAATACGCAAAGCACCTGCTGAGCCATTCAAAGCTAATATTTGTCCAGTTACAGGCGCAATTATAGGAAACACAGAATTAGCCCGTCAATGCTAGCGTGGTCTTTTATAGCAACCATGTGGGATGTGATGCAATTTAAAAATGAAAAAGCGAGAACTTGACTTTTTCAAGACTTTACATCTGCTTTAGTCACTAATCGTCATTGATTTTCCCAGGCACAAGGAGAAAAAGAAAAGAAAGAAAAAGAATCGAAGGCCGTTCTTTACTAAATAGCCATTTCCTGTGTTCTTGGCTGTAACACTCCTGTGATGGCTGCTTTCTATCCCTGTCCAGGACATGGCTACTGGTAGGTAAAACAAAGCAAAATAAAAACAAAAACCCTTTTCCACCCAAGAATCTGGGGACCTTTAGGCTCTTTTGCCTAATTTGCAAACACATTGCCCCCGCGTTCCTGACACTTACCAGCAAGAGGCAACTGTCAATACTGCACGCCTCCAGCTTCCATCCAAGGCACACTACATGATCCATTGTATACAGCCAGGCACTAAGGTACAACCGCGTTTGTTCCAGTCCCTCAGACAGAGACAAACACCTACAAGATCTTCACCAAGCTTTCCTGAAACTACAATACCCACCTAAGGAACTGAAGAAACAGATTGACAGAGACAGACGTGTACCCAGAAACTACCTGCTACAAGACAGGCACAACAAGGAAAACAAGAGAACACATTAGCCATCACATACAGCCCCCGGCTAACACCTCTCCAGTTCATCACTGGTGATCTACAGCCCCTCCTGGACAATGATCCTTCACTCTCACAGACCTCGGGAGGCAGGCCTGTCCTCACCTACACACAGCCTGCCAACCTTAAACAAATCCTCACCAGCAACTATACACCACACCACAGTAACTCGAAACTTGGAACCAATCCCTGCAACAAACCTCGGTGTCAGCTCTGCTCACATATCTACACCAGTGACATCATCACAGGACCTAACATTAGCTACCCCATCAGGGACTCTTTCACCTGCACATCTACTAATATAATACGGTATATGCCATTGTGCGCCAGCAAAGCCCCACTGCAATTTACATTGGCCAAACTGGACAGTCTCTATGTAAAAGAATAAAGGGACATAAGTCAGACATCAGGAACGGCAACATACAAAACCTGTAGGAGACCACTTCAATCTCCCTGGACACTCAGTAAGATTTAAAAGTAGCCGTCCTACAACCAAAAAACCGTCAAAAATAAATGGGAAAGAGAAATTTCAGAGCTGCAATTCATTTGCAAATTTGACCCCATTGACCAAGGATTGAACAGAGACTGAGAGTGGTTGGCCCATTACAAAAGCAGTTTCCCTACTCTTGATGTTCACGCCTCCACATTAACTACTGACAATGGGCCATATCCCCCCTGACTGAACACACTTGTTTTCTCCTCTCTTGGGCTGTGTCTACACAGGCATTCCTCTTTTGAAAGAGGCATGCAAATGAGGGAAATTGAAAATGCAAATGAGGTGCAGATTTACATATCTGGCACCTCATTTGCATATTCTTATTTCAAAATAGCTTCTTTCAAAAGAAGAAAACCAGTGTAGATGCTGCTCTTTCAAAAGTAAACCCCATCTTCGCAAGAATCCTTCTTCCCCTTTTTTATGGGAGTAAGTGTAGTGTTAAGTGTAGACACGGCCTTGATGTTCACAACTTCACATTAACTGCCAATAATGGGCCACATCCACCCTGACTGAATAGACCTCGTCAGCTCTGGCCCACCCCTTTACTGAGACTCCCTCTTTAAATCCTCCCCTGAAACCTGCCCACTCATGCATCTGACGAAACACGTCTTTGCCCACGAAAGCTCATGCTCCAAAATATCTGTTAGTCTGCAAGGTGCCACAGGACTTCCTGTTGTTTTGGGTAATATTCTGTCATTCTTCATTGTGTTTTTCATAAACTAATGGCAACAGGTGAAAAGACTCAATTTCTGTTAAAGCAGCAGCAATGGTCAGGGTTTCTCAACGGAAGCTTGCAGGGGCTGTTTTGTGGCAGGGTCGGTATCGAGTGAGAGTCAGGTATTGATGGGTGGAGCTGTAATTGACTGAAGGACTGAAATGATTACGGCTGTGCCAAGAAGGTGGCTATTTGTGTGCTATTGACACCTAATGTAATCAAGCACTCCCATTCAGCTTCTTACCAGCTCTCTGTGGGCAATAACAGACACAGATGCAACATACAGAGATCCGAGCCCCTTTGAAATGCTGCAGCACCATTCTAAAAGGAGGGGGACCCCAGTGTCGCTGCCTGTCCTAGGCCCCGCCTCTTCCCCGGGCAGGGAGCCAGGCCCCAAATCCCATCTTGTCCCAGGGCCTGCCATGGCTGTCGGCCCTGCTGGTAACTTTGCTGCTGCACAGGGATGTTTTGAGGACAAACACACTGATGACTGTGAGATGACCCAATGAAGTCCAGACCGCCTTCGTCCTACCAGATCGTCACACCAAATGGTGCCCAATGGAGAAGGTGACGAAAATCCTTCCTCTAATCCACTGCTCAGCTGTCGCTTCCAGACCACAGCCATGGATCGTTTTCACCTTTACACCTGACCCCCCCTTGTAGTGCAGCCTGCTTGATGGAATCACCAGCAAGGTCCCTCTTGGGTGGCCTTCTGAAGCCACCAAAGCTCTGAGGGGCCAAACTGGAATCCTGTGGCAGTGAATCCCACAGGAGAATTATACAGGAAAGTAAAGTATTGTGTTGAGTGAGTGGCTGTTTCATTACACCGTCCCCCTGGCTCTTCTGGCATTGGCTGGACGAGACAATGATGAGGAACTAAGTTTGGCATTTTCAGTGGCATCTGCCCTGGAAATTCCCAAGTGATCGTTGCAGAGCTTGGCTGAGTAAAAGCTAAGGGATGTTTGGTCATCATCTCTAATGCAGAAAGGACCAACCAGAGGGAGGAATTGGCTAAGGCAGGGTTGGGGGAAAGGATGCGTAATTCGGATTAGTGGGGGTATGAAATTAAGCTAAGGCCAATTAAAACTGAATCCCAAAGAATTCCACACGGCGATATTTATTATTTGGTGGCATGGTCTGCCCCAAAGGAAATAGCTAGAAACCCAGCACAGACTGACTTACTGGACACATACAGGCAGGAATGTTTGGCAACAACCTATTCTGGGCTCCTTTGAGAGGGTCTCCAAGGAAGTTCACAACCTCAGGAAGGCACACCAGAACCCTGGTACGAAGTTCACCCCTCAGGGAAGAAAAGTAGATGGGTGCAGTCAAAACCAGACACCGAAGATGCCTCAAGAACTGTTTGCATGCAGAAACTGTTCAGAAAATCATTTTCAAGGATGAGTGAATTTGAGAGAAGCCTGAACGACTTGTGGGCATTTTTACCGAGAGCAAAAGAGGCCAAAGTCACTGGCTAACTTCTTCACTTGTATTTGATACCTCAGCTCCATTCCAGAACATACCGTAGACCCTACATTCTTCTGACAAAGTGGGTCTTTGCCCACAAACGCTTATGCTCCAATAAATCTGTTAGTCTATAAGGTGCCACAGGAGTTCTTGCTGGTTTTGCAGATTCAGACTAACACAGCTACCTCTCTGGTACCGCAGAGAACAATCCAACACCCATAGTGACAGAGGGTGGTGTGAACTTTGCCGTGATTATGGCGGTTCTCCGAGTCCTCGTGATTCTGCTCTGCAAAGAGAGGCTGACAAGAGACTGACAATGATCGCTGAGAAGCCAGAAGGAAAGTGAGAGCAGATAAACATCGGGGCCAACTTATTTGATGCAGACACTTGAATCCATGGGAATTACAGATGTGCCCTGAGCAACACTGATACCTGATTATATCCCCTAAGCAAAGGCCAATCAGACCTCAGAGGCACAGCTGGGTAGGAGAGGGTTTTCACATCCAACAAGCATCGTTGAGATTTAAAATAAGGAATCCCTTGAACATTGAGACAAAGTGACAACATTTCAAGGATTTTCACAAGCCAGAAATTTGAAGAGGAACGGCACCAGGGCAGTTGTCACACTGCATTTCATCATTTTATCTGGGGATGACAAGTTGAAATGTTTTTAATGCACCCGCCTCAGTAGCCACAGGATGGCACACCCTAGAGCATGCTGCCTGGACAGACTACATTTCCCATGCTGCACCGGTAGTCATGAGACTTCCATGAAGCTCCATGTGGCTTGGTGAGAAGTGCGACTTGTGGGCTTGTGACATCTCATATAAAAAGGTATGGTGAATGGGAGCACGAAGCCACCAAACTGCAATGCCCACAAGTCAGATGTCCTGTCATACGAATGATTCAAAATGAGGTATTTTGTTCCATTCAACAAAGCAGGGCTTGTAGATCTAACTGAAACCAAGACATGCCGTTTTGGTTTTCTTGATGGGAAAGCAAAAAGCATCAGCCAGCCAGAAAGGGAAGTAACTGCATTTTCGGTAAGAAAAAAAAAAAATCTCAAGTTGAGGACAGCTTCCAGAACTCAACTGACAAAAGACCCCATTTGTACATGCCTAACTGCAGGTCCTAGGAGGTCTCTGTGCCCTTCCTTTTCTCCGAGTGCACGAGGCTAAAAGCGCGCAAAATGCCCTGCAAGCATTCAGTAAAACGCAAAGCAGTGCGTGGGGTCAGTAGCCCAGGAAGCAGGATTCACCATGCCAGAGAAGACCATTGATTTCCTCTTGAGCCTCAAATGCTGCCGTTGAAAGTGCGCAGGGCCATATATTTGAAAGGGCAGAAAAAAAAAAAGAGAAAAAAAAGTAAAACAGTGAATGGACTTAATGCATTTGGCCAATTAAATGCTGTAAACTGGGCAGCTGTGAGTCCACCCTGAGCCCTTCAGCCAGCAGCTTCTGACCTGAAGCATGAGAATTGATGGCTCTGGCTTACAGTGGCATGAATGACTACATGTCAGAAAATCAGCCTGTCCTTTAGGGACCCCAGCAATAGCCTCTGACCGTGTGACCTCTCGAGGCATGACGGCCGCAGGCCAGCACAGATAGTGGAGACGGGAAGGGGGTGGGGCGGTAATCTTGCTGTGTCACATGTATAATTCTTTTTGAAGGAGAAAATGCAACATCGGGTTTCCAACAGCAAAAGCCGCTGCCCTGGCTAGCCCAGGGCACGCATGCTAAATCTTGCCCCCACGTGGCGTAAGCGTTCTAAGAGCAATAAACTAAAAGATAAAAGGAAAATGCGGAGCTGCGAGGTGCCAGCATCGGCCTTCATTTTCAATCACCTTTAAGCGGATGCAGAGGCGAGGCAGAGACTCCAGGCCTGGCCTAGCCGCCTTTCACTCAATTAATAACACGGCTGTCAGCACAGGAACTAAAGGAAACTCATCAGATTTCTCCTGAGCCAGCAAAGGCCAGGGCGCTGCTTAACCTCTGGCACGCTGGGCCCGCCCGGACACGCTTACCTCCCAAAAGTCCTCTCACGCTGAAGCTGAGCCCCCGGGCCAAGCAGAGATGGCGTCACCTTCTGTACCCAGCGATTCATAATAATTCCTTGGCCTCTTGCAGTGTGGGGCAGCCTCCCAATCTGTCATGTCCTCCCTGGCCCTAGTGGTTAGAGCATTGGCCTTGTAAACCCATGGTTGCGAGTTTAATTCCTTGAAGGGGCCTTTCCAGGGGCTGGGGCAGGTTAGAGTTGGGGGGGGGAAAAAAAACAACTGTGTGGGACAGAGATAGGTCCTGCTGTGAGGGCAGGGGTGTAGACCCTCGGCTAATAAGGGGACAGGACTCAATGACCTCTTGTAGTCCCTTCCAGGTCTCTGAGAAAAGCATATGTACATATTTTCTCCTCTGAGCCTGGGGAGCTGGCTAGAAGCTGAAGGGAATCAGCGCCAACAGAAGCTCCTGGGAGAGGGATTTCAGGAGACCTAGGGGATGTTACTGGGTTTACAGACATGGTGCCTGGGGATAGGAGGAGTCAGGTATTCATATGCCACTGCTCAGCACCAGTGCGCTCTGCGCTTGACTCAAAACCTGCCACGGCACTGGAAAGTCGCCCATCACCTTCAGCGGGCTTTGGATCAGGGCCAGATTAAACATACCACATGGCACCTCTACGGATGCATTGGGCAGAGGCCCCTGAGAAGGGGGATTCACCGGTGTAAGCGGCAGAGGGCTCCGAGCAGGGCGTGGCTCACCGCACTGTGGCAGCTGTAGCCAGCATTTTGTGCGCCAGTGAAGGAAGGACCGATGCTTGACCTAGCTGGTGTAGAAGGTCACTGGCCGGGTCTGGTACCCCTCCCGGCCTGAGGGAGAGAATAAATCAAAATGCATTCCAGGCAGTGAGTTTGTGTAACGTCTCCCCAGCGCGCTATTGGAGGTAATCTTCCATCCACTCCACTGGGGGCATTTCGAGGCCTGAGTATTTTGAGCGGCAGATGGGAAGAAATAATTTCTCAACTCTGCTCAAGTGTAATTTGTGCACTCTATCCGTTTAATAAGTGCAGAGTGTTAACAGCCCCCTACGCTGCGACCATACACGTTGCGTTCTGCCAGGGCTGCACCTGGCGCTCTCACTGTTACACGCTGCTTTGGGCACAGGGCCATAATGCAGCCACATGATAAGATTGTCCATGGCAATGAGACCGTGAAGTGTAGCTTGGGGCGGGGGGCGAGGTTGTATTTAGACTCCCCAACGGAGCCAGTCTAGTGGATGTCACCTGGGAAGAAAAAGAGGCACAAACCCGACCCAGCAAATCAGACCACCCTGGGTATTTACACAGCTCCTTCCAAGGTGATCTGGGAGTCCCTCCCCAGCTTGAAAGCAGTAGGCCACAACCTTTTGGGGGGCACAGCCTGATTTGCATGAATTATTTCCTCCTGGAACCGCGGACAGCATGGAGGACATCGCGCTGAAGACCAAAACAGCCGCCCGTGCGCAGCCGGATGTCGCCCACCTGGCACATAGGCGGTCCCACCATTCTCCATACAGCATGAGCCAGGCACGGAGTACGCGCAAGGTCACGTGACATCCCCCACGCACTAGGGATTGACGCAGCCTTGTCAGCTGACGGCCTGCCCTGGTGGGGATGTGTCCCACAGTTGGGGAACTGCTGCTTTAAGATATTTGCCCTCACGGCGCACGTCAGCAGCGGCAGGACAGCATTGTTAATGCCACCTCCCCAGCGGGGAGCTAAGGCCAGAGAGGCGCAGGGTCCATCTGCGCAGCACAGAGCGAGTCTCAAAGCCAGGTCAAGCAACTCAGGCTCCTGGGTCTAAAACCAGCAGGGCCAGGCTGGGCAGGGGGAGCCCAGCCTGGCTATACTACTGGTTCTGGCCCTGCAAGCCTGAGCTGGTTGGCCCAGGTTCGGAGACCAGCTGCCCCAGGCTTTGGGCGAGGTTGTTGTGTAGATGTTCCCTGGTGCCTTGCCCGCTGCGCAGGATGCCAGGGGTCAGGCTCCATCCAGCTCAAAGAAATAACTAACCCTTTCGCCAGACTCCCCTGGGTCCAAGTCAGCTGACGTGGGGATTTTAACAGTAGAGGTGAAACCTGGGGAGACCTGCCAGTCATGCGCCCCTCCCACCCAGTTTGTTGCTTGGCTTGTACTGAGCAAGCTCAGAAACACTACTGCAGCCCGCCGCCCTTACTCTACTCTCCCCGTCCCCAGTGGGGCTGTCAGCAGTGGGGCAAGGTGCGGGGGCTGCTCCATGCTCGTGGAAGGGGCGGGGCCAAGACTAGAAGGGGCGGGGCCCAGAGCCATCAGCCTTTAGGCTCAGGCCTGCTCAAGGCCAGGGCCGTTGCATGCTGAGCACCAGGCCTGCACGTAGTAAGAGGCAGTAATTGCCCAAATCTACACAGCAAAGACAGACAACGGAAAGCAGGGGAGAGAGAGTTCCCAAATCACCTGCTTCAGGTCAACAGACCAGCCGGGGTGAGTTAGAAAGAGCTGTCACATCATCTTGCAGCAAGGCCACTGGACGCCAACTGGAATACCCTGAGTGTGCAACCAGGGACCTCAGGTATCCGCCGGCTGCAAATCAGCACCGCATTGCACAATGGGCTGGCTAGAGCAGCCCTGCAGAGTTACACAGTTACTGACCATCAGGTCTCCTCTTCTGGAGGACCACTTTGCAGCTGTTAAGGGAAAGGAACTTAGGGAGCAGAACAGAGGCTGAGCAGAGGGCGTGTGAAGGAAGGACAGATGGGAGAGGAAAACAAAGCGGGAAGGAGCCGGTAGGTGTGCATGTGAGACACCGACCTGCCTGACCCTGTCTCGCCTGGAAACTTGTTTCTTTAGAGATCCCCGATTAGCGTGGCTGGCTGGCCAGACAGCCAGCAGGGAGCTGGACTCTGCGGAGAGCTGGAGACAGAGGAAGGAGTATTTAATTCTCCCGCATGGCTGGCAAGAGGCTGCCATGATTGAAGGGGTTGGCCAGCAACCAGGGGGCATGTTTAACCTTGTCCTGTGACTAGACAAGGGACCATGACAGGCATCTTGGCTCCCGGGCTCTCAGCAGGCTTCTGATTCCCTTCCCCTGTTTTCTTTGGTGGATTGCAGGTGACCCAGCTCAGAGAGAGTACAAAGGCACATGGTGTTGAACGGCACAGCATTTGCAGCCAGTTGCATCCAAGGCAGGACTCACTTGAACTACTCTGGGAGCTGAGCTGGAGTTTGGCAATGTGACTTTGCACCTTCTGTGACTGCTACAGGTGAAACGTTTTCCTTAAAGTGTACACTAATACCCAGAAGGCAACGGCCTGTCCTCCACAGCCTCTGCCATTCCCATGACACAAGGGAAGAGGAGAAGCAGAAGCAGATTTCTGCTCCTAGCTTGACCACAGGTTGTACCTCTAGAAACTGGGATTCTCTGATCTGGAAACATCTGTGGTCCAGCAGACCCATGGATGTTCCTGGACTAGAGAACCCTAGGGTGGAATCCTTGGCAGCAGCAGATGGGCCGTGGCTGGGGCCAGAGCCCCCAAAGCTGGACATGGGCGATCCAGTCTGTGGACCTGAGGACCCTAGAATACAAAGCTGAACGGTGGTCTGTGGCGGTTACCTGTCCTGCCTGTCGCACACCTCATGATCAGCCATTTCTCCCTACGCTGTGGTTGCATTATGCTTCTTGCAGCCACAGGGGAGAGAATTCAGGACCATCTGCTGCAGAAACTTAACCCTTAGCTCTTGCATTGCTCCTTTGCTGCAGGCTTCTCAAGGCCGGTATCCTCCTTGCAGGTCAGCCAGCAGAGAGCAACATAACACTGGAGCAAGTCTAACAATGGCCCTCAGAGGGCCCTGGGACCTATGCCTGCCATCTTAGAAGTTCTTTATTGGTGATCATCCCAGTATTTACCAGCCATTATCCAGGAGTCTCAAAGAGCATTGCCATGAGCCCAAGATGAAGCCAACCACAGAAACTAAACAGCAGCCACCTACTGTGGGACAGATGAGTTAAAATAGAAGAGAAAGAGCAAAACAAACAGAAGCAGAGCGGAAAGAAGAGAAGGGACGTGAGCGAGGCAGAGCGGGTAATTTAGCAATACATGTAACATCCTTCAGACTGAGCCCAAGGGGTCACTCTGCAGAGAAGCTGAATAAGAAACAGCCATTATCCAAGGAAAGGAGAGAAGTCTGAACAGGGAATGCCAAAGAATGCCAGGAATGCCCCAATGGAGAAATGCCCTGTGCCCCTCCCAAGACTTTCTGACTCTTCCCCATCATGGTGCTCTGTGTGTGTGCGCGCGCGTGTGTGTGCGTGTGCGAGAGAGAGAGAGCGCGCACAGCCTCCAGTCACTCCATCTTCGGAGGTGTGTGACAACCACTCTCTCTAATAAGGCACAACCCTCGGGCTGCTTCTGAGAGTCTCCTTTTCCTTCAACGACGCTGAGCAGTGGATATCTGGTAGTGAGGAACCTTGCAAATGGAAGCGGTTACGTACCCTTTTCTTGAATACCTCCAAAATTAGCAAAGCCGGGCCACTCCGGTAACAACTCTCCAGTGCTCACAGCCCACCAAAGAGCTGATGGAATATGAAAATGTCAGAAGCAGACTATCTTGCTTCCCTGCCTGGAAACATAATCAAGCAGCTATTTCTCCTCTGAAAATACCCAGGGGGTGCTCATCCTTCTCTCTCATCTTCCATCGCCCGCGTAGCTTTCAACCGGGACTAAGGCCAGGAACAAAGAGAGAGTTGTCTCACTGTTGTGGTAGGACGTCGGGACTAGAGGGAGGCAGCCAACTGCAGTATCTAATTAAATCTTTTTAATTATCTCCACCAACTCCAGGTTTCAGTGGATGTTAATCACACAAGGCTGCACCTGTGGGGAACTTTAACCATTGGCCATCCAGTCTGGGAGTAAAGGAATGGATTTTTTTTTTCCTGGCCAGCATGCATATTCTCAGATTAAAGCTTTATTTGAACAGACTTTAGGCTTGAGATACAGGTCAGTGTCCTCAGTGGAATATTTTCCTTTGCAACACAGTGTGTGGAAGCCAAACAAGTCAAAGGGAAGGCTACATTTAAGATACATAAGCAAACAAAATATTAGATAGTACGGTAAGCCAGCTTCCTTATGTGCGCCTTCCTGACCCCAGCCCCACAGGTTCTGTAAAAGAGCATCACTGAGTCTTCAAGTGTGCCCTGCCCAGGGAGTAGGAGGGGTTATGCCGCTTGCGAAGTCACGTGTCTGTCTGTGCATGCCCCGCTTCAGGTGTGCTCCATCCCAGGCACCTTTGATTGGACAGTTTTGGTGGGAGCGTCCATTTGGTCAACATGTGAACTCTAATTCCCTTACATGTCCCGCACGGAGGATATAAAGGGTTGCCCAGGCAAACTGCCCTCAGTTTCTTCTCCACTGCAAAATCACACAAGGCAACTGAAGCAGGGTGGGAAATGCAGCACTCACAGGGACACCTCCAAGAACTCCAGTTACTGTATTATGTGAGTAATGTCTCTTTTCTGCAGGGAGTGTCCCTCTGCATGCTCCTCTGCAGGCGCCTTCTGCACAGTTTCTGTAACAGGAGGCTGCAGGTTTGGAGCCAAGTCTAATATCAAAGACAAGACTGAGTTCCCAAGGTCAATAGCTGAGCTAGAAGGATGAACCACTGTGTTGCACTTGGAGAACGGGTGTATTGAAGACCAAGTGGCTGCCTTGCAGATCTCAACAATGGGGAGGTTTTTGAGTAATGCCATAGAGACAGAAAGAGGAATGGGCTGACACCTTTGGAGGAGGTTTCAAATCACCAGGTTCCTAGCAAGAAATAATACATTTAGAAACCCATCACAAGCTCCCCTGGTGGACATTGTGGAGTGTTTGGAGTCTGTTAACAGCTAACGCTAATGGTTCCACAGATTTTTTGAAAGATCCGGTTCTGTACAAATAAGAGGTTAAGTGTCTCCCTGGATCAAAGGTGTGGAATGCAGCATCTTCCCTGGTCTGATGTGGTTTTGGAGAAGACAATTAGACGGGCAAATTGACTGATACAAAATTCATGATATTTTATGTAAAAATTTGATGCACTGGTGGCGGGGGGTGGGGAGCCAGAGAACAGTCTTCAAATAAGTTAAGGGTTATTACAAAGAGAATGATGATCAATTGTTTGCCATGTCCTTTGAAAGCAGGAAGTAGTAGTAATGGGCTTAATCTGTAACAAGGGAGATTTAAATGCCAGTTCCTTGACTCTAAGCAGAAGTGATGGCTACCAAGATGGTTGTTTCCATGGGCTGGTAAAGAAGGGAACATGTGATTATGCATCTGAAAGGGTGTTTCGTAAGACACCTCAGGGAAAAATTGAAACCCCATACGGGGCAGGGGAGGATTCTCTATGCTGAGAGCAATGGCTCCTCATCTCCTTAATGAATCTTGCAATGGTGGAATGAGCAACCACTGAGAACCCCTCAGCCAGAGAATGAATAAAACGCTGTTTGTTACAGCTGCCAGGCGAACTCTGATGGAACTCATCTATAACCCTAACCTGGTTAATTCGAGAAAATAATTAAGCACCGCAAAGACTGAAGAATGAATGGATGGTGATGACATTCAATCACACCAGTGGTGATTTCTTTCCCCATTTTTGCAAGCAAATAGTTTGTGTAGAACTTCTCACCTCTTATACTGCTGCAGAACAGGAAGGCTCTCTTTCCATGAAGCACCCAGTAACCAAGCTTCAAGTCAAGAATTCCCAGGTTAAAATGGAGTCAGTCCAATCAGCATTTTGAGAGAGGAGATTTATAAATGGATGAGACACTCATCATTAGGCCAACAGTCTGGCAGCACGGTGCAAGATCTGTCTGAGCCATACTGGAACCATCAACATGATTTTGGATTTGCCTTGCCTACCCTTGTTTAACATCTTCATAATCGGGGACATTGGTGGAAATGCATATAGAAAACCTCTTCTACCTGGAATGAGGAGCGCTTTGCCCAAACAGTAAGGACCTGACCCCACTTACTGTTGGCTGAGACATACTTCTGAATCTCCTCAGGTCAGAAGAATGCGATGGAGATCTTGAGACTCCAATTGCCATCCATATTCCCAGGAGACGTGTCTGCTGAGGTTGCCCACTTTTATGTTTTGCATTAACTGGGAGGAAGACTGGCAAAATCAGAGTGCTGTGGCATGAAGAGAAGGGGACAGCTCTCCCTTCTGCTAGTTAATGAGCAACACGCTGGCTCCATTGTCTTTCATGATTTTTATAACAGGGAGTGGATATGGGCATTCTTAATGCTCTCGGCTGCAGGTTGATATGTAACGGTGCTTCTTGGGCAGATCATTTGACCTGAATGTCATGAATCCCTGAATGTCTTTCCTCCAGGCCATCAGGGATGCACCTGTCACTATGGCAGTGGTTGGGGAGGGTTGGATGAAATGGACATGACCATGGTGCCACACCGTGAGAAGTGAAGAGCTTACCCTTCTTTCCTGTGGTGTAATACTTTCTGCGGTAGAGAGGGTCTAAGTACCAAGGCATGTTTGTCACCTTTAGTCTCACAAGGGCCTGACAATCTAGGTGCCAAGTCAGCCCAAAAGAGCCTGGAACCTTGGTGGTACCACGGCAGGATGTGAAGCCCAGACCCGGGCCAGGAGACGGCGGCTTTCTCAAAGCAGACTCTTCATGAGGAGAATCGGTCATCTTTCTGCGGGTCTTCCCCGAGACCTCTGAGGACTTCTCCCAAGAGGCTCCTGTTGCTCACCCAGAGGCCAACATCCAGAGGTCTGAGGCCACTTGGAGTGAATGCTCCATTATCAATGCAAAATAGTACACTTCATAGGATTTGTGTTGTTGATATTGGAAGGATAAAATGCTGAGCCAGCTGTGTCTCGATTTCAGCCTATGGAACCATGGGGATTAATTATCTTCAACCCAAGGTTTAGAATGCTAGAGCACAAACTACTGTAGAAACTGTGACTGAACCTAAATAAATTCCCCAAAACTAGGCACGGGTACCAGGCCACATAATTACCAACAGATTAAAATGCATTTGGAGTTGCCAGGCAAAGCAGTTTTAGAGCTATTATGAGCCATAAACCAAGATAGAAACATTTCCCAGAAGTGAAAACCTCCAAATGTATTCAGCTCTGTAAAGATACAAGTGGAAAGAAAAAGACCTAAGTACTTACCCAGGATAAGTAGGCAAAATTGGATACAGTCGATGAGCAAGCTCAGTTATGTACATTTTTAAAAGTTCTATTTTATATAGGTTCTTCTCCCATTCTCATTGCTGTAATACCAGAGCACCTTCCAGATAAATGTTAAGCAACACGGTTGACACCTGTCATGTGTGGTTCATTCTCTCCCTCACCCTTAGCAATAGGAGAATTAAGACTGCTTTCTTTGGGTGGGACTTTGCCGTGAAGGATCATTGGTAGCCGAGTTAGTTTGTTAGCCAAATTTAGAATCATACAGTACTGAATTGAGAAGGAGGAATCATTACCCTCTCATATTTCAAAAAAAGAAATGTGACACAGCCATCATTTGTCTCTCTCACAGATGGAGATGGGCCTAATAAGAGCTATTACCTTAGTCACCTTCTCTCTCTGATGTCCCGGACCAGCCAACAACACAGAACATGCACTGTGAATGTCTTCTTTTAGTTTAGGACCAGTTTCTCTTTTGCTTTCATTATATTTAAAAAGCCAGAGTAAAAGAAATTATTGAAACAACTTGTAACAATCTGTTTTTGTTAGATCTGTGTGAATTCCTCAAAACTGTTCAAAATATTTACTGGACTACAAATGTGACTTCATTCCAGCCTTTGTTTGAATACTCTAGCAGACAGGTTTACTGGTAGGAAGGTTTGTTGAAACAGCAAATATGAGGTGAATGTGAGAATATTCTCAGAAAGAAAATTATGATGAACACTTCTTCATTAAACTCATACAACCAGAGAACAGAACAAATGACATTCTGAACAATCAAAACTTAATACTGCTCAACTGTCAGGTACCAAGCCCTTGTTACGAATTACTAGCAGATCAATGACAAGCCAGGAATTGTTTGCAGAAATCATTTCTCAAATAATTTTCAGATTGCTACTTTCCAAGGCCAAAAGAGACATTTGTGATCATCTAGTCTGACTTCCTTTTAACACGGGATGTAGAAAGTCGCCCTAAATAATTCCTAGAGTTGCACTTTTAGAAAAATACCCGATCTTCATATAACAAGTACATTGTGGGAAACTGTACACTGTTCAAGGACAATGCATGAAGAGAAATGGAAGCTACATTTGTACAAGTGATAGGAATTATTTTCTCAGCTCTAGTTTCTGTCTTGATGCTCTTCGGATTAAAAGAGACTATGAACTTCAAGCCACTAAAATAGATGACATCTTGATTGACAGCTGGGGTATTATGAATTCAACACAAACATTTTCCTCCCGAAGGGCAGAAGTTGACAACTCATGGTGTGAGAGACATTCATTGTCACAAAAAGCTGTGTAAGGTGTACCAGAAGACTGGGCTACTTTGTGTCTAGATGGTATTTTGGACTGACGTGCTCATGTGAAAAAGTGGCAGCTCCAACTTGGATCTGCCACAGGCTCATGGGAACATGTCTTTGGAGTTGGCCATTGAAGCCTGGAAATTTCCTCCAGAACAAAGCCTGACTGCTTTCAGTCTTCTGATTGTAGAGGCTGCCACCTGGCCATCTTACAGCGGCCCTCGTTTCTTTGCAAGTGGAACTCAAACAACTCTAAGGAGCCGGCACTTTTTAGTTTCTATTATCAACAGCAGGAGAGTTAACATTGACGAATGAAATGAAAGATACATCCCCCAAAATTAGCGCAGCCAGAATTAGACTGAAAGCTTCAACACAGGACCTGTATTAATTGAAGCATGGCTCTTTAGGCCTCTGCAGTATGAGCACTTGTATCTAACCAGCCGGTCAAACAGGGTTTAGAGCTACTCTCTGCATTGCGTGAAGCCATAGGCGTGTACCAGTGAAATCTGCCCCAGGGCTGAGTGACTGCAGATGAGTGCGGCAGAGGTATCAGCAGGAGAATGCTACACTCCAGTAAGACAGATGATCCCCAAAGAGGAATCGATAATAGGGCTGTGAATAAGGACAGATGTATCTTTTAGTAAATGGACATTGAAAAGGGCAAGTTTTAGTGGGAAGAAATGAGTGCGACTCACTCTGACAGGGATGGAAGTTGTACGGCCTGGATTTCCCTATGGAGAGGAAGGGAGTTTGTGTGATTTAGGCAGAGCTTCCACTGGGGCCTATCGACATTAGGTGTTCAATTCCCATTGGAAATCACAGGGATTTGGAAGCCTACTTCCCTTAGCCATCTTTGAACATCTGAACCTTATTTGTTTCTTCAGCTCCGCACAGAAAGCAGCTCGCTTTTGCTTGTCTAGTGGCTTTATAATTGGGCCACTGGGATACGAGCCTGGGAGCAAACAAATAGGTATAAACAGTAGAGCCTGTGTCAGAGGGCTTGGAGGAAAAGCAGCTACCGATAGAAACTGAGGTGAACAGGACAATCAGCTATGGGACAGTGATGTCACAAGACATTGGCCAGAACAAGGGGAAGGCAACTCTGTGGAAACTGTCGGCATCGTTCTGTTTAATATGACATGACTGTGGGTCAAAGGAGGTGGGGAAAGGTTAGGAGAATCTCAGAAGATACAGACACCTGAGGGCAGAGAAAGAGCGTGGGATACAGGTAAGGGTTCAAACCAGGGTGTCCCACAGTGCTTCCACACATCATACAGACAATGAAACACTGAGGTGCCACAGACGTGTTCCTTTGAAGGGGAAGTGATTACACCTCTGAAGGCATGTGAAGAAACACAGGCAAGCAAGCTCTGCCACGGAAGAGGAAAGGGGAAACTGAAAGAGCAGAACAAGCGGGGAATGATTTGTAACCCTTTACCTTAGCGACGCAGGGAAGAACAACATCCACGTGAAAAAGAGGGCAGTCTCCTGTCTCATCTATAAGCCTCCTGGTCTCCTGACAAACAGGGACCTGCAAAACCAACAAGCCCGATCTAACCCTCACTTGAAGCACAGAACAGGCCCAAGAGATACAGTAGCTCTAACTTGGCTCTGATGCAGAATTTTTTTCATTACAATTTTTGATGAAAACAGGAAACCTTTAATTTTTATTGGTATTTCCATGGGAAATGTCATGTGTTGTGGAAAATAACGGAACCCAAAAGCTTTAGACCGAAAATGGGAGTATTTCTACACCATCTCCCTCTTTGGTGAGGAGAAACTGAACAACATGGATTCCTTGGCCATAAGAGCATTTTGGGAAATGCAGGGCGGCGTGGAAATCCCAAACCACACAGGTGAATAGGGATGTGAGGCGCAAAGAACAATGCCCATTGTCAGCCAAACCCTTGAGTTAAAAATGGAAAAAGGTCCTTCAATGGCTATTAGCCAGGATGAGTAGGAAAGTTGTCCCTAGCATCTGTTTGTCAGAAGCTACGAATGGGCTTCGGGAGAAAAATTGACAAGGGTAGATAGACAGATAGATCCAAAGCAGCATCTCTGTTGCCATGGATATTGCCTTGTATTTCTGTGCAATGGACGCAAAGTCTGGCTTCTTCCGTCGTGCCCACTGATCTTCTCATTTCCCCTCTACCTCATGCCTTATACCTGACCCAACCACGTCAAATTAAGAAACCCGCCTTTCCCATCTTACACTCTTGCATCCAGAGCATGAGAATGCAATAAATACCCCCTTCCAAAGAACAGCCACACAGCTGGCAAGTTACATTAAACATTGAGCACGTGATAGGATGTTACCTTGGAGGAAATTATTAAAAGGATGGGGCTAATTTTGTAATTCACACCTGGGCTGCAAATGTGATGGAGCTTGCAATAATCTTTAATGAAATATTACATTGTTTAAAGGGGTCTTGGTGAAGTTTGCCTTAATTGATTCCTGATCTGTGAAAAAACACTACCGAGAGAAAGAGAGGAGCTCCTGTTTTATCACCCTTGGGAGTATTTTCTTTCCTTTCTTTCTTTTCCGCACAGCAATTCTGGAGCAAAGAGTGTGGAAGAGATTAGTAGGCATCCTTCAGTCTGCATAGACTATGGATCGCGCCCTTTAAAGTTTCAATTGAGGACTTCATTTACAGCGTCTGTTGTGACTATGAAGACCCACACGAGAGTGACAGTCCTTGCTGCATCTCTTGCAGATGTAGTGGGTGTCTGGCATGCCTTTGGATCTTCAACAGAGGGCATCTTGCTGCACACAAGATCTGATGGGAAACTGTTTAACCTTGCAAGGCTGAAAGCTAAGTCTAAGGTGCGAGAAGTCCTCATCAGAGACATGCTGTTCGCAGACGATGCTGCTGTAGTGTCTCACACAGAAGACCAGCTTCAAAAACTACTGGATCCGTTCTCCAAAGCGTGCAAGGACTTTGGGCTTACCATCAGCCTAAAGAAGACAAACGTGCTCGGTCAGGTTGTTGCTGAATCCCCATCAATCAGCATTGACAACTATACGTTAGAGGTTGTCCACCATCACTGACACCCTGTCGTTGGACACTGAGCTAAATAGGAGGATCGGAAAAGCGGCCACAACTCTGTCCAGACTCAGTGAGAGAGTGTGGAATAACAGCAAGCTGTACACTCACACCAAACTGCAAGTCTACAGAGCCTGCATCCTCAGCACCCTCCCTTATGGCAGTGAGACTTGGACCCTGTATGCCCGCCAGGAAAAGAGGCTGAACGTCTTCCACTTGCGCTGCCTCAGGCGCATCCTTGGAATATCATGGAAGGACAGAGTGACCAGCACCGCCGTCCTCGAGCAAGCTGGAATCCCAACCATGCACACCCTCCTCAGGCAGCGTCGACTCCGCTGGCTTGGCCACGTCCACAGGATGAATGATGGAAGGATTCCAAAAGACATCCTGTATGGTGAGCTAGCCTCTGGCAAAAGACCTCCCGGACGTCCCCAGCTGCGCTACAAAGATGTCTGCAAGAGAGACCTCAGAGAGGTAGACATCGAGCTGGACAACTGGGAAGAACTAGCAGATGACCGCAGCAGATGGAGGCAGGGGTTACACAAGGGCCTTCAGAAGGGTGAGATGAAGATCAGACAGCTAGCAGAGGAGAAGCAAGCGCACAGAAAGCACAATAAGGAAGAGATTACAGAACTAGTAAATAACATCAATGTGAAATATCCAGTACTGACCAGTGAGGTCTTCTTCAGGTGCTTCCAATCTATTTTGTAAAGGATCCTGCACATGGCCAGTGTGTGAAATGCCCTGTCCTGACAGCAGAAGTCAGGGAATAGAGGAAGCAAGTATGCATCCGGGAGACAAAAGAAGAGATGACTGCAATACAAGGCTCACCAACAGACCCTGAGGACATCTAGAATTAGTGGATGGCATAATGTGTCTCAGTGAGAGTTCAACCCCCATGCAAGCAAAGACTGGCCAGCATTCCAAACCAGAGGAGGTTAATCAATCAACTGGGGGCGGGGGAGGAAGGAGAAACACAGCAACTCTCAATTCAAGCATCATGCTAGAGAAAAGAATGCAAGTTATTCACCTATCCTGGCAGTTGGGGAGCAAGGAAACCAGGTCACAAATTCACAAGATGGAAGCTGCACTTACCAGCTTAAAAAAGACTGGATTGTCAAAATTCCACCACCCAAAACTACAACTCTTCAACTCAAATGTTATTTCTACCTTACCAGAGAAGTGTATGCTGTAAATATGCCAGAGATGGACAGACACCTACATTCCTTTGAAAGCAAATGCTAAATTATTAAATACAATCAATGTAAAAGGAGCACCAGGTTTCACCAGCATTCAACCACCAAAGTTATCCAGAAAAGAAGACAGAAGATCTAGGATGCGGGGCACTCAGTGGAATGGGCACCATGCAGTGCTTTAAACATCTCGGGCCAGGTTCAGTACCCACATACACCATGTCAGTTGGAAGTATTTTAGACAAGGGAGCTCGTACAGTGACACACAGTTCAGACTCTGGCCCCTGCAGGAATGATCTAAGGGGTTTTTGCCTTTTGAAAAATCACAGGTTGGTAGGGAAGTACGAGTGAAGGACAGAGTGCTTCCATCTCTGTTGGAGGAGAGCTTTTCGTCACAGGTCAGTAATGATGTGTCAGAAAAACACCTGCCTTCTGTGGCTGAATGACAGGCACCACAGCTGAGCGTTGAAGTGCCCGAACACCACTAATTAACACGAGTCCTTAGCTCCTGGAAGAGCCACCGAGATTTCAGTATCAGATGTGGGTCAGAAAGTGCTTTGGGCCCAGGGTCTTTTGGGAAGAGCTCGTCCGTAGCTGTGAACAGAATTTGGTATTTAGCTGAATCATTGCCCTGGCATCATGAGCAGAACAGAATTAAACTCTGCCTGGAAACCACCCATTCATGGAGCTTCCTTAGCCTGCGTTGATCTGGTTGCTTTCTTCTCCTTCTCTCCGATGACCTGGAGCATTAAGAAGTTTGGATCAGCACCTCAGCAACGGTGCCCTTGAGGTCTGAGTAAAGGAGTGGCTGCCCATGGATGCTTTCAGTGTAAAACTACCTGTGTAGATACCTGGGGTGGATAAAACAAAGACTTCTTGAGGGCCGGTCCAAAACTGTGGAATGGACTACCACAGAAACTAAGAACCACCATCAACATCACTTTCCATTTGAGATGAGGTGCACGCCTTTGACCTAGTTTTAGCAGTGATACTCAGAATAAGGCTTGGGAGCTGCAGGCGGCTCTTTAATAAGTCTCCTGAGGCACTCTGTAGCACGTGCTATTAAATCATTGTGATTTAATTATTAACCAATCAGGGTGCTTGTACTGTATTATTAACCAACTGTAGAATATTTGGACAGTCGTTTTGCTGTGACAATAATATACGTAGCAATGAACTCATACAACTGAGGTCTGCATAGCAGTGCCTCAATGGAAACGCGCAGCTGTATATACAATGTATTGAAAAGTAAAAATGAAAAACCCCTCACCACAACACACTATCACACGGCCCACATGATCTTCCTGTTGGGGAGAGGATGGAAGAAAGAACAAATCACATGACAGGTGTTAGGCGTAGTGCTTACTGGGTGTCTGAAGGGTGCTCAGGTACCGTACTGATGATGGGGGTAGTAAAAGTGGTGCAGAGGACAGAATAATATGGAAGTAATTAGCTCTTATCTGTGTCCCCTAACAAAGGGTTTCACGATCCCTCACTTGCGGGACAGCATATGTTCTTCGGTAGAGCAGTGGGGAAAGATCATAAGAACGGTCACACAGGGTCAGACCAAAGGTCCCTCTGGCCCAGCATCCCCTCTTCCAACAGAGGCCAATGCCAGATGCCCTGGAGGGAGTGAACAATTACCAAGTGATCCCTCCCTTGTCATCCATTTCCAACCCCTGACAAACAGAGGCCAGGGACACCATTTCTACACAGCCCGGCTCATAGCCATTGATGGGCCTAACCTCCATGAATGCATCTAGGGTTGTTGTTTTTTTTTGAATCCTGTGAAAGTCCTGCTCTTCACAGCCTCCTCTGGTGAAGAGTCCCATGGGTCTGCGTGAAAAAAAACTTCCCTCTGTTAGTTTTAAACCTGCTAGTCTGCTTGGCTTTTTGTTGTACAGAGCATTACGCCAGCTAGCTTCCCAGTTACAGCACAGCTTCATAGTCTAATACAGTACACTGCATATAGTATTATGTCTAGGGCTGTAGAGAAGCTGGCTTTCAGGAGGTGCTTGCTGAGACATCAGCGTATGTGGAGGAAGGGATGAAACCTGGGTGTTGCTCTGTCTTGGCTTTCTGTCCTTTCATGCTGGAACACGGGGGTAGGTGATTTCAGTTTTCACAATGGGATGTGCTGAGGAAGCAGGAAATGCTCTTGTGGCTGTGCAGGTGGAATTAAAAGCCTTCTGGCTCATGAAAGAAGAGTAGGAGATAAGTTGGGTGACGTGGGTGACGCACCTGCTCAGAATCAGATTCCAAAGAGCAGCTCTGCTGCTGGGGTGGTTCAGCTTAGTTCCAATGGTGCTTTACTTATACCAATTTACACCTGCTGGGGAACTGGCCCCAGCACTCAGAAATGATTCCATAGCATGGACCAGCTGGTGAGATTTCCTACATTGTCACTGCCAAGAGCCAGTGCCTTGATTTGGAAAGCAAGCCAGGACTCCTTGATCATGACAGATGCTGCACTGAACTTAACTCTATTCTGTGTCAGAGACTTTTCCAAATGGTTTGAGAGACCCACATTCAGTTACTGAGCCACCGAGCAAGGATCAGTTTATAAGAGCTTGTTTCCCTTTCACACACGCACACACTCTCAAGTTAAAGGGCTGAATCCTAGCGGTTTTGTTTTGTTTTGTTTTGGTTGTGTGTGCGCCTCACTAAAGCTCCCCAAATGGCTTTCGAGACTAACTTGTTCTTCCACAGGGAACTCAGAGCCAATTCTAAAGGAGTCAGAGCAAAGTCAGGCAATCCAGGAGGCTATTCTCTGTCCCTTTCTTACCTCTACCCACACTCCATTTGGATTTATTTTTTTCTGTTTTATTTTGATTTTCTATAAGCAGAGTCATTAATCTTCCTCACACAAGCACAGCTCTGACAGCTGGGGTCATGACACCCCCAGCGCCTCTGAAGGAGACTCTCTGTAGCCTTAAAAAAAAAAGGAAAAACCCTTCATAGCTCACCAGCTACAGCGATTTGATTAGAAGGCCAGATCGGGGGGAGGTCATGTGAACAGGAGACAAGGGGAAAGTAGGGGAAAGATGCCACAACTCCCATCAGAAACTCCGAGACCCACTGAAAAAGGTCAACATACTTTTGAATCATTCACACTGCTCTTTGACACAAAAATATACTCAGCCCGGTGTAGAGATACTTGATAAAGAGGCTAATGAAGTGGAAACATTGCTGCAAGAAGAGAATAGACCTCTCTCATCCTGGCAGCCCAGGATGCTCCATTGGGTTGCTATGGAGATTTGGAAGAGAAGGTTTTTTGTTGTTTTGGAAGGCCTTCTCCCTTCCCACTAACCTTGACCTTTTAGAGGGTTCTCTCTCTCTCTCTCTCTCTCTTTTATAAGCGATAAGGAATTCCATTTCTTCTTATCTGGTCATGGTTGGCTGGCTGGCTGGCACTGTTGGGGCTGGGGGGGAACCGTCAGCTTGTCTCAGCCCATGTAGATTCAGCAAGGATAAGAGAAAGAAAACACAGAGCCGATAGTTAATTAAGGCTGATATTGCAAAGGACATTGTTTGCTGAATAATGAATTCCATATGCTTCAGAAACACAAGTGCAATTAAAGGTGTGAGAGACAGAGAGAAATGAAGGGCAGAGGGGAATGATGAGAAATGTGTGCTGGGTCATATGTGATGGCCCAGAAGGTGCTTCCTGGCCCTTGAAGATGACAGGTTCAAATAAAAAAAAAAAAGATGTACCTTGCATTATAACCACAAATTACTTCCTAGCAAAAGGAAAGAGGTATGTGCAGTGTGGGTCCCACAGGTGAAGAAGGTTACCAGTGCTGTACAGTTAATAGAAAGTGATTTAGGAGGAATTCGGTGAAGGTTGAAATCAGGTTGCATTGGGCGACACCTTGGGCGAGATGAATCTAGAGGCAGGCAGCAGTTATTGCTGCATCAAAGCTAATTGTCAAGTAATCGGGAAGGAGTGAAGAAGTCTGTAGATACTCAGCACAACTAGATTCTCTCCAAAGAGAGCATTTCCCCCAATTCTAGAGCCAAATGAAATGGTTTCAGAAGCAAACTCTGGGTATTCACCCTCCATCTCTCTGGTCCCACACAGCCCCCTTCTCCTTCCCACTACCTACCCCAGCGTTCCTGGGTGCTGTGATCCTTCTCCTAGGCATCCTTCAGTCTGCGTAGACTATGGATCACGCCCTTCGTAACTCCATTTAAGATGGCCATTTGCAGTGTCGACTGTGACTGTGGAGGCCCACACGAGAGTCACAGTCCTTGCTACTTCTGCTGCATATGTAGTGGGTGTCTGACAGGTCCTTGCTGTCCTTTCTATGGGCTCGCTTCTCCTCTGCCAGCTGTCTGATCTTCATCTCGCCCTTCTGAAGGCCCTTGTGTAGTTCCTGCTTCCAGCTGCTGTGGTCATCTGCCAGCTCCTCCCAACTATCTGGGTCGATGTCTACATCCTTGAGGTCCTTCTTACAGACGTCTTTGTAGCGCAATTGGGGGCGTCCGGGAGGTCTTTTGCCAGAGGATAGCTCGCCGTACAGGATGTCTTTTGGGATCCTTCCATCATTCATCCTGTGGACATGGCCAAGCCAGTGGAGCCGCCGCTGGCTGAGGAGGATATGCGTGGTTGGAATTCCAGCTTGCTCGAGGACGGTGTTGTTGGGCATTCTGTCCTGGAAAAATGGGTTTGGTGGACTCCTAAGCCCTTTCCAGCATCAGAGTTTACTTCTCAGGAGGTGAGCGCCCAGACAGCTCCCCATCCTAGGAGGTTCTCCCCTTTACCGAGATGGCAGATCACTGGCTCTGGCTGCGCATGCCTGGCCATCAGCGGCACAGTGGCTTATGTTCTAACGGGGCAGACAAGAAAGATCTGGGTGGCAGGATGGGGTTACCAGGGGATCCAACCTCCCGATCCCCCCACCCCAACACCTCAATGCCGAAGCAGGGGAACAAGCCACTTGATTGACCTCTGAAGGGATCATCTCAGCACAGGAGAGAAACTACTTCCGTGCCTCGCTCAAAAACAAAAAAAACTTTTCCTACCGCAAGCGCAAGAGGACCAGAGTATCCATTGTTCTACACTATGAGTGGCAAGGAATACGTAAAGGGAGAGCAAAGCACAGTGGGAGCATAGATACCCTGCTTGTTCCTGCTTTGCATGGCCACACAAAGGGCAGGGTCATAGAAAATGAGTCCCTGCGTAGGTGGTCTCTGGCCTTTTGCATTTCTCCCATCACTGATAAGTTGGGTATCACAGCAACGGTCAGTCAGATTTGGCTTTGGGGTTGCTCAGCGATATCTTTGGATTACAGCAGATACAATAAACTGCTGGCGTCTTTTAGGAGAGTTGGCTTTTGGGAGAGTTTAGTGAGAGTTTTACCGCTGACTTGAATGAGAGCAGAGTTGGGCCAATGCAGAATGCTTTGGGAAAATCCATTCTCTCTCTCTCGGTTATTTATAGCTAGTCCATGCAGATAATGGCAGGTACAGGTGGGAGAACTGAGGATGTTGCATGACAGGTTTGGGCAAATGACAGGCATGGGAATTATTATGGCAGGAAAAAGTGCAACTAGCAGCAGTTCACAACCAGCGAACGGCCAACGGTTGACCCCCACCAGTGACAAGGGTTCTGGGGGGAAGCAGTACAGCCCCAAGGTGCATTACTGGCCGCTGGGTCTCCATCAGAGCTGCTATGTAGTAGTTGCAGCGAATGACCCCTGGCAATGGCCAGCGATGACAGTCAGTGAGGGACAGCAGAGCAGCAGCTGTCTGGGCAGGGCGATGCCTTTTTCTGTGCTTACCTACGTTCCTCTACTCTGCAGGACTGCAGCCCAAATCCACCACCTGCCAACCTTCTCCCTAACTGGGCGACCTTATAAGAGCACGAGTGAATTGCACGACAGGGACTGCTGCCTACTTTCCCATTGTTCCTGGCATAACGGAGCCCCTCCTTCTACCTCCAGCCCTGAGAAGAGCAAGGGGGTTGTCAAGGCTGATCCCCGCTCTGACCCTTCGAGTGCAGAGCTGGGGGCCTGCAAGAACTTTTTAAGTATCCTGCCACTAAAGGCTTCTGTGTAAAAAAACTGCCCCAGGTGACAAATTCCCTGACCCTTGGAGATACGTTGCCACCCTCCAAGTGCAAAAAGACCCTTCTCAGAACCTCGGAAGATGTACACGGGACGTCTCCCCGTGGGGTAACCTCATGCTCCGAACTCTCCCTCAGGAGAGAGCTTAAAACAAAAGCCAGTTCCTTAATAGCTGACTTTTCTGCCACGGGCATGTGCACACAGAACCTTCTGCCTTCTAGGACGCAGGAATCCAATCAGAGTCTTAACAACGTGATTTTATTCGCTAAACAAAGGCAACGTACTTGGTAAGTTCACTTGGTTGTTAGGTGCAACAGAGCAACTAAAAACTGGTAAATTAAACACCAAACTGCTTCCCTGGGAGTCAGTTTATGAGTTACAGCGTACAGGGGAGGGGGAATATCAGCCAGCCTGAGAACATCCACAAAGCAAACTCAAAATTAAAAAAATAAATAAATAAAAATAACTTGATCGCCTCTGACAAAACACCCCCTCGGCCAATTTCATGCCTGGTTCCTGGCTCATTTCATTTTGGCTTCTTTCCTCTGGCCACACAAAGGACCGCTGCAGGCAAACCACTGCTGCAATTACAAAATCCCTCTCTCTCTTCCCATTGGCTGCCCTGGCTGCTTGCAGTCCCTTTCTGGAGATTTTGAGGGACTCACTATTCTCGGTTTAACCCTTTACAGGCAATTTAGCGAACTGAATACTGGGCTGTCCAGAAACGGGGTAGTAGCCCTCCCATCCATCACAGGGGCTACGGCGGAGGAAGGCAGGACAGCAGAAGCCATCCTGTTCTGAGGTGGGCTACATGCGTGTCAAGGATATGGATTTCCATGGATTCTGGGACAGAGCCTCATGCTTCAGAGGCTGAATGACCTTGTGGCAGACAGAGGGTTTGATACCAGCAGAGGAGGAATTTGGGGATGAGACAGTGGAGAAAGAAGTAGGAATCCCTTGGGCCAAATGCTCCCCCAGAGAAAAGCATTGCGCAGAGCATCCTCCAGGTACTGGTCACTTGCAAGAATCCCCCTTGCTCATCAGTCACTACCAGGCTGCTACATCTCACTGTTGAATGCTACAGGGGGGAAAAAAGTCATAAAAGACGTATTGAAGCAAATTTCTCTTTCAGCGGAGAGTGCTGTTGAGCTGACCACCTTTTCATTTGGTTTCTCGCGCTGCTCCTGAGCTTACCCTCTGAACAATTGCCTGGGCTTGTTTCACCATTCCCAGCCTGCCAAAACATTTTCAATTAAAAAAAAAAATCCATCTCCTTCAGCTTAAAGCTGCATTGTCTTCAGATCCTTGGAGAGCCAATGGCTGTTCTCCCATTTATCACTTCAGGCATGTGTCATGATTGCAAACAACCTGATAACGCTCTTGTTAGCCCCTCACAAGTGAAATAATAAAAGATAGATAACATTTCTAGCAGCCACACTCTCGATGTCATCCTACACTGAGATAACAAGGAGCAGCCCCCTTGCACACCTGCGTAGTTTTGATAAGGATCTTGTCGGCACAGATTTAAAAAAAAGAGATAAACTTTCTAAAATAACATCCTTGTTCATGTCACTTTGCTCCAGTTAGGAAATGGATAGCACCATTGTTTTCACACAAACACCTCACTTAGAGGATGGTTTCTATCATCCGCCTCACTGGGGAGGTAGATATAAGAAATATTAAGGGAGAGTTGAGTGCGCAATAACCTTTGTGCCAACCACTCCAATGAGACAGTATTTCTCATTTGGACTGTCCAACTGGCACCCGGTGAGAAAATATATGTGCTCACCAGTGCATCTTTTTGCACATGTGAGATAACGTCTAACCTTGCGATGTAAGGTCACCCATTGCACTTTGCACAGATGTAAGTCACCAACATTTTTGGTATTGCAACATAGCCCATAACAAACACAGTAAATGAGAGTCATTGGTTCCTATCCTAGTAGTATGCACACAATATGATTTTCTGAATTCAAAACTTTTTGTATTGGTCCACTGTACAGCCTGGTAAAGCAGCGACAGACAACCAGACTGCATCTCTGAGGATCTACTCAGTTAGCACACGCAAATGGAAGTTTCCTATGTGGGTCTCAGAGAAGAAAGCAAGATTTCTTCTGGAACTCAATTTTTAATCTTCTTTGACCCAAAAGGAAAATACTATGAATTTATTCCTGGCCATAAATAAAGGGGATACTTGCATGACTTACAATCAGCACGGCCTTGGCGGAGACCAGTTCACAACGTTGAGCTCCTGCTCAGGAATCACTCGCCCACCAGAGAACTTAGCGAGGACTTAGGGTGGAGCGATACAGGTGGTGAGCCTGCAGACCCACAGTATTACTTAGCTGAAGCCCGAGTTCAAAGCAGCATGCCCTGGCACTGTGTGAGCTGTGCTATATGGCCCTCACTCCTGGGAGCAGCGGGGAAGCTTGGGTGGGAGCTCATGCTAGTGGTGCCATGCTGAGTCTGTAGGAACATGAAGAGCCAGAAAGGGTGGGAAGACCAAGGCTTCCGTGAGGATGGCCCCAGCCTCACTCAGACGCCATCAGGTGCCCCACGGCCTAATGCACAAGGACCCCATTCCAGATCCCAGATACGTTGGTTCCTGGGATACCTGGGCGGTGTGTCTCACAAGGATCAACTCTCCCCGAGTCACCTCCGATTGGTCTGACTACAGGAGTTGATCCTGTCCCAGGTGTATGATAGTAATATACTGGCACCACCATTTGCAGCCTGTGTTTTATCAGTGGTTACTGCTAGACTGAGTTAACTTTCTGTTTTTTTAGTTTGTTTCTAGTGAAAATAGGGGGAAGGTGTTGTCCAACCCAAAAATGTTTGAAGAAAATGTTCATGTTCGTTAAAAATTCCAGTTTTTAAACCAGAAGCTGATTTTCTTCCACTAATTTTTATGCATTTTTCATAACTATTTCCAGTACCCACCCAAAATTAGGTCCCCCCATCCACAATTTTTTGGAAAAATAATGAAAATATTGGTTTGTCTTCAACAGCAAGCAAAAAGCAACAGCGAGCAAAAAGATTCACAGAAGCTTAAAAAAACCACTTCACCTTCCCCTCAGAATTGGCACTTTGCAACCATCTCTAGTTAGCATAACATGGTGTGTGCAACTTGGTAACACTTCCCTGTGATTAGAACAGGAATGATCTCCAGTATTGCCAATATTGGAGCTGGTAAATATTTGTTTTCTAATGGAGACCACTTTCCACTGTCTTCCCATTTCAGTGAATATTAAGATGTATTTTCCCTGGAGGTAAATATTGAACTTGGCTTTGCTTCACTGAATATTTACCTCTCCAGTCAATATATCTTGATTTTCACCTCAATAAAAGCCAGTATCTGCCTATTAGTATATTAACCTTTATAAAGGCAATAGCAGCTGGTTTCTTTTAAAACTGTAATAGGCTAATGTGCCAATTAGATAAACAAAAGAGACTTCTGTATGAGAACATTTGCTCAACAACATCCCCATGGTAGAACCAGGCATAACTGTAGCAAAATGCATTTATGATCATTTGTGTGATCTACTCATCATTTGTCATCACTTACCTGGCACTAAGATTGCCATTTGTACTGAAACAAAACAAAAAACAAACAAAATATCTCAACAGTTTTCCAAAAATCAAATCAGAATTATGATTAATACGCTTTTTAAAATTGCAGCAAACTTTCTAAACAAGATTCAGCCTGTGCACGATACAAGATAACAGAGACTGATCCAGCTGTTCTTCATCGGTGGCTTTCAGGATTCTGACAAAAGGAAAAAGGATGAGCAGTAAAATACAGACACTTGATTTCAGAAAAGCAGACTTCAACTCTGAGAGAACTCATGGGTAGGATCCCCTGGGAAGCTAATATGAAGGAGAAAGAAGTTCAGGAGAACTAGCAGTACTTTAAAGAAGTCTTACTGAAGGCACAGGAACAAACCATCCTGATGCACAGTAAGAAAAGCAGACAGAGCGGGCAACCACCTTGTCTTACCAGGGAAATCCTTGGTGAGCTTAAACTCAAAAAGGATGCCTAAAAAAAGGGGAAACTTGGACAGATGAGTAAGGAGGAGTATAAATATATGGCTGGAGAATGCCAGGAGGGTAATCAGGAAAGCGAAAGCACAATTAGAACTGCAGCTAGCAAGGATTGTGAAGGGCAACAAGAAGGGTTTCTACAGGCATGTTAACAATAAGAGGGTGATCAGGGAGGGTGTGGGGCCATTACTGGATGAGGGAGGTGACCTGTTGACAGATGTGGGAAAGACTGAAGTACTCAATGCTTTTTTTGCATCGGTCTTCAAGGCCGAGGTCAGCTCCCAGACTAAGGCACTAGACAATGCAGCATGGCAAGGAGGTGGGCAGACCTGGGTGGGGATTGAACATGTTAAGAGCTATTTAGAAAAGCTAACCACACAAGTCCATGGGTCTGGATTTAATGCATCTATGGGCACTGAGGGAATTGGCAGATGTCATTGCAGAGGCTTTAGCTATTACCTTTGAAATCTTGTGGCGATCGGGAGACGTTCTGGATGATTGGAAAAAGGCAAATGTAATGCCCATGTTTAAAAATGGAAACAAGTACAATACAGGGAACTATAGACCAGTCAGCCTTACCTCAGTCCACATTAAAATCATGCAGGGGATCCTCAAGGAACCCATTTTGAAGCACTTGGAAGAGGGGAAAGTGAACAAGAGTAGTCAGCATAGATTCACCAAGAGCAAGTCCTGCCTGACCAACCTCATTAGCTTCTATGAGGAGGTAACTGGCTCTGTGGACATGGGGAAGTCAATGGATGTGATATGCCTTCACTTTACCAAAGCTTTTGATACATCTCCCTTAACTGAAGGGCAAGAATGTTGTGGAAGTATGGATTGGATACATGGACTGTAAGATGGATAGAAAACTGGCTTGAAAGATGGGCCCAACGGGTAGTGGTCCATGGCTCAGTGTCTGATTGGTTGTCGGAGTCAAGTGGAGTGCCTCAAAGATTGGTTCTGGGGCTGGCATTGTTCAATATCTTTATCAATGACCTGGATGAAGGGATGGATTGCACCTTCAGCACATTTGCAGATGACACTGAGGTTAAGTAGATATATTGGAGGGTAGGGAGAGGGTCCACAGGAACCTAGATAAATTGGAGGATTGAGCCAAAAAGATATTTAATGAGGTTCAACAAGAAGTCCAGAGTCCTGCACTTGGGAAGGAAGAATCCCAAGAATTGTTACGGGCTGGGGACTGACTGGCTAAGTAGCAGTGCAGCAGAAAAGGATGTGGGGATTACAGTGGATGAGAGGCTGGATACTCAGCACTGGTGAGGCCACATCTGGAGTATTGTCTCCAGTTCTGGGCCCCCCAGCATAGAATGAATGTGGCACATTGGACAGGGCTCAGCAGAGGGCAACAAAAATGATTATGGGGCTGGTGCACATGACCTGTGAGGAGAGGCTGAGGGATTTGGGCTTATTTAGTTTGCAGAAGGGAAGACTGACAATAGCAGCCTCCAACTTCCTGAAAGAGGGCTCTAAAAAGGATGGAGAGAGACTATACTCAGTGGTGACAGACGGCAGAACAAGAAGCAATGGTCTGAAGCTACAAATGCGGGGAGGTGTAAGTTGGATATTAGGAAAAACTATTTCACCTAAATGGTGGTGAAGCGCTGGAATGTGTTACTTAGAGAGGTGGTGGAATCTCCATCCTTAGGGGTTTTTAAGTCCAGGCTTGAAACAGTCCTGGCTGGGATGACTTAGTTGGGGTTGGTCCTGCTTTGGGCAGGGGCTGGACTAGATGGTCTTGTGAGGTCCCTTCCAGCCCTAGAATTCTAGGATTCTATGATTGCTTGCAATAGGGGAAGAGAAAGATACAGTTGACATGCACCACTTTATAGACCATATCAACCCATTTGATTTTTCCCAGTCAGGCAGTTTGCTGGGGAAATAGCTGATCAAGTCCTGTTGCAGCACCTGAGCTCTGTCCCAGAAATATTATTGCAACGCGGCACCAGGAAAGGGATGAAGCGTTAGCCATAAGTACTGGAGTTAGAAGGAAAGTCTCAAGGGACAGCTTATCCCACAAGTGACTACTGCAGAGGCACCTTCTCTCAAGGGTGCAGTACCGGTCACTGTCGGAGGCTAGATTCTGGGCTACATGGATCTCGGTTCTCGTGCAGTCTGGCAATTCCCATGATCCTCCAGGTCCCTCTCACACACCTCGAGTAACTGAGGAGGTGTAAACTAAAGATCCCATGACACTTTTCCAAAAAGAAATTGATTATTGATATTCCTGCCGCCCTGACATGTGTTCCCTCTAATTTCCTCCATCCAAGTGCAGAGTAATTTTTTCTGAGCACCAAGGCATGCGTGAATGTGCACCACCAGTAGAAACAAAGCCTATCCCTGTGCACCTGAATGTCTCCTCGGCTGCCACCCACGAGCTCAGCTTACAGGGAACACTAACCCTGACCAATGTACACCCTTGATTGAAAGCTCAATTCCAGGCCTATGTGAAATAGGGCTCAGCATAAAATGACAGTCACATTTTCCTACACAGTCACTAAGCTACAGTATCTAACTCGTTGCTTTGTTAAGCACTTTGAGATACGGCACATTGGCTCTTAAAGGCACAACATAAAATCTAATCCTACTCTCATATAAAGCTCCAAGGCTTCTTTTAATATGTTTTTCACCGCTCTTCCCACCTTGATGGTAACTGTGCTTCTTTCTCAGGAAAATGCTGTCCATAGAGCCTAGCCAGACTTCCTAGAACAGAGCAATGTATATATGACCCATAGATTTGTCACAGTTTAACTAATTGGCACTCTGAGCATGTCTGCTTGCCCGGAGGTGAGTTGTCGGCCTTGGGTAGCTGCTGGGAACTAGAGGGGATGATTTGAGCAAAAGTGCTAATAGGAAAAGAGTGAACCAGAAGGACACTGAGGCACAGGGAAGAGCCAGAAAGCACAGAATACGCATAATGGGTTAGATTCTCAGCAGCTATAAACCAGCCTTGTCCTACTGCAGCCAGCAGAGAGAAGTGACCCTGAAGAGTCTGTTTGCCAGGGCTGATTTCCAAAGGCTCTGGTCTTCTTAACAAAAAGATAAAGCAAAGCTGTAACAGGCAACAAACAGACAACATGGCAAAGTGCCACAGCGGGACCAATGGTGGGGATTTAGGAAAAAACACAAACAACAAACCAGCCATTTATAGGACTACAAAACACAAACATCCCAAACCAACAAGCAAACGCAGTCATAGGCCTAGTGCTGGTAGCAGCTGCCAATGTCAAGAGACACAAAATCCCACACAGGGCCTTGAAATAAAGGCTCTGATGCCTGTCTTCTCACGGTGGTCATAGGCCAAGAAGTGAGTGTTGCCACCCCTGAGATACAAAACCCTCCTGCCAGATATCTCTGCTCAAGACAACGGTCTTCCTGAGCCCTGCAGGTTCAACAAGTGCCACAAGGGGGGCTGTTGCCCTTGCTCTTCCTCCTCCTCCTCCTCTCTGCACTTCTTTCCTGCGTAGCCACACCAAGCTCAGTTCTCCGATGGCTTGTACTTGGTGGGATGTCGCAAGATGAACAGAGATACCACCGCGCCTGCCTTTTGTGCCCGCCTGGGGACCCTCCGCCCCTGTCTTGCTGAGTCAGGCTCTCAAATCTCCTCCAGCACATACCCAGGTAGGGCAGTGCCCAATGGCCCAATGACACAGACACTGAGATCAGTTCTGGGAAGGCTTGCCGCAGCACCCAAGGGTCCACCTCCCCTGGAGCGCAAACCCAACCATTTAGGAAATGTGCCGCCTCCTTCAATGGGGAGGAAGTTATGCACAATTTCCTGCCTCTCCGGCTAGACGCTACCGAACCTGGGTTACATGATAAACAAGAAATCAACGTATTGACTAGAAAAGGAGTCTTTTTAGTGGTTAAAGAGGCAGCAAACAGAATGACGCAGATTACTAAGATAATAAAGCAAAGCATGCAAACTAAGCTTGATTCGCCGAAAAAACTGGTTACAGATAAGAATTCCTTACCCTAAATATTGTCTTATGGTAGAGTATTTCACAGGCCAAGTATCTCTCCAGTAGAGGTGAGCAAACTATGGCCTGTGAGCCAGACCCTTTGTTACGAAGGAATGCCTATAAAGGGTTAAACCCAGAGAGTGGCTTCTGAGCCCGTGAGAAGAGGGGGCGGGGGGAGGCTGAACTGAAGCAGAGTCTGAGTGAGAGAGTCCTCTGGGTGGTCAGAGGAGAGATACAAACATGGATTGAATCTGAAACCAGGCTTGGAATTTTCAGGAATTTCTGGGCCTCAAGAGCAAAGTTTATTCCATGCATGGATGGAAAACCTGGGCCAGAGTGGTCTCAGGACTACTTCTTTAGTAGGGAAAATGGACAGAAGTACTTTACAGCACTTCCTTTCTCTCCCTGCCTCACTGTCGCATGCTCCCCATACCCCTCCAGCCACCGGGCTGTACGCACAGGATCAGCCATAGATGTCCACCACCGACGCCCACGCCCCAAGCTTTAAATAGAGCGCGACCCATTCAATCTGCACAGGCGCCCTCTAATCTAGTCACTTCTTCCTCTGGTAGGCGCGGTACCTTACCCTGATTTGAAAGCTCAGTGTCTAGTCGGGCTGATGTCAAGCTGCTTGAAAGTTTTATTTGAAAAATATTTTTTACACCAAAAAAAAAAAGTACCTTTGTGCCAAAATGCAGATTTCAGAGAGAAAACCATTTTGACTAATCTTCTGGGATTTCTGCTTCAAAAATGAAAACCTGAAAAACCACTGGCTGAGTTTGTGTGGTTTTGTTGGGGTTGTTTTGCTTTTTTTCTGAGGTGGGAGAGCAAGAGAAACAAGAGCATGAAAAGAAAACAAAAAATAATCTTTTGCAGGCAATTTTCGGTGAAACAATGCAAACTTTTCTGTTTCCATCAAAATTTATGATAGGAACAAAAAAAATTTCCCAACTGATTCTACCTTTAATAGCCCCTTTCAGTTTTGCTCACTGACATCTTTACACACCTTCACGGCCCACGCACCTGTGCCTTCCTCCATAGTTACCCCTGAGCTCAACATACCACGCTTTCCATTTTGGCATGTTGAAGCCCTCTGAAAATGGCAGTGTAGATTAAAATCTACCACCTTGCCAGGGAGTTCCAGTCACGCCCCAGTGTGGTTGGTACCATACAAACACAGAACAAAAGGACAGTCCTTGCCCAGAAAGCTTCACAAGCTAAGTATAAGACAAGTGACAACAGATGGTTGCAGGCAGACGGGAGAGTGCAAGGCAAAGGATGACAAATTTGTCAGCATTAGAGGCAGTTGTCTCAGCACATCAGCATCTTCACCAGTGCCAAGTTCTTCATAGGCATCCAGGCACAGGAGAGTTTTGATAGAGGATCACAAGGTAGCTCTGCATATGTTTGTGGGGTGAGGGGCAGTACAGAGAGAAAGCAGAAAGAAGCTAGTTTGCAAATGTTAATAAGTGGCTGATGAAGGCTGGTGCCAGAGACCACCTGGAAGTAAGAGGCAATATCTCAAGAGTAAATAAGCAACAATCAGTGGCATGGGAGATAGTCTGGGAAGGGCTGTAGATGTGGAGCATAAGTAGCTTAGCAGAAAACAAACAGTCCTGTAGCACCTTAAGGCAAACAATTTTATTGATTGGGTAATGAGCTTTCGAGGGTAAGACCCACCACATCAGATTTTGAGCAGGAAATAACCCGCAGAAGCTCATTGCCTAATAAATCAGATCGTTAGTCTTCAAGGTGCTTGATTTTTGTGATGCCACAGGCTAAAAATGATCCCTCTGAGGCTACAAGTAGTTTTTGTCTGAGGCGCAGGATGTAAGGGTGGAATTGGAAAAGAGGGACTCGCCGCGGCGGTTGTAAACAGTGAGCTCGAAGAACCTAACGAGAGAAGGAGGCAGTGGGAAAGGCAAGCGGGGTTATGGCTGTTAGAACTGTTTGGTTTTGGATGGGAGAGCCTGAACCATATTTGTGTTATGGGGGAAAGAGCCAGAGGAGAGTGACAGAATAAGGAGCAGTGTAGGGGTGGGGGATAAAGGAGATTTCAAAAGAAATCATATCCTTGCGATCACCAGGGAAGGACTGGGGGAGCACAGCTGAGAAAGTAGAGGTGCCAACTGTAGTCCGAAGAAGGGAAGACAGAGAAGTCAGACAAGATGGAGATTAAGTAAAGGGGGACCCAAGTGTGGAAAGATGATGAAAAAGTGTCGTGATGAAGTTCACTACAAGATGGTCGTCTGGTTAAAGGACTACAGCGGACGGCAGAGAAGCAGGCTCATGCACTAATTCTGCTAAAGACCAGCTGTAAGCCTATGACCAGCTCACATCATCTGTAACCAGGGATGCTGCTTCCTTCCCCTGCACCATGCCTGGCTTTTTTCATTTGGACTTCAAGGGATTTGTTGCAAGGACTGTTCCTATCAGTTTGCACAGCATCCAGAGCAATCACATCTGGATGAGGCCTCTGGGGTTGTCTACACAGCCAAGTTCTCAAAACAGCAGCAGTTATTTTGAAATAACTTTGGCGTTCTCTACATGAGGCACACGCTATTTCGAAACCAGTTTGAAATAACAGGGGCTTCATTTCGATCTCCGTAAGCCTCATTCCCTGTGGAATAATGCCTATTTCCAGTTAGGCCATAACGAGTGCCAATGGCACTATTCCGAAAGAGCACAACAGACCGGAAATGCTATTCTGAAATTAATTTTGTGTTGGGTTGTGTTATTTCTCAATAAGATCTCTTATTTCAAAATAGGGCTGACATGTAGACTTTGCCTATGCGTCACAAGAAGAAGGGCCATCTCCAAATTGAGAATATTTATGTCTTAACGGTAGTTTTCTCTATTTCCCTCACTTTTTCTTTTAATTGGTCCCATCCCCTCTTTTAACTTTATCCTCAGCCCAGCAAAGCGGGGTTCTTCTGTAAATAAACCACGTAAAACACATTTGAATATGGGAACTGTCTGTACCATCGCTGATATTTGCATTTTACAGCCCTTTAAATAACCGCCACAAGGGAATGGCAAAGAGATATGACAGCTTTCAGGAGTTCAGCTCTGCTACTCTCATCTGCCGTTCTTTTGCCACTGACATCTGCTGGGTGCACACAGCAGCTGATTTTCCAGGAGATCCAGGAATGACATTGCTTCCACTTGATTATGGCAGAATTTAATTAGACTTGTGTAAAGGACTTTGAGTCTTACAGGAGATTATATTTTCCTTCATTCTTCCCTTTTATAAACAGCATTCTTCTTCGCTGAGCGGCTACATGTGCATCAGAGAAGAACATACCACTTTTCACTTTGTTTCTTACTGAATCCAATTTTGCAGCTAATATTAGGGCATTTTATTGTCTGGGAATTTTAGAATCTCGTTATCTGTGCCCTTGAGGATTTATTAGCAAAAGGTTTGAGGAAAGAGCGATGAATCAAGTTCTAAGTCCTCCATTGTGAAACTCTTCCCTGTGAAAGCATACCGGTTCTTTCCTCCCAGCTTTATTCCTGCTCTGTCCTCTATATATTTATAGCATTGCCGTGTTTCAGCAATGGCCACTCGAGGTTTACTGATTTGAGTTTCAGCTGCAGATTCTCCACTGGGGTAGGTTCCTGTGTCTCTTTTGCAATGAATGAGGCCCCCAGTCTTCGCTCTCCCCATTCTAGCATCTGAAATCCTTCCACGCACCTCTCCACCTCCATTTGGATCCCACTGGCAGATTTATATACACAGTGGGCCTTTGCAAGGGGTTTTTTTCTACACAGCTTTTGGAATCTCTATTTCTGGCCCCAGCAAGCCAAGTGTGCTGCCAAATTGAGTCACATGACCTCAGCTAAAAGGAATGAATTGGGACCAGTGACACTGCAGACAAAACTTCTCTCAGGTCTGGATCTCTGCTGAGCAGAGGCTGCCAACCATGCCACGTCGTGGGGCTGTCCGCAGAGAACAAAATGGGACCAAGATGAGACCACCAGACTATATTCATAAAAGCCACTTGCTCAGTAGTAATTGAACCCAAGCCACCGGCAGCAACAAAAACTCACTTGTGCGCTCTACGCCATAATGAGCCAGAATTACAGCAACTGCTAGTGGTCTTCTGGTGCTTAGCGTCCGAGGCTCCCAGTGCGGTGGGGTGGGGTGGGGTGGGGGTGAGGTCTTCCAAAGAAATAGACAGTTGTTCTTCTTCCCCTGGGAATATCAGACCTTAGAGCTCTTCCATGCAGCATTGTTCAAAAAAGCTGCAGCCAATGGCTACGTCTACACGTGAAGCCTACATCAAAATAGCTTATTTCGATGTAGCGACATCGAAATAGGCTATTTCGATGAATAACGTCTACACGTCCTCCAGGGCTGGCAACGTCGACGTTCAACTTCGACGTTGCGCAGCACCACATCGAAATAGGCGCAGCGAGGGAACGTCTACACGTCAAAGTAGCACACATCGAAATAGGGATGCCAGGCACAGCTGCAGACAGGGTCACAGGGCGGACTAGCGCTTCCGGGGCAACAGCTAGCCGCTCCCTTAAAGGGCCCCTCCCAGACACACTCAGCCTGCACAGCACGCGGTCTGAGGAGCCATAGGCACACAGACCCTGGGCGCCGCAGTCATGGACCCCCAGCAGCAGCAGCAGCAGCAGCAGCAACCGCCAGAGGTCCACCCAGCCCTCCCGGCAGGAGCAGGGCTCGCCCTGATCCATGCCATGCAGGAGGCAGCTGAGCACCTCCTTGCTACACCGGAGGAGGAGCTGCCCCTAGGGCAGCAGGGCTCAACCCCCAACCCTGCAGCACCCCACCCCCCCCCCCGCCTCACATGCCGGTGGCTGTGGAGCTACCCCACCAGCACCGACTGGTGGGAGTGGCTGGTGCTTCGGGAGTGGGACGACAACCGCTGGCTCAGGAACTTCAGAATGAGCTGGCAGACATTTATGGAGCTGTGCCAGTGGCTCACCCCCGCACTCAGGCACCAGGACACCACCATGCGGCGTGCCCTCCCTGTGGAGAAACGGGTCGGCATCGCTGTCTGGAAGCTGGCCACTCCCGACAGCTACCGATCCGTGAGGCAGCAGTTTGGTGTCGGCAAGGCCACCGTCGGGGCTGTCCTCATGGAGGTAAGAGAACCCACGGGGGGAGGGCAGGGCAGGGGAGGGGGGCCCGGGCAGAGGAGGGCAGGGGAGGGGAGGGGAGGGCAGGGCAGGGCCGGGCCACGCACACCCTGCTCACCCCTCATTGGTGCTGTCCCATGTGCTTTCTCTGCAGGTTGTGCGTGCCATCAACGCCATGCTCCTGCACAGGCTCATGAGGCTGGGGGACCCAGATGCCACCATCGTGGCCTTTGGCACCCTGGGCTTCCCCAGCTGCTTCGGGGCTCTGGATGGGACTCACATCCCCATCCGTGCCCCGCATCACAGTGGAGGACGATACCTGAATCGCAAGGGCTACCATTCTGTGGTCCTCCAGGCCTTGGTGGACAGCCAGGGACGTTTCCAGGACATTTATGTGGGCTGGCCTGGCAGCACCCACGACGCCCAGGTTTTCCGGAACTCGGGCCTGTGCCGCCGGCTGGAGGCGGGGACCTACATCCCCCAGCGGGAGATCCCTCTGGGGGACACCACCATGCCCCTCTGCGTCATCGCAGATGCGGCATACCCCCTCCGGCCCTGGCTCATGCACCCGTACACGGGCCATCTCTCCGCTAGCCAGGAGCGCTTCAACGAGCGCCTGAACCACGCGCGCCAGGTGGTGGAGCGCTCATTTGGCCGCCTGAAAGGACGCTGGAGATGTCTCCTGACCCACCTGGATGCAGGCCCCAACAACATCCCCCTGATTGTGGGTGCCTGCTGCGCCCTGCACAATTTGGTGGAGAGCAAGGGGGAGGCCTTTTTCCAGGGCTGGGCTGTGGAGGCCAGCAGGGCCGACGTGCAGCCACCCGCTGCCCCCAGTCGGCAGGTGGACCCCGAAGGGACCCGGGTCCGGGAGGCCCTGCGGGCCCACTTCGATGATGAGGCCGCGGGATGAATTCTGCCAGGTCCCCCACTGCCCTCCCCTTCCTCCACCACACTCCTGCCCCAACGCCCACACCATGGAGCACCCAACCGCACCCCCCTCCCACTTTTCCTGGACAAATGACAGCATGCACTTGTGGCTGAACTTAAACTGCTTTTTCTTTGAGAAATTTTTTTTTTAAACTATAAATATATAAAACAAGAACAAACTATATACAACATGTGGAACCAAAGTAATATGTACAAATAAAACAATAGTAAGAAAAAAGTGTGCTCATTAATAAAAAGAAAACCAGGGAGGATAAAGGGGAGAACTATTTACATGGGGGGTACGGGGCAAACGGGGGGCACAATAATAATAAGTTCAAACTATATACAAGGGCGGGGGGGCCACATCCCGGGCCCCTCGCCCCTAAAGTCCGGCCCTGGCGTGGGCAGCCGGGAGCCCCGCCACGGCCGCAGCCCTGTCCAGGCCTGGCTGGGGGCAGGGCGGACCGGAAGATATGCCCGGCCAGTCTCAGCTGGCTCCGGGGGTCCCTCGGCGCTCCGGCCCTCGGCGGTGGGTGGCGGGGCGACGGCGGCCGGGATGGCGACAGGCGGAGCAGCTGGTGGTGCGGCGGGTGGAGCAGGCACGTCGGGCGCTGCGGCAGCCGGCGCGGCATGGGGGGCCAGGTAGTCCACCAAGCGGTTGAAAGTCTCCACGTAGGCCCCCCATGCCTCTTGGTGCCAGGCCAGCGCCCGCTCCTGCAGCTGCAGGTGCTGCTCCGCGACCTCCAGCTGCCGACGGTGGATGGCCAGCAGCTGGGGGTCCGTCGCCATCGGCTGGTGGTGGCGCGGGGTCCACCGTCTAGCCCGCCGTGGGGCCGGTCGGTCCTCGGCCGAGGGGCCTGCCTGGAGCGATGGTCGCAGAGGGCTCTCCGGGACGACTGACGCCTCGCCAGCGCTCTCTTCCGGTCCTTCTGATGGTGCAGGTGCAGGACACAGGAGAGGAGTGGGGGAAGAAGAATGGAGACAGGTGTTAGTGTGGGCCCCGAGCCATGGCCTTTGTCCCCCCAGCCGTGTGCTGCAGGTTCCCCATCCCCGTCCCCGGGAGATGCTGCTGTGATGGATGGGGTTCAGGGGTCCCCCTGCCCTGCACCCCATCCCCTGGTGGGAGCAACTCTCACTTCACTCCACAGGGTCTGACAGCAGGAGAAGTTTCTTAGGCCACAGATGCCCAGTTTCTCCCAGGAGTGACAGCACCAGCTGTCGGAAGAGACAGTCCTTCCAACCCGTCGTGGGGAGAAGACCCCAAGGGGTGCCCCTCTGGGATGCAGCTTTCCCCCTCCTCAGGCTGGCTGCCTTCCAGCTCTCCCTTCCCCTAGCCTCTACCTGTGGCCCCCACCCTCCCCTCCCCCTCCCAATTCCAAGCCAGCTCAGCTCCTCCCTCCTCTTTGTTCAGGGCAGAGGTGTCACCTGCCAGCTGTAGCCCCAGGATCCTCCTTTGCCCCTGGGAGCTATTCAGCTCTTGTTGCTCATATGTAGCCTGAGTCTCCCTTTTGCACTCCCCCCACTCCATCACATGCTGCTGCTGCTGCTGCTGTTGCTGCTGCTGCTGCTGCGGGGTGTCCCACCCCCTCCTCCCAGGGGCCCCTCGAGGTTCCGCTCCCCCCTGCCCCAGGGATGGGGCATGGCACTGTCGTGCGGGGTGGGTGGGGGGCAGGGGCTGATGCAGTGCTGTGAGGGACATGGCCCTGCTGTCCTTGGGGCCATGGCCATGTGAGCATGTGGGGGGCCCGGGACACATATCTATTACCCCCCGCCCCTCAAGCCCAGGGGTGTACACCAGAGGGGGGTACATACCTGTCGGTCCACTCCCACGGTCTGGAGATCCCCAGGGGGTGGAGGCTCGGCTGCTGCTCCGGGATGGCAGGAGGAGGATCTGCAGCCCGAATTCTGCAGAGGAGGAACCCCCCTCCTCTTCCTCCTCCTGCCGCAATGTCCCGGGGGTGGGCTCCAGGGGGGGCCCCCGGGGTGCAGGGCTTGCCTCCGGGTCGGACTCTGTCTGCAGGGCCTGCTGGGGCTCGTCGGCCGAGGTGTCAAGGGTGGCCGGAGAGGAGGAGGTGTGCCGGGGGCCCAGGATGTCCCTGAGCTCCCTGTAAAAGGGGCAAGTGACGGGGGTGGCCCCAGATCGGCTGGCCGCATCCCGGGCCCGGGAGTAACCCTGCCGCAGCTCCTTCACCTTACTCCTGACGTGGTCAGGAGTGCGGACAGGGTGACCCCGGGCAGCCAGGCCGTCGGCCAGCCGAGCGAACGCATCCGCGTTCCGCCTCTTGCTCCCCATTACCTGGAGCACCTCCTCCTCGCTCCAGAGCCCCAGCAGGTCCCGCAGCTCGGCCTCCGTCCAGGAGGGGCCCCGCTGCCGCTTGCCAGCCTGGCTGCCCGCCTGGCTGGGCTGGCTGTCCTGGCTCCCCTTGGGGGGGTCCCCTGGGGGCGCTGGGGGGGCTGCCGGCCAGCCATCGCAGCTGGGTGGGTGGCTGAGGAACGTGCAGGCTGGCCGCATGTCTGGGCTGCCGCCTGCACGTTCCCTCAGCTTCCTGCACAGGAAGGGAGGGGGAGGGGACCTTTAAGGGGCCGCTCCATGGGGCCACCATTGAGCTGAGGGGCTGGAGAGAGCGTCTCTCAACCCCTCAGCTGATGGCCGCCATGGAGGACCCGGCAATTTCGACGTTGCGGGACGCGCAATGACTACACGGTCCCTACTTCGACGTTCAACGTCGAAGTAGGGCGCTATTCCTATCCCCTCATGGGGTTAGCGACTTTGACGTCTCGCCGCCTAACGTCGAAGTTAGTGCCGCTACTTCGAAGTAGCGTGCACGTGTAGACACGGCTAATATGTTTTATGAGTGCTGCCTCTTTAGTCAGGTAATTGTTTGGTTGCACAGTGGCCCCTCCATCCTAATCCTCTTTGCTTATCTAAAAAACACAGCACTCTGAACTCGACCATACTTTGCCACCTGAAACCAGAGACCTGGAGTCCTTGACTCATTAAAAAGCAAGATGCAATAAGAGCAAGCAAAGACTGCCTCCCATTCAGTGCCCATGTCTGAAGCTCTCTTTCCTGTGTGAGCTCTAATGCGTGTTTAATGTGCATCTTAATTATTTGATTACAATGGCGTAATTATATAATTGTAATGTATTGTACAGGCTGGCTGGAAAGAGACTGGAGATGCTCATTGAGTGGCATTAGGTAAACACAACACCACACATCAAGAAAGAGAATAAATCTAATGAGAGGATAATTTGGGATGCTTAAAGAAATGGGCATTTGGAAAATGAAACTGGCTGGGTCCCCCACCCCTTATCATCAGTGTGAATTTTTCTCATGTTTCCAAGAAGAGCGAGAGTCTATCATGTGTTAGATTAACTTGAGTCAAGATGGATAGCATGGATGGCACCTCAAAACGGCATGCCTAGGGTATGTGTAGATAACAACACTTTCTATGCACCTCAGTGCCGGTCTCAGGCATGTACACAAAGTACAGGCCAATGCAGTAGGATAAGTTGTGAGGGACACATGACATACATTTTTCAAGGTGCTAAATGCAAAAACCAGATGGTGCTTAGAAGGTGCAATGGAGGTGATAGAAGAACCTAAATAGAATAGAATAAAATACCCAGGGGATGTCTGTGACCTAAAGCACCCTTGCAATTACACTCGACACATTCTTGTAATGATCTTTGTAAAAAAATATGACTTGCAGGTTATCATTTAAAAATTAAAGCTCACTAATCGTTAGTGTTCTTGCGTGATGTCTGAATAAAATGTATTAAGCTTTCTGAACATAAACTGAAATTATGACTACAACGGGTTTAACAAAAAAGTCTGGGGAATGAGTAAACTGGTTTCGCAAAATCAAAGCATGAACTTATGCTCCTCACATGGTAACATCAAAATCAATTGGCAATCACCTAGGAAGTAGCTCTTCTCTGGCAACAAAGGGGGAAGAAATAGATCAAGAGGAGTTTTAGCAAACTACAACATGGAATCTCTTTCACCATGAGATGTCCTCACAGCTGGGATGAACTTCCTGTAGGGTTAAACCTCCAAAATGTATTTTAAATGGTGATTGGACTACAAAAGTGTGGGGCAAAATACACCCCTTGCTAGCTCTTTCCCACACATACCTAAAAAATACAAAGGAACTCACCCTTTGATTTTGGAGGTGGGAGGGTCCCTGACCTGAGATTTTGGTCAGCAAAGTGGCTGGGAACCTTTGATAAAAGTTTTACCTTGACCCCAAGAAAAAAATTGAACTAGGTGGGTGCTGAGCTCACCCTGCAGGTAGTAACTAAGGTCAGTGGAAACCTGAGCGCAACGAGTGTGTTTCTGCCATGCTGCTGGACTGAGAGCTGTTGGATGAGGGCAGGAGCTGCACAGAGACACTGAAGCTGTAAAATGTCCATTGTTTGGCTAATTTGTGAGCAGCCCAGGTTGGGAGCTATAACAGAAAAGTATTCTGAGGTACCAGGATATGGGGCAAGCTGTGCCATGCTTGGCTGGATTGCACCAAGAATTTAAGAGACTCAGTAAAGTATTTCAAAGGGATATGTATCAAATCAACAGCCTGCAAAACAGGGAGACACCTTTGCTGAGACTTGGCACCAGAGAAAATGAGTTTTTATGCCAGACAAATCCATGAACAAATGCAAGAGTAGCACGCACATGCCTCTGTGTGTGTGTGTGTGTATTTATAAAGCACACCTTTATACACCACCGGGGCGAACTTTTTGGCTTTGGGTTTCTTGAATTCTTGCCAAGCTACTTCTGCAAAACTCAGCACATTTCTACTAAAGCTCAATGGGAGTGTCTGGCCCATTTTAATAGGAAATTTGCAACCTCCTGTCCCCGATCTTTAAAAATATGAATGTTAGAGACACTAATTCCTCTAACACTAATGAACTTCGCAAATGCAATTAAACACTACTCCATATCTGTCAACTACACTAATACAATTAATTAAGGCACAAACTTGTAATGTGGAAGTGGACTCTTGGCTCCATAATTACAGTAAAATCAGCCGTTTGCAAGTATGTTGGCCAAGCACAGCTCATGCATGGTACCTGGTTATATTTATGTGAAAATGTGACCTACCGATATTTCCATTTTCTACAAACTGTTTCTGAGTGGATTCTAAACTTAGGGGCCTGGCATTGAATGCCCTGCACATCTGTGTACATTTACATCAGCACGGTAACATTTTACCTTCCTTTGCTTGCTATAAATACCTACAAGGGCTATTTGGAAAAGTGAATTGTTTTGCCCCAGGAAATTCCGACAGTTTGTGATTAGTTTCTGTTCTGCACTGAAACAAAAAGTAAAAATGTATATAAAAAAATCCTGGAATGAAAAATCCAAAGACTCTCACGTGGGAAGCGATGCAATTAAATATTCCGACATTTCCAGCCAGGAGGAACAAAAAATCTGTGCGATGAATCAACATTTCACATCCAAATGCTTACGGTAAAAAAGGGCATTGTGGGTCACCTCAAAACCAAAAACAGTCCGTATATTTCTAAATGTCAATTCGGAATGACGAATCATTGCAGCAGGCTTTGCTTGTCCAGTAGCACCACCTACATCCAGGTGTGGCACACTGGGCGTGGATCTTTGCTTCATTTTCGCCTAACGAATGTGTCAGCAAGAATTTCACCAAGGCTTTATACAGGGAACCCACTGTCCCTTCTGAGGAGTCTAGTTTATCAACCAAAGACCCAATGTGACTAGAGTGTGCCTTTCCCCCCCCGATGTCTTACAGAGGAAACAAAGTCGGTCTTAGTTCATCTGTTCCCACCTGATTCCACCGTTCCTCTTCCTCCAGACCCTTTACCAATAGAGGTCTTGGGAGTGAAGCCTTTCCCAACACCAGAGATCTGTCATTGGCATTTCTTCTCCAGGACAGTACACAGTTCCTAATCAGCTCGGCTTCCTGCCTCTCTGCCGGGGCTAGGCCTTCCTGGATGTCTGCCAACGGTACTTCCACACTTAAGAATTGACCCTTCTTAGGAACACAGGAGAAGTCCTCACTACAGCATAACGCAGGCTGACTGGGTCTCGAGTTTAAAAGCCCCAGGCTCGAGCGTCCGCACTCAATGGCGATCTTGGGTTGAGAAAATCTGAGCCCAGAGTCCACACCAGGCCCTGCTGTCCACCATGCAGTTTGCAGACCTCACTCCAACTCAGTCGTCTCTCAGATGCCACAGCCCTTCGTGTGGGAAAACTGCTAGTCCATTCTGCTTGTCCAGAGCCAGCCTACACATCCCGCTGAGCCAACATTTGGGTGTTCACATGCCCAAGGACAGGAACTACCAACACAGAGGAGTCACCGGTTGAAGAACTTCTCTTGCTGGGGCTTTCGATTGCATTTCAGGAAATGGTCAGAGTTTCCATGAGACACGGGTAGACATTCTGGGAGCATTTTCTGACCTATCAAACGTGCCAGATGGAGCCGATAACTGAGCAGGAGGAGGAGAAGACAAAACAACAAGACAGACATGGACAACAAGTTGACTTCCTGCTGGAAAAACAAGTTCTTCACCAGAACTGAAATTTTCCCTCCAAAACTTGTGGGTTTAATTAACGTATTTAAGCAGGAAAACTTCCCACCCTACAAAATGCGTCACAGTTGTAATGACTGTACAAGATGCAATGCAGCTGCTCCCAGACGATCACAGACTCCCAAACTTTCGACAACGTATCTGAAGCACAAGCAGCAGAACTCCGCTCAAAAATAGGCCTTACGCTGTGGCTGTGCTAGCAGCACGCTAGTAAAACCACTCCTGTCTTTTTCCTTTGGAATTGGATGGTAACATCCTTTCACTAATTCTTCCTCCAAAAGGGGATTGAAAATAAAACAGACTATCTCCTTGTCTGTGTATAAAACCACAGTATGTCTACATCTGGAATACTGCCTACAGCTGCGGGTCACCTCATCTCAAAAAATCTTGGCATTGGAAAAGAGTCAGAACAGGACAAGCAAAATGCTGAGGGGTTCGGTATGGGCAACATATGAAGAGAAACTTAACAGACTGTGACTTTTCAACTTAGAAAAGGGGAGGCTAAGTGAGGATGTGACATAGGCCTATAAAATTACGACAGGTGTGGAGAAAGTGAATAAGGAAAAAAGTTATTCACTTGTTCCCATAACATAGGAACTATGGGACACCAAATAAAGTTAATAGGCAGCAGGTTTAAATCAAAAGGAAGTATTTCGTTACACAAGGCACAGTCAAGGTTGTGATGACCAGGACATCATCAGGGTTCAGAAAAGAACTAAATCCACAAATACTTATTAGCCAGGCTGGGTAAGAATGGTGTCCAGAGCCTCCGTTTGTCAGAGGCTGGAAGTGGATGAGAGGAGTGGGATCACTGATGATTTTCTGTTCTGTTCACTCCCTCTGGGGCACCTGGCATCGGCCGCTGTCAGAGGACAGATCTCTGGGCTGGATGGACCTTTGGGCTGACCCAGAAAGGCCGTTCTGATGCTCACGGAGGCAGAGCAGATATGTACGTTCAATAGATATGCCATAAAAACAAATTTAACTCCTTTTTGCTTCCCTCTTGACTGACCGCTTCCTGCTTGCCGCAGAGCCATGTATTGTGATAGTGGAAAAAGTGACAATTCTGATTGTTATCAGATTGGCTGAGCTGAGGTGCGTGGTACCCCGCAGCAGCGCACTTTACGAGGGTGACCTACAGAGAGATGCAGGGGAGAAATCCAGCATCCCCAGCCAAGTGGGAACATGCTTCAGCCACCCCAAGGTATTGGGCCTTGACGGAAGGGTGGTTGCCATGGGGAATCAGCACTACCTGGTATAAGCAGCACGTATGGCATTCCACAGGGACGGAGGCATCACCAGGAGTTGGTCGGGCCTCTGCTGCAAAACATTTCCATCTGCTAGCGGTACAAGGGAGGCTAACCCATCAGGAGACTCACCACTGTGGCATCAGAGGTTCAGCAGACCCAGGCGCTCTCGTGTTTGACACCGACGGATTTAGATTTAAAGAAATCGCATTGCCATTACAGCACATAAATCTGGCCTATTAACTGGACCCATCTGTGACTCAGCCTGTCCTGGCAGCAGGGACAAATAGTGTTCTCTCTAAAAATAACCAGGCTGAGCACGCCTGAAGTCTTGCTGCTCCCAGGGAGAAGGGGAGTTCTCAAGGTCCATCGGCACTAACACAATGACGACGATGAAACCTCATGCTTCAGAGAGAGTCACAAAAGAATTTTTCCCGCCCCCGACTCGTGTAACTAAGCCAATCTACATTTTAAACGTAGACCCGGCCTTCATCGGAAAACAGGAAAAACTCAACCGCGGGAAGCTTTTCCAAAAGGGGATAAAACCTGCGTCACTGCAATCTGGTTTGCCATCTCCTGTAACGAGCACCATGCTGGAGTCTCAGTTATCCCAGGTCCTGCTCTCTCTTTTCCACACCTGGCAATCAAGGGCAGGATGTGGTGTATTCTGCCTCTGTAACTACACTGTGTTCGTTGGCAGCTCCTCCCCGAATAGAAAGCTCTGAGCTGCAGGGAAGCAGCAGCAGCATCGATCCCATGGAGAGGTTCTGTTGGCTACAGAGATGGAAGGGTACCAGTAGGGGTGGGTCAGTGCGCTACTGAAGGGCATATAAGACAGACAGTGAAGTATAATGGCTGAGATTTGATATGTCGGCCTTTAACTTCATACACCTCAGTGCTCAACATCCCACCTCTTAGAAGATTCTGCATCATGGTTGCCCTGTCTCTTACCACAGTCATTTCTATTCACCTCAGTCTGATTCCTGCATAGGTATGGACTTCCCATAGGCATGGGCTTTCAGTGGTGACAGATGGCAGAACAAGGAGCAATGGTCTGAAGTTACAGAGGGGGAGGTGTAGGCTGGATATTAGGAAAAACTATTTCCCCAGGAGGGTGGTGAAACACTGGAATGAGTTACCTGGAGAGGTGGTGGAACCTCCATCCCCAGAGGTTTTCAAGTCCCAGCTTGACAAAGTCCTGGCTGGGATGACTTAGTGGGGGTGATCCTGCTCCAAGCAGGAGGCTCAAAAACAGTATTTCATGGCAGACAGGAGGTGTTGGGAGGGAGACAGAGGATTTGATCAGCGGGGCCACTGGCAGATGAGATGCACTGTGGGGTGGAGGCCAGAGGAGCTGGGTTATCGGCGAGTGCTGAGCAGCCACTCATTCTAGCCTCAGAACACCATGGAGTCGGTACGTATGAGGTGATGTATTTCAAGGCCAGAAAGGCTCATCTACTTTGACCTCCAGCCTAACCCAGGCCGGAGAGCCTTACTCAGTAATTGGTGAATCAAGCCCTCTTTCAGAAAGACATCCATTTCTGATCTGAAGACCTCGCGTGCCACAGAACGGCCACACCCCTCGGGAAGTTGTTCCCCCCACACCGTTAAGAATAGGAACTTTTGGACTGGAAATAACGTGCTGGGTCTTTGCTATGCCTTCATCTGCTGCATCAATAATTTGCAATGTTTTTCATTTGTAGACTCCTAAAATGTTTTGAATAGTGATGCAGACCCTTCAGGAAATCTTAGGCATCGCGGTCCGTGGAAATATATTGTTCTGTGGTAACAATCTCCTTTGCGGGCCATTTAGACGTAGTGCGTGAATCCCCAGGAGAAAACCACTGTATAAATTAAAAAGCCCCCTCCCATCAGAAATCTCCCTACTTACATGCCACATTCAAATCATTTCTTAACTGTCTCCTGGATACATCTAAGAGACTTCTTCACGGACTTCCTTGGTAATGAATAGGTCCCGTGTTCATCCCTGTCACACTTTAAAGTATTCCCTCTGCCTCCCCTCTCTCTCTTTAATTACGAGTTGGGCCTCTTGGCATCTGAAACCCAGCCAACCTACAGGTGAATAATTGACAAAAAAAATATCCATTTCCTATAGATGACTAGCTTTCTATGAAAGCATTAAATATCAATTACACGAGAAGCCATGTAGTGTTTTAATTATAGCCATGAAAAATTACCTCATTAATCAAGTTTCTAATCAGCTTTTTCCTTGTAATAAGGAGGCAACTGTTATTTTATTGATTAACTCTTAGCAAGCCACTGCGCTAAATCAATCATCTTTCTGCATTCATCATATTTCGCAGTGGAAGATTTTTCTGTCTTTGAGAGGACTCGCCTGAGTGCGAAATCATTACCCTGCTGTTCCTTTTTGAAAACATGAATGCTTTGCTTTTCAGCTCGATCCCAGTCACCTGAAAATGGGCGTCCATTTCAGTCGCATGACCCTAACTGTGGCTCTTGGCAAGAGGCCTTTCCATTTTTCAAAGCAACATTTTAAGACATCAAATCAGTCTCAGAGGGAGTTTTCTAGGATCCTCATCCTGGGTACCTATGAAGCCAGTTATTTAGTTATCATCATTTCTAGCTTCCTCCCATAGTTTACTCACAACTACTCCAGCTCAGCCACATAACATCTTATTGAAGATCAAAGACTTTTCATAGAATGCTAAAACCAGGAGGGACCTCGAGAGGTCATCAAGTCCAGTACCCTGCCCTCCTGCACTAACATTCCCAGGCTTGCCATAAACCCAAGTGACAAATAAAATCTGCCCGTCAGTTATGAGGGAATGTGCGAACCAAGGGACAGATGGGTCAAATAAGGTGACCACCTCACAGTGTTTAGTCCACTGGGTCATCTTCCATCCACGCGTTATCCTGTATGGGATGACGTGTAAGCAAACAGAGGGAAAATGTAGAAAGAAAACGGCCTGAAACGTAATCCCTTATGTCAGAGGCCTGAAGCCTGAACTAAAGTAGCGGTCAAAACTTGCTGCTCTAAAGAAAAGTTAAGTTGTGAGCAGGAGGCTGAGATGGCAGTGACCATTTTCTCACTCCAATGCTTAGCTTCTTGCTCGCAAGCTCAGGGCCTAACTAAGGGCCCTGTGTGAGGTGAGGTAAGTTTCCCCCAGGTCAGATTGGCGGGGCCCTGGAGGAGGTGGGCACTAGTCTTCCGCTTCAGCATGTTAGACCCAGATAATCCTAGCAAATACACTCTCTCATGTAACCATTTTCCTGCCACTGCAGAAGCCTTTGGCTTTGATGAACCTTGATCTCTCCCATTCTCTGCTAGCAGCACAGAACACTATAGCCTCCTGTGGGATGTGGTACTTTGGTCTCATTTCAGCTGTTGGGTTTAGCATGGTGATGATACAGGACAGAAGCAGTCATGATGTTGGTGGGGTGCCATCCTCCGGCCAAGATGTAGACCTCTCGCTATTAAAAGCGCACTGACCCTTTTCGAGAAACAGGATATTAAAGAAACTAGTTTCTGCCAATTTCCCAATGGAGTCAAGCTGGATAACCCTCACTAATGCATTACTAATTAATTTTGCTTATACCAGCACCTTAATGTCCTACTCAGAGACCAAGGCTCCATTACATTAGGCACAAGGCACACCCACACCTCAGTGCTATACCTCAAAGAGCTCTTAAGTATCTTTGGAATTGTCATCGCCAGACAATACGGTTGCTTTAAATAGAAAAAAAATAAAATTGGGTGGACGCAATTGTACTGCTACGGTTAAAGCACCTAAACTTTCTAGTGTTAACATGCCCAAAGGTGCACTGGAAGGTCTTTGCCATTGCTTCCTCTGGTTTGGGAAAAGAAAACAAGCAATACCAGGATAAGGCAAATTTAACACACGAGTAAGAAGTTACGCCCTTAGGAGGCACAGCTGCGCAGGAATCTCTTTCCCAGTATACGCCAAGCCTCTGCGTTCACAATGAAGGAAGGAAAGTAGCGTGTTCCAATCATAACAAATGTTCAAAAACCAAAGTATCCGCAGTTCTCCTCTGGATCGTTTCACAGATCAATCGTGTCACGTCTTGTCACATTTTTGACAAAGCAGCCCACATGTTTTGCATCAATGCTCCTAAAAATTCAAATGTGACCTTCATCCACAAGAGCCCTGGAAGCCTGAAATTTGCAATGAATGTGTGTGCTCTCTTCAGAATGAAGGAGGCTCCCCTTGTCGCTTACAAACAGTTCTGGGTCTCAGCCAAAACCCACAAAATGCCACAGGGCTTGTTTTGTTGAAAGGGAGAGCACGTTCATTCATTTGAAATAAAACATGACAATCTCACATAGCAAGCATTCCAAATAATGTTGCAAATCTCTTGCATGGCCTTACAACTGGATTTTCTCTGCCCCCGCTGAATCAAAGCGACTCACAGAGCTGAGCTGATGCTTTACGAATGTTTTTGTGCTGCCTGGGCCCTGGCTCAGGGCAGGGAATGAGACAGAAATAAAGACTATAGCCAGGGGCTCAGAAGAAGAATGGCAGAGTGGGAAGGGACGAGAAACACAGACTATAGTTACAAGCTCTGCCAAACATCAATCAGGGCTGGATAAAGGGAAAGTAACAAGCGCACAGAAAGCGTCCGCTCAGTAAGAGCTCGTTGATTGATTCTCCACAAAGGCAATTATTTATTCATAAATAAAACGAAAAGGGGGATTTCTTTCAAAGGCGCATTGCGTGCAGAGAGAAGGATAGCAAGGGGACCGCCCTGGGAGGCCTTTCTGACACTCCCCACTCATTAGCACTTTTTTCAGAATCTTTAATTTAATTATTTTAATGGGGGGTGGGGGAAAAAAAAGGCAGCAGGAAGGGCAAAACCTTTGCCTGACTTTGAGCAGGAATTCCAGACTCACCAACTGCTCCACTCCAAAAATGCATCCTTCGTGTCCAGGGTGCAGACTCCCAAACGGGAATGGCCTGACATGCTGTCTAAGTTACCTAGAATCATAGCACGCTAGAACTGGAAGGGAGCTCAAGAGGTCCTCATGTCCAGCCCCCTGCCCTCACAGCATGGCCACACGCTGTCTATGCTATCCCTACTAGATATTTACCCAACCTGTTCTTAAATATCTGCAATGATGAAGATTCCACAACTTCCCTAGGCAATTTATTCCAGTGCTTAACCTGTGCTTTTTCCTACTGTCCAAAGTCAACCTCCCTGGCTGCAATTTAAGCCCGTTGCTTCTCGTCCTCCTATCAGAGGCCAAGGAAATTAACTTGTCTCCCTCCTCCTTGTAACACGCTTTAGGTACTTGAACGCTGCTATCACATCCCCTCCCTCTCAGTCTTCTTTTTCCCCAAACTAAACAAACCCAATTCTTTCAATCTTTTCTCATAGGTCATATTTTCTGGACCTTTAATCATTCTGATAAAAAAGAGGGCCTGAAACAGAAGCCCTTGTATCAAGGGCCTGGTGTGAGGCCTGAAGTCTGAATGCGAGGAGTGCTGGTATAAAGCAAAGATGTTTTAATCAAACCAGCAGACACAAGGTGTTGGCGGCAGCTAGCCACACCCAAGGGTGGCACCTCTCTACCCTAGCGGGGTAATGCCTAACTTGTTTGTATTGGGGTATCTCTAAGAAGGTGTTGGAGCCCGGCCTACAGGGGAAGGGCAAGTCCCGCCATTCACTGTTATGGGGATACATGTGCACATGGGACCAATGAGCCAGGGCTTGAGCACCACCCCTCATCAGCAGTAAGCCTGACCAAGTCCTTGGCTGAACACAGAGTCTGTGGCTGTATCGGGCAGCTCAACCAGAGACACTGTATGGGCTGCCCGGTCAGAACCACTATGGTGCATGGCCAGAACTCACACCCACAGCCAAACAACTGCCGCCACACACACAACTCTACCAGAGCACTTCATAGTCCTTAATGCAGTCAGCCTCACAAATCAAACCAGCTACGAATCCTGCCCCAGCCTATGAGGCAGTGCAGCCCTGCTGTCCCCAATGTACAGAGGGGAAGTTGAGGCACAGAGCAACTCCACTGGAGCAGAATACTCTCCGTCTCAAGCGTCATAAAACCAATGTTTAACGACCCCCCCATCCCACCTGCCCAGCGGCTAAGAAGTTCTATCTAATGTCCAACCTAAACCGCTCTTGCTGCAGTTTAAGCCCATAGTCCCTTCTCCCATTCTCAGAGGCCAAGAAGACCAATTTTTTCTCCCTCCTCCTTATAACACCCTCTTAGGTACTTGCAAACCACAATCACGTCCCCTCTCTTCTCCTTCCTAAACTAAAGACGTCCAGTTCTTCCAGTCTTCCCCCGCAAGCAGACGCCCCGCTGGTTCTGACTGAGCTAGTGGACTGCATGTAGCAGCACATCCACAGCTTTGTGAGCAGTGGGAAGGGCTAGCTGCCCCGAATACAATCCCATCCAAACCCACAGCCCTGGGCAGCCCCCATACTCACCCCTTGGTCTCAGTGCTTTCACTGAGGGGCGTGAGGTGCTGCAGCCTTCGAGAGTTTACAATTCAACCATGCACACCTCCGTCCCACCCTGTCACCACTCCTGCTCCGGTACTCGCGGGACCACAGCCAATGCTCCACCCCTCATTTTTCTTCACCTCCCGTTTCTTGGGAGGGGGCAACGTCTTCAGAACAGGGGCCACAACCTGGCCAGAGTTAGGAAGACTTTACTCCAGCAAGCAGGGGATGCCTACGCTCCTGGCTCGCTGAGGAAGACAAGGGCCTGGAGGAGCCCTCCCAGATGATGTGGGAAGCATTCACAGGCCAGAAGAACACCTGGCCCAACAAGGAAGCATTCACGTCCTAGGCTGCTTTGGGGTAACCTAGCACTGCACCATCTGTACGACCTTAGGCAGATATATTTTATTGACAAACTGAACTAAACCCCAGCATACCTGAGCCAGGTGCAGCACAAAACCAGCCTCTCACCTGGAAGTGGACTTCTCTTAACCACGCCCTGCTCCACAGGCCAGGTACTCAGCACTGTGTGCTTTCTCTGTCAGCTGCGGACCCCCTCACAGAATAGGGCCCTAACACATCAGGCAGGGGGCTGGACTCGATGACCTCCTGACGTCCCTTCCAGCCCTAGGATTCTACGATTCATTCCAGAAAAGGCTGAGCCTCATGCCCTCATCAGCAGGAAGGAAGAGGTTAACCCTCTGACTCTCCTGCATGCTCACCGCCCACGGCCTGTGGCTTCCATTGGGTGTTATTGATGCTGACTCGGGGACTTCTGCGCCCGTCCCTACAAACCTTTTGATTTAAAGATTTAACACGTTTAAATATTAACAAGCAAATAAATAATAAATAGAATGAAAAATATTCTGTATTGCTAAATGAACCCCTCATCCCTTACAAGAAGAGCAGTAGCGGGGGAAGCCAGGTCTGTCCTGCCCAGAAGAGAGAGCCTTTAGCAGAGAAAATGGGTATGTTCTTACTTCTGTTGTCACTGGAGTGCCCTGTGTGCTTATAGCTGCAGCTGGGGAACCAGTTTGTTCTGGGGTTCGGAGCTCTCCTGTCCTTTGCCACAAACAGACCCAGTTATTTAACAATGGCCAATGTTGAAATTTTATACATTGAACGGTTACCAAACTTTAAATAATTGTCTATTCTGAGGCAAGGTTGACACTGTAAAAACCCTTAGATCAAACTCCCCTAGCGTCTCAGGCAGCATTTCTCTCCGTTTGCCTAGCTGTACATCTGTTAGCCCAGATGGAAATATTTTTGTGGGTTTCTGTGTACTATGAAATTGACATTTAATCGGTAAAAATCTGATCCTTCCAAGCCTATTTCTGTTGTAATAAGGAGTTGTGAGGGGAGGTGGAACAAGGGGCTGGCTTGGGGACTGGTGGAGAGATGGACAGAGGAGACATTATTTGTATTTCTGTAAGGAGACATTGGACAAGTCACAACACCACTTGGTGTCTCAGTTTTCCCATCTGTAACATGGGGATAAAGATACTGACCTCCTGTGTAAATTGCTTTTGAGATCTATGGATACAAGTGCCAGATAACAGCATGATTTATTAATTACTATTGTTAGTGCCCTCACCTTGATAGGCTCTGGTGTAACCCATACAGGCCCAAGGTGGGTCTTTGCCCCGCTTGAGTTTCTGCTCCCCAGACAAGGTTAAGAGCAGGTGAGACAAACATCTGTCAGGGATGGTGTAGATGCTGCTTGGTCCTGCAACACTGCAGCTATTTAAGAACAGGTTGGCTACGTATCTAATAGGGATAACAGACAGTGTATGGCCCTGCTGTGAGGACAGGACCTGATGACCTCTTGAGCTTCCTTCCAGTTCTGGTGTTCTATGATTCTAGGTACCTTAGAGAGCATGTCAGGGGGCATGAGGGGGAGCACCATGGCCAAACATCATAGAGTGCTAGGACTGGAAGGGACCTTGAGAGGCCATCGAGTCCAATCCCCTGCCCCAATGGCAGGACCAAGTACTGTCTAAACCATCCCTGACAGACATCTATCTAACCTGTTCTTAAATATCTCCAGAGATGGAGATTCCGCAACCTCCCTTGGCAATTTATTCCACTGTTTGACCGCCCTGACAGTTAGAAACTTTTTCCTAATGTCCAACCTAAACCTCCCTTGCTGCAGTTTAAGCCCATTGCTTCTTGTTCTATCCTCAGAGGCCAAGAAGAACAAGTTTTCTCCCTCCTCCTTTTGACACCCTTTAGGTACCTAAAAACCACTATCATGTCCCCCCTTAATCTTCTTTTTTCCAAACTAAACAAGCCCAATTCTTTCAGCCTTTCTTCATAAGTCATGTTTTCTAGACCTTTGATCATTCTTGTTGCTCTTTTCTGGACCTTTTCCAATTTCTCCACATCTTTCTTGAAATGCGGCACCCAGAACTGGACACAATATTCCAGCTGAGGTCTAACCAGCGCAGAGTAGAGCGGAAGAATGATTTCTCGTGTCTTGTTCACAACACACCTGGGAATGCATCCCAGAATCATGTTTGCTTTTTTTGCAACAGCTTCACACCGTTGACTCATATTTAACTTGTGGTCCTCCTCTATAACCCCTAGATCCCTTTTTGCCATACTCCTTCCTAGACAGTCGCTTCCCATTCTGTATGTACGTAACTGATTGTTCCTTCCTAAGTGGAGCACTTTGCATTTGTCTTTATTAAACTTCATCCTATTTACTTCAGACCATTTCTCCAATTTGTCCAGATCATTTTGAACTTTGACCCCATCCTCCAAAGCAGTTGCAACCCCTCCTAGCTTGGTATCATCTGCAAACTTAATAAGCGTACTGTCTATGCCAATATCTAAATCGTTGGTGAAGATATTGAACAGAACCGGTCCTAACACAGACCTCTGTGGAACCCCCCTTGTTATACCTTTCCATCAGGATTAAGAACCATTAATAATTACTCTCTGAGTACAGTTATCCAGCCAGTTTTGCACCCACCTTATAGTAGCCCCATCTAAGTTGTATTTGCCCAGTTTATTGATAATATCATGTGAGACCGTATCAAATGCCTTACTAAAATCTAGGTATACCATATCCACCGCTTCTCCCCATCCACAAGGCTCATTATCCTATCAAAGAAAGCTATTAGTTTGTTTTGACATGATTTGTTCTTTGCAGTTCCATGCTGGCTGTTCCCTATCAGCTTACCACCTTTCAAGTGTTTGCAGATGATTTCCTTAATTATTTGTTTCATTATCTTTCCTGGCACAGAAGTTAAACTGACCAGTCTGTAGTTTCCTGTGTTGTTCTTATTCCCCTCTTTACAGAGGGGAATTTTTTTGCCTTTTTCCAGTCTTCTGGAATCTCTCCTGTCTCCCATGATTTTCCAAAGATGATAGCTAAAGGCTCAGATACCTCTTCCTTCAGCTCTTCGAGTATTCTAGGATGTGTTTCAGGCCCTGGTGACTTGCAAGCCGCGTCTACACGTGCACGCTACTTCGAAGTAGCAGCACTAACTTCGAAATAGCGCCCGTCACGGCTACACTCGCCGGGCGCTATTTCGAAGTTAACTTCGATGTTAGGTGGTGAGACGTCGAAGTCGCTAACCCCATGAGGGGATCGGAATAGCGCCCTACTTCGACGTTCAACATCGAAGTAGGGCATGTGTAGACGATCCGCGCCCCGCAACTTCGAAATAGCAGGGTCCGCCATGGCGACCATCAGCTGGGGGGTTGAGAGATGCTCTCTCTCGAGCCCCTGCGGGGCTCTATGGTCACCGTGGGCAGCAGCCCTTAGCCCAGGGCTTCTGGCTGCTGCTGCGGCAGCTGGGGATCCGTGCTGCAGGCACAGGGTCTGCAACCAGTTGTTGGCTCTGTGTATTTTGTGTTGTTTAGTGCAACTGTGTCTGGGAGGGGCCCTTTAAGGGAGCGGCTGGCTGTTGAGTCTGCCCTGTGACCCTGTCTGCAGCTGTGCCTGGCACCCTTATTTCGATGTGTGCTACTTTGGCATGTAGACGTTCCCTCGCAGCGCCTATTTCGATGTGGTGCCGCGCAACGTCGAAGTTGAACATCGACGTTGCCAGCCCTGGAGGACGTGTAGACGTTATTCATAGAAATAGCCTATTTCGATGTTGCTACATCGAAATAAGCTATTTTGATGTAGGCTTCACGTGTAGACGTAGCCGCAGACATCTAAATTTCCTAAGTGATTTTTAACTTTTTTTTTTTATTTTATCCTCTAAACCTATCCCTTTCCCACTAGCATACAGTACCAAAGGGTTGGTTCCATCAAGGGGACCCTGTGGGCAGTGCAGGAGGAGGAACAATGTGTCATTCCCTGTCTCTGACTCCTGCCCCCCCCATCCCCTGCCTCTCGATTCCAAAGGGACCTCCATAGGCAATTGACCCCACCCCAGGAGAGACTGGGGCATGGCCAGTGACTAGAACCAACGTCTCTGCTTAGCTCCCAGTTGCCAAGAAATTCAATATCTTTCCTTGGAGGCAGCACCACCTGCACACGTCAGGTCAGGGTGGGCCCAGGTTTAGTAGGCATCCTTCAGTCTGCCTAGACTATGGATCGCGCCCTTTAAAGTTTCAATTGAGGACTTCATTTACAGCATCTATTGTGACTATAAAGACCCACACGAGAGTGACAGTCCTTGCTGCATCTCTTACAGATGTAGTGGGTGTCTGGCAAGTCCTTATTGTGCTTTCTGTGCGCTCGCTTCTCCTCTGCTACCTGTCTGATCTTCAACTCGCCCTTCTGAAGGCCCTTGTGTAACCCCTGCCTCCATCTTCTGCGGTCATCTGCTAGTTCTTCCCAGTTGTCCAGCTCGATGTCTACCTCTCTGAGGTCTCTGTTGCAGACATCTTTGTAACGCAACTCGGGGCATCCAGGGGGTCTTTTGCCAGAGGCTAGCTCACCATATAGGATGTCTTTTGGAATCTTTCCATCGTTCATCCTGTGGACGTGGCCAAGCCAGCGGAGCTGACGCTGCCTGAGGAGGGTGTGCATGGTTGGGATTCCAGCTTGCTCGAGGACGGCGGTGTTGGTCACTCTGTCCTTCCATGATATTCCAAGGATGCGCCTGAGGCAGCGCAAGTGGAAGACGTTCAGCCTCTTTTCCTGGCGGGCACACAGGGTCCAAGTCTCGCTGCCATAAAGGAGGGTGCTGAGGATGCAGGCTCTGTAGACTTGCATTTTGTTGTGAGTGTACAGCTTGTTGTTATTCCACACTCTCTTGCTGAGTCTGGACAGAGTTGTGGCCGCTTTTCCGATCCTCCTATTTAGCTCAGTGTCCAACGACAGGGTGTCGGTGATGGTGGACCCGAGGTACACGAACTCGTGGATGACCTCTAACGTATAGTTGTCAATGCTGATTGATGGGGATTCAGCAACATCCTGACCGAGCACATTTGTCTTCTTTAGGCTGATGGTAAGCCCAACGTCCTTGCATGCTTTGGAGAACCGATCCAGCAGTTTTTGAAGCTGGTCTTCTGTGTGAGACACTACAGCAGCATCGTCTGCGAACAGCATGTCTCTGATGAGGACTTCTCGCACCTTAGTCTTAGCTTTCAGCCTTGCAAGGTTAAACAGTTTCCCACCAGATCTTGTGTGCAGCAAGATGCCCTCTGTTGAAGATCCAAAGGCATGCTTCAGGAGGAGTGCGAAGAAGATCCCAAACAAGCACTCATCCTTGTTTGACGCCGCTCCTGATTCTGAAAGCATCCAATAATGCGCCGTCATATTGGATGGTTCCTCTCATGTCTTCGTGGAACGACTGGATCATCTTGAGTAACCGTGGAGGACAGCCTATCTTGTGGAGCAGCTTGAACAGCTTCTCCCTAAGAGCAGCTTCTCTCTAAGGCAGCTGCAGGAGAAGTGCAGGGAGCAGACAAAGCCACTCTACATAGCCTTCATCGACCTGACCAAGGCCTTTGACTTGGTCAGCAGGGATGGTCTGTTCAAGCTGCTCCACAAGATAGGCTGTCCTGTGGGCCCAGGAACCATCAAGGTAACCACTCCAGTCAGTGACAGAGAGACCACGTTCTTTCCGCATCACAGAAAGCATCAAATTGCTCATTCTCTGCTGGCACTGGAGGAAAGGTTCCCATTGGACGGACAAACTGCTGCCACAATGCCTTGTGGGAGCTGGGAAGGGGCCAAGTGCCCTCATTGGCCATCTCCTGTGACACAGGGTGGCCAGGGACTCCTCGGATGAGCCACCCCCGTTCAACATGAGGGTGGGAAAAGGGCACCTCAGTGGACAAGGAGCCCAAGTTGCGGAGAAGAGGGCATGAAGCATCCATATTATACCTTCAGCAATATTTCTAACTTGGAGTGTTTGGCAGGGGCAGGGGTAGGGGAGGGGGTGGGTTGAAATTTTCTTGAGGTTTGACAAAATAAAAAAAAAAAACAAAAAAAACACCACTTTCATTTTTCACCAAAAAGTGAACTTTTCTGTGGAAAGAGATCTCCATACTTGCACCACCTCCACCCCCAGCCTTAAAGGGAACCAGCCCCCATACTTCAGCGACCCGTTTCAGAGGTGGCCAGGCTATCTAGGTCTCACAAACGGGCAGCGGCCGCTTGACTACAGGATCCCTGATCTAAGCATGGTTGGTATGAGGACAAGAGGCTCTTCCTGGGGAAGGGTATCCGAAAAGGGGCCCCTGAGTGAAAGGCACCCCACTGAAGGCATCTGCACACCACAAACAGCAAGAACAGCAGTGCAGTCATTAACATTGTAACCCGAGAGAGAGAGAGAGAGAGAGAGAGAACGAGAGAACCACAAGGTATTTACAGCTGTTAGAGTGGGAACTACTGAGGAAAAAAAAAAAAGCAAGCACCCTTTCTTCCAGCATCCATGCTGTGGGTATGGCTGTAAGCAGCATCGGACAAAACCAAGCTCTGAGGTGGAGTTAGAGTCCTGGGATTTCTCCAAGGACAAGGTTTTCAAAATTGATGGAGTGCAGCAAATCTTGTGAACCCGACAGAAGGGCTGAGTTCTCAGGAGCTTCTGGAAACCAGGGGCCTTTACAGAGTCTAACCTGAGTAACCAAACTCACTACAGATTGAGCATCTCTAGTCCCGCACCCTCGGGACCTGACCGGTGCCAAACCAGAGAATTTGCGGGACACTGGGAGGTCCATGTTGTCTAGCACATTACCAACACTTCCACTGCCTACTGGGCTTTTAGAAGACCTTTCAGGACAAATTACAGCTAAATAACAGCACAAAACACTGAAAGCCAGGACTGGTGGCTGGAAACAAACTTTATGGGAGCACAGGAAACTTGGTCACATCCCTGTCTAGCTAACTAAAATCATGCTGGATTATGGATGTTGCCCACTGACAGAGTGCCAAACCAGAGAGGTTCAACCCTTTGACAATCTAGGGCCAAACGTTTAGCATGTGTATATGTGTTTTTTATTCTGGGGTGAAAACTTGGCCCCAGTAAGCAACTCTGAGTAAAAACCCTGGAGTTGGCTCCAGTTACTTAGCTCTGTCAGGTCTAATCTTAAAAATACACTGTGAATATTCTCCCTGGCACCTTTACTCAGTGTGCAGACAAGCATTCTAGCAATCAATTGTTCTTCTTCACTGATGCTATAGAAAAGAACCTGATTTTGATGGATTTATATTTAGCCTTACGTTAGGATTTTTTTTTTTTTAAGGATTTCTATTTATTTTTTGGGTAGAACTGCAGGTTCATCCAGGGAGGTGACCACCAAACCATGGAAAATGAAGAAAAGTAAAGGACACGCTAAGAAAAGCCATGGTATCTGTAATACCTCAATTCAGGGAGCAGTTACTGAGGCTTGAAGCATCCCGAGACCTCAAACCATCAATTCTGACAGCAGAAGGAACTGAGAAAGAATCTTGACTTTTCGGTTCACGAAACGTGGAACAGATCTACCCCAGAAGACAAATATAATTGTTATTCTGAATTTTGTTGAAATCCACCAATTTGTCTTTGTCATTTCCATCCTGCTGTACGACACGTTGGCAAAACTTCCTCTCAAATTATCTCCAGATGTTTTATTTTCCCTTCCCGGTTGCCATACCCTGAGCTCTAACATGGGCGGAAATGCCAAAGCCATCTGTTTCACTTTCCACCAGACAGCGATTCCTCCAGACCCCCACACCCATCGCTGCAGCACAAGCAGGGGCAGCGGCAGGGGGACGGAGCAGAGGTGCCAGAGCCCGAAGTTCAGAGCGTGAGCCAGATGATGTCATTTGCAAGACCACCCATGAACTGGAAAGCACCTCCCTGTGAGCCACCTGCAGCACTTACTCTAGGTAGCCAGTGTGCGCTAATGGGGATTAGGTGGAAATAACTGCAGCTCCAGGGGCTTCTTGGACTCCTGTGTCCCTTAGCCCTGGTTCTTTTCTCTTGAAACAAACTAAATCCTAAAGGGCTTCACTGGGATTTGAAAGCTCTTTGTTGCAGGTCTCTGTTCTCTCCTGCACTTTCCACAAGTCACCATCACAAGCACTTCCAGGTCACTGACCAATCTCTCACGTCCCTGGTGTGAACTGGCTTTTTAGGGAGACAGAAAGCTGCGGGGAGGTGTTACTTTAAACTGTGAAACCTTGGCAAAGTGGCTGTGATCCCCCCAGGCATTGTCACACTGAAGAAGCAGCTAAAAGCACAGCTCTCTCCCCAGCCACCGCAATGACGCTCTGTGATTTCATCCACAGATATGCAGCTGGGTACATTTTTGCAAGTGAAGCAATGTGACATCTGAGTGCGTTTCTCTGGGGTCTCTGACCACAGTCATTGTGAACAACTGGGCAGGGAAACCAGCACACTCCATCATCTCCACCCTCAGCTTGCATGGAGCAGACAGCATTGCAGGAGACACTGATGTCAAAGGCAGGTATTAAAATCAGAAATTTATAGTTGGAAGAAACCTCAGGAGATCAGCGAGTCCAGCCCCCTGCCCAAAGCAGGACCAACCCTAAATCATCCCAGCCAGGACTTTGCCAAGCCAGGACTTAAAAACCTCTAGGGGTGGAGATTCCACCACCTCTCTCAGTAATACATTCCAGTGCTTCACCACCCTCCTAGGGAGTTTTTCCTAATAGCCAACCCTACTCCTTTCTACCTAACTTCAGACCATTGCTCCTTGTTCTGCTGTCTGTCACTAATGAGAACAGCCTCTCTCCATCCTCGTTAGAACCCCCTTCAGGAAGCTGAATGCTGCTGTCAAAATATCGTCAAATCCTTTCTGCCCAGTGCAAGAGGAAGCGTTCCTTCTAAGGGGACTTGGTGTTTAAGTGACGGTTTGGGTGCGATTGAGTGTTGGATCAGAAGAAGGAAGTTATGGGGATGTCTTGGACCTGCCTGAACAGCTCCAAGATGTTCACATCACACCCCTGGCAAAATCTACCAGTGGCTGCACAGCCTGGCTGGCGTCTTCCACAAGTCTTTGTTCAAGCCTGCGCTCTCTTCCCAAGGCAGAGAGTGAGCTGCAGGGAATGCTCTCGGGGCAGCCTGTGCTAAGGGTTTTAAAACCACATGGGGCAGGAGCCCAAAGGCAAGAAGTCCCAGCCCGGCTCCCATGGCATTTCTTCTACAGGTAGGTTAGGGGGATGTGCCCCCTGGGGAGAGCCCCCATCTACCTGCTGTGGGAGGGATGCCTCAAAGGACCAACCAGGACATTGTTACCAGCTGTTGGAAAAAAAAAAATCAGTCCAAGGGCCTGATTCTCAGCTCCTGTGCATTCCTGCATGCCACTGAAGACAAGGTGGCACCAGCTGAGGATCTGGCCCCAATTATCCCCTTCCAAAAGGCGAACAAAAAGGCAGGCACAGATTGTAACCAAACAAACAGCAGGTGTTGACAGCAACCGATGCTCAGACGAACAGACGTTCCTCCAGCCAAGGGGAGGGGGAGGCAAGGAGCTCCACTTCCCCTCCCGCCCAACTACCAGAGAGCGGGTGCGGTGCATCCCTTGGCTCGTCTTTATTGCCCCTGCCTGCTAGTGTTCACAGCATAGCCACTGTGCAGGTTCCCCCGAAGGGCCCTTGCAGCCCTCTGGGGCTGGGCTGGTGCCTGTCAGTTCCAGCTGAACCTATGTAGAGCCAGACTGAGCATCCCCTGCCCCTCCATGGTATAATCCCCTTTGCCAAGAGAAAGGCCACAGAAACCACTGGATGTCTATGCACTGATCCACCTGGCTGAGCGGGAGAGAACCCAGCCCTCAGTCATACAATCCAGCACAAGCAGGGCTTTCAAGCATCTAAAAGGGTGTTACCGGGAAGAGGGAGAAAAATTGTTCACCCTGGCCTCTGAGGACAGGACGAGGAGCAATGGGCTTGAACGGCAGCGAGGGAGGTTTAGGTTGGACATTAGGAAAAACGTCCTCACTGTCGGGGTGGTTAAGCACTGGAATAAATTGCCTAGGGAGGTTGTGGAATCTCCATCACAGGAGCTATTTAGGAACAGGCTGGATAAATAGCTACCAGGGTGATCTAGATGGCACCTGAGGGCAGGGCACTGGACTGGACGACCTCTTGAGCTCCCTTCCAGCTGTAATGTTCTGTGGTTCTACGTGTAACTGTCAGCAGTGACGTAGCCATGCAGGACTGATTCAAGGGCTCCCAGGCACAGCCTCGCTGCTCTTGCACAGACTGGATCACAGCAGGCAAATTGAAATCAGACCCTCGTCCACACTAATTCTCTCTCTTCCTCTCCCTCTTTCTTCCGCTCATAACGACCTTGGGACGCTGCACGGAAGGCCAGACAGCTCTGCTGAAAGGGGACACCCAAACAGTAATTCGCTAGTATTTCACAATGGGGGTGTGACCCTTCGCCTCGCCCCTTCCGACGGCCAGCCCGATTCAGAACCGACAGCTGCGTGGGTAGGAGGGGGTGAATGCAGTGCTATCAGGCTCCTCACCTTCTCAACGTGCATTCATGGCCTACGTTGACCACAACAACTCTTCAGCAGTTATAACTCAGAAAGATGTCTGCACTCAAAGCTGCTGCTTAGAGAACTGAACTCTCTGAATTCGCTGCCCTGTTGCAGTGACTGGGCTTCAGGCCATCTTATTTGGAAGTTATATTTGCTCCCAGCACTGCAGGGGGAGACGGTGGAGAGACGAGTTTTACTGAGTTGCCCACAGCTTTCTCAAGGACTTTCTCTCCCGCTGTTACCCAATAACTCTTGTCCACCCTCCGACTCTTAGCTAAGAGCCATTCACACTGGACCCTACAGCTAGGAACCCTCTGCCCTGGCCTGCAGCACAGTGTTAGGGGTACACTCACCTCCCGCAAGCATCCCCCTCTCAGTGTGTGCCAGCAGGCCCTCTCTGTGGTTGGTCTTGGTGACTCAGCCCACCAGCCAAGTCACACACTGGATTTTTCTCTTCCAGGGAAACAATCCGACAGGGGGCCTTACCTGCTACCCTTCCACTGGCCTCTCTCAGCCCCTTCTGGGCTCTCGCCAATCAACCTGCTCATCAAGCATTCCCAGCCCTGGCCTGCAGCCATGTCCTGAGGGCTTCCCCAGAGGGGCTCTTCTCTGGGCCTGTCTGGCTCCCACTTCTCAAGCGGGGCCTCTAGGGCCATGTCTACGTGTGCATGCTACTTCGATGTAGCGGCGCCAACTTCGAAATAGCGCCTGTCACAGCTACACGTGTTGGGCGCTATTTCAAAGTTGAAATCGACATTAGGTGGCGAGATGTCGAAGTCGCTAACCCCATGAGGGGATGGGAATAGCGCCCTACTTCGAAGTTGAACGTTGAAGTAGGGCATGTGTAGACGATCTGCGTCCTGCACCATCGAAATAGCGGGGTCCGCCATGGTGGCCATCAGCTGAGGGGTTGAGAGACGCTCTCTCTCCAGCCCCTGCGGGGCTCTATGGTCATTGTGTGCAGCAGCCCTTAGCCCAGGGCTTCTGGCTGCTGCTGCTGCAGCTGGGGATTCATGCTGCAGGCACAGGGTCTGCAACCAGTTGTCGGCTCTGTGGATCTTGTGCTGTTTAGTGCAAGTGTGTCTGGGAGGGGCCCTTTAAGGGAGCGGCTTGCTGTTGAGTCCGCCCTGTGACCCTGTCTGCAGCTGTGCCTGGCACCCTTATTTCGATGTGTGCTACTTTGGTGTGTAGACGTTCCCTCGCAGCGCCTATTTCGATGTGGTGCTGTCCAACGTCGAAGTTGAGCATCGACGTTGCCAGCCCTGGAGGACGTGTAGACGTTATTCATTGAAATAGACTATTTCGATGTAGCGTGCATGTGTAGACGTAGCCTAGGAGAGCTCAATTCTCCTTCCAGGGTGGAGCAAAGTCCAATCCACTTGCCAGTGGCTGGGGAGGCATGCCCAGGCCCACCTCTGTTCCAGGTCCCAGCCCAGGGACCCTACAGACAGCTTAGCTAAAAGTGACCTCGTGGACTGCCGCTATGCTGATGCTACAATTGTCCAGGTCACTTCTGCACTGGCCCCAGGACACTCCCGCCCATAGCCTGCTTGAGCCCTTCGTGTTCCCCGGCCTCTGTGAGGACTGCTCTGTCCAAGGTCCTGTAATCCCCTGCACTAGCCTGGGACACCATCCACTCTCCTCCAGCACCAGCAGGGAACTGAACTCCTGCTGACCTGCAGCCCTTCTTATAGTAGCTTGCAGGCTCCGATTGGCTGCTCCCTGGAGCATCTCTGATTGGCTGGTTGCCATGCAGCTGTTCTAGGGGGCCTGGAGGAGCTCTCCACTGTCCCTTTCTGGGGTGGGATGTGGCACAGCCATACGGCCTCCACTGGGGGCCCTGGCCAGACTGGGGGCCCCTAGAGTGCTAGAACCTGTGTATAAGGGGGTGCACCAGAAATTAAGCTCTGCCCCTACTTCCCCCCAGGGCCCTACCCCCTGGCCAGGCCAGAAGCCGCAGCTGGGTCAAGCTAAGAGTCAATCATGGAGCCCAGGACACTGTAGGGAGCCCCTTACCCTCCACTTGCCCTGGTTGGGGGTCAGGAGGCCCAAGAGCAGCCCCCCAGCCCAAGTCCCTGCCTGCCCACCAGAGTGCACAAACCAGGGCAATTGGAGGGTCTGAGGCTTCCCTCAGAAGCCAAGGGTCCCTGAGGGAGGAGCAAGGTAGGTCCCTGTGGTAAGGGGAGGCAAGGCCCAACTCAGCCCCTCACTGAGAAGATACTGGCACCACTACCACGGGCCGTGCTTCACAGCGGGGAGGGGGGAGGGGCTGATGGCTTCCCATGCAAGCACTACTCCCGGCCCCTACACCCCGAGCGCCTGAGCCTCGGCATCTCCCCACAAGACCACACAAACCCCAGGGTGATTTGCAAACTGCAGCTGACAGGTATTTCTCCACCTAAGAGCCAAACTGCTGGGTTACAAGAATAGTGGTGGTGGTGGGACGCCCTCCATCCCCTTTGTTGAGGCTGGATAAATAATTAAAGTGTTCCTGGAGCTGGGGGACCGGACTCTGGCCTTCCACCTCCCAGGGCCAGAGGGAGGGTTTAACCACCTGACCAGAGCACCTGCTCTCTCATGCGTGGGCCCAAACGTGTGAGAGATTACACGAGGAAGAGACCTCCTCTCGCCTGCTGGCTGGAGCCCTCACCCGGGGCAGTGGCCTAGGCACTGGGTCACAACGAGGGGGAGGTCACCCTCGCAACTCCCCCACCTCAGCCGCCAGTCCCACTGGCGAGCACCGGCTGCTCCCTCTTCACAGGTGTCTCTCCCTCTCCACGTGCAGCATAGACAGACGTAGGCACCTCTCTCCACACGCTGCACTGCGCCCACCAAGCAGCACAACATCCAGTGCCTGTCACGCAGTCAGGCTGTGGAGCCAAGGGTCTCTCTGGGCTTGGGGATTTTCTATCGATTCCTTAGAACCTACTCCGGCCACGATGCCCACACAGCCCTTGGTCAAGTCACTTAACCTCTTTCTGCCTTGGTTCCCTACCTATAGACTGGGGAGTGTGCCGTACTTCCAGGCCCAATGACTAGGAGGGTGGCGGGGGGCAACTGCCTTGGGGCCTGGTGATTTGAAAGGGCCCAGGGTTCCTAGCCGCTCCCACTACTGCCGCAGTCCTGGAGCGGGTGGGAGGAAGGGGCAGAATCGCACAGTCTGGGCCGTGCTAGGGGCTAGATGCCCTCCTGTGCAAACCCCTCCCCTTCCAGGACTGGAGCTTGCACCCCCTCCCCAACACACACACACACACGTGTTGCCCAGGGACCAGCAAGTAGGCCCCCTGAGTACCTCCCTATGGTAACAGTGTAGTGTGAGGAATGACAAGTGTGAGCTTCTTGGATGCTAGGCTGGCGCAGGTCAGGGGAATGCCTAACACAGAGCCGAGTTTCACCCACTTTGCTCCCAGGGAAACCGATTAACACTAAAGGAGACATCAGCATGGGCATTCATTGACAGCAACGGACTCTCTTCCATCCTCGCTGCCACGTGACCACACTAATTAAATGCATTTCTGACCCCGCTGGGCTTCTTTAAATATTTGCAGTTCTCCACAGCACTGTTTGGTTAATGAAATGAAATTAACGAGCTCATTAGATTGTGCCTGAATCTTTCAGATGCAAGCATGGCAGCCAGGATCACTGTTCTCGATCTCCGCTCACAATTTAACTCAATGCATCCTGCACCAGGGAGCAAGGGCGGGGCACAGACTCCCAGCCACACACAAAAGGAAATCTGGGGACAACTTTCCCCCACTTGGGTAGTGTCTCAGGTGTGACCGGTCCTTTAATGTTTCCTGGGTTCAGCCTCTCCCTGGCTCCCCAAACTCCTTGGGGGGGGTGCAAAAACATTTTTCTAGTGCCCTTGATAGACACTGCTCCCCACCTGCCAATCACTGTGTGCATGAAAGAAGGCAAGAGCCTCTTGGGGAAAGGGGAACACAGCATTAGCCTGGGGAAGCTCAGCAACAATGTGTCTACATGAAGGAGAAATAAAACATTCCCCCAGGATAACTCTGGCAGCTGTCCAAGTCCATTAAGTTTTTTCCCCACCACCAGTGTGAATGTCCCAGAAGAAAAAATGTCCCTAATTGCTTCCCCCTCGCCTGCACAAAAGTCAGGCCTGGGGAGACATTAGCGCAGCCTGAATTCAGTCCTGGGTGAGATTCTAATGGCAGGAGGGCTATGTGAGGGGCACCACACAGAGATGGCTGGGTACAGACAGCGGTCCAATATCCTCCCAGAGCCTGGAAAAAAGGCTACGCCAAAGTAATGACTTGGTGTTTATGGAATGAGTGAAATAAATGATGTTATTGTAGCTGGATAGACGGAGGCAAAGTAAGGTATTAGGAGTAAGTTGAGAGGACCATGCTATACCGCCAACAAAATGCCAAGAACCTGCTTAAATCTAAAACCCTAAAACATCCCTAGGGAGAAGGAAGAGAAAACGTCACACTCTGCATTGCCATGTTTGTAGGGCCAGCGGGCCCCTGTGGGTCAAGTGGCTTGCCTTGGAGACAAAATCCCCACATGCCATGTTCTGAAGACCAGATCAGAAGTGAGGGAGACCATTACCCAACCCTGGCGGTGCACAAAGTCATCCACAATTAACCTGGCTGCACCGTGGAGCTCCTAGACACCTGGAATGCAGCCAGACACTATGCCCGAGATGGTCTGCATTACTGATGGCAACCACCTGGCGTGGGCGCTGCTGTTATTCTTGATTTGTACGGGGGAGAAAAATCCCCCAACAACTTCCACCTGACTCCGTGAGCTGGTATCAGACTAGTCAGCAGCAACACAAGCACTAAAGCTACCTGGCGCCTCCATCGCCCTGCTGCCCAGTAAAGGCATGCCTCTAGCGTGGGGCTTGGGAATTCATTTGGGTGATCTACCTCTCAGATCCACGGGAGGAACCCGACTGTCTTCAGCGAGTGAAGACAAAGAACGAGTTGCATCAGTGCAGAGCAGAAGGGACTGAGCCCCATGAGTCACATGAGACTTGGCGGAGCTGATCAGCACTTTGAACCCAGGTCAGAAAAAGCAGGAAGGGAAACTACCCTCTGGAGCACGGCAGAGCTCCAACTCCCCAGTCCGGACCGGGTGCAGGGCCCTTAACATCAGCAAATGTGGACACGGACTCTGTGACAACACTTGAAACGTGCAGCACCATGGGAGCAGGGTAACAGGGTGAAGAGAAGGAAGAGTGCAAGCTGGGGCCATCGACACGCACACAGCAGTCTCACTGAGTCACTTCAGGCACTCTGACCATAAAGAAATAAAAGCAGCTCTCCCGTGGCTGGTGTGTGACGTAGCTCTCCCGTGGCTGGTATTTTGGGAGCCATTGCTGCAAAGTTGGGGGTTCAGGAGAGATTTCATGGAGGAGTCCTACAGACTTATGGCACCATACACGGAGGGTGTTCCGGGCATAAAGGCAGCATGGAAGGTGATGAAGAAGTCACACCAACAGACCCCCGTGGTTGGCAGGCAGAATCAAACCTGGGGCCTCTGGAGCTTAGTGCATGAACCTCTACCACATAAGGCAAAAGCCAATGGCCCACGGATGTGTGTGGTGCTCAGCCAATGGCCTATGGGTGGCATGTCCCCAGGACATGGGCATTGAAGTATATGTTTGACAGGAAAGAGGCTGGTTTTGAGACAGAATTCCCAGATGTCATTACCTGTTTCCAAGGAAGGACATTGTATTCGTTTCCACAGGTAGCGCTCGTAACAAGGACCCTCCGTTAATTGAGCCAGATCCCAGGGGTCTTGCATGTTCAGTACCTCCCCTGGTCCTGCATACTCAGATTTCTCTTCTTCCACCCTATAACAGGGTGTGCTCACCTCTCCCAGCAGCTCCAAGTGCTTCTACTCTCTTACCTTCTCTACAGTGAGTCTTTGCTGGACCAGCATCCAGAACATCACCTCCTCTCCTCCAACTCCTGCAAGGAACTGCTCTTGCCCCAAACCTGCTTCTCGTTTTATGCTAGGCTGCTGGGCCCTGATTGGCTATGTCTCACCTGGCCACTCTAGGCAGCTTGGAGGACCTCTCTACTGCTCTTTTCTGGGGCGCGGTGTGGCAGCACCACAAAGTCTCCAGCAGGGGGCCTTTGGGTCTAGTCCATCCATCACGCTCCCATTGAGAGTATCCGACAGTTCAGTGATGGAATTAGGAGAGCTGCTAAACCCCGCATTGGTGCAGATCTGGTTTGCCATACAACACACTTTGGTCTCAAGAGCAATTCACCTGCATGTGAGCCAGCTCTTCAGGTGGTGTGAATCAGAACAGCGTCAACAGAGCTAAATTAATTGAGAGCCATGGAAAATCTGACCCATGAGGCGTCTAAGTTCATGGGTTTGTGATCGGCAGACTTGTGTGTGTAGGAGTTTAGATATATGTGGGTGCGCACATGTGAGCCACATATGTGTGAGTACATGCATGTCAGCAGCCCTTGTTATGGGTGCCCACGCCAAACCATCCTTTGTCCACACACACAGCATTTACAAAGGCCATCTGAACGAAGCTGGTGTCTAAGCACAAATTTGTACCTGTCTGTCTGTCAGCAACGCCCCACACACTAACACGTTCCTGCCTGAGTCTAGGGTTAGATGTTTTCTTGCGCATGTGGGTGCTGGTGTCTCGATATCTGCCAAGATGTGTCTCCTTGCTCCTGTGAAAGATGAGTTCATAGATGTAAAAAAAAAGACAAAGCTGAATGCCCCAGGCTGATTGTGGCTGGTTCAGAATATGTTCTTATAACCGCTGCCGCATTTTCAAAGAGCGTTGTTATCTTATCTAGGCTGTTTACCAATATGTTCGATAAATCGTTACTTTTTATCTGATCTGCTGCCTGCTCTGCAGTCTAGGCGAGGCTTACAGCTAACGGGGACTGGCACAGGAAGGGAATACTAATGGAATAATAAATAGGGCATCTGTCTCTAGCAAGACTGCTGTTCTGCCGTGGGAGTCTTATGACATCACCAGTCAGGAGCAGTGCTCGGGTCACTGGGGGGGCCCTCACGCTACAGAGAGCAGGTTAGCATTATGGAACCTCTTCTTGGGTTAATTACATCAGCCTTAACGAGGAGAGAAAGGGCTGAGGCAGTACAGAATGAATCACGCCGCCTCTTCTCCAGCCCCACCTCATAACCTACAGGCAGAGCTGCCAAATTTCTAATGCCACAAAACCAAACGCCCCTGCCCTGCCTCTGCCCTACAGCCCCACACCTGCCCTGAGGCCCTGCTCCCTCTCACTCCATCTCCTTGCCTCTGTTGCTTGCTCTCCCCCACCCTCACTGGAGAGGGCTCAGGGCTGGGCCAGCAGGATGGCGTGGGCAGGGGACTGAGAGTCCAGACAGGGGGCTCCCAGTCAGTGGCACCCTGGGGCTGAGACAGGCTCCCGCCTGCCCCGGATCTGCAATCCTCCTAAGCCTGGTGGCATGACCCCTAAGCAGAGCCCAGCCAATAGGAACCAGTGCTGGGGGCAGGGCACCGCACAGGTCTTCCCCGATCGCCCCTCTGCTAAGGGACCAGAGACACCTGGCAGCCATGTGGACCCAGGGCAGGCAGAGAGCCTGCTTTGGCCCCACCACACCACCACCAGGATCTCTTTTCAACCAGGAGTTCTGACCAAAACGCAGATGCCTGGCCACCCCACTCACAGGCCAGGGCTCTTATACCCTCCCCCCGGCCACCCCCGAAGCACTCTGCCTTAGCCAGGCCACCACACAGGTGTGACTCTCTCACTCCTCCTGGCGAAACGATTAACAACCCAAAAGGTCAGGGAGCGGCAGTGCGGCCACCAGATACCACTCACTTGGGGGCGCTCTCAAAGGGGGTGCAAAGGCAAACTGCCTTTTTCCCCACCTCCCAGACAGCCCTGCCCCCCTCCCAGTTGTGTCCCCATCACTTGTATCTGCATTGTGTCCCTCTGACTGCGGGCACCACTGCTGCAGACAGTTTTACCCTGAGCTCTGCCAAGGGCCTCACCATCAGTGCCTCAGAACGGGTGGGTGTCACGTTTTGGTCTTCCTGAACTGGGATTTGCCCCAGTTCCAGTTGCTGGTGGAGCTGCATTGCGGCAGCCCCCTTGTATAAACCTGCATTTGGACTAGTCCAACCTACCGCCGCAGCCAGCCCAAGAGAAGCCACGACAAGGCGACTGGAGCTGGTGCTATGCACTGGTCCTGCGCCACCAATTGCCAGCACACACACGGCCTTGGTGTGAAAGCAGGCAGCCCATCGAGTCAGAGAGTCGTAGAACCCTAGGGCTGGAAGGGACCTCAGGAGGTCATCAAGTCCAGCCCCCTGCCTAAAGCAGGATCAACCCCAACTAAAAACCTCTAGGGATGGAGATTCCACCGCCTCACTCGGTAACACATTCCAGTGCTTCACCACCCTCCTGGGGAAATAGTTTTTCTTAATATCCAGCCTAGAACCCTCCCCCCCGCAACTTCAGACCATTGCTCCTTATTCTGCCATCTGCCACCATTGAGACCAGCCTCTCTCCATCCCCTTTAGTGCCCCCTTCAGGAAGCTGAAGGCTGCTATCGAATCACCTCTCGGTCTTCTCTTCTGCAAACTAAATAAGCCCAAACCCCTCACCCTCTCCTCATGGGTTATGTGCTCCAGCCCCTAATCATTTTCATTGCCCTCCATTGGACTCACTCCAATGCATCCACATCATTTACGTGCCCGGGGGCCCAGAACTGGACACAATACTCCAGATGAGGCCTCACCAGTGCCGAGTAGAGGGGAATGGTAACTCCTCCAGATCTGATGGAAATGCTTCTCCTAATGAACCCCAATATGCCATTAGCCTTTTTGGCTTCAAGGGCACACTGTTGACTCATCTCCAGCCTTTCACCCACTATAATCCCCAGGTCCTTTTCTGCTGCACTGCGACTTAGCCAGTTGGTCCCCAGCCTGTAACAGTGCTCGTGATTCTTCAATCCCAAGCGCAGGACTCTGCGCTTCTCCTTGTTGAACCTCATGATTTTTTTTTGCCCCAGTCCTCTGATTTATCTAGGTCACTCTGGGCTCTATCCCTACCCTCCAGCATCTCCACCTGTCCTCCTGGCTTAGTGTCCTCCCCAGATTTGCTGAGGGTGCAATCCACCCCCTCATCCAGGTCACTGATCTGGGCTGGGCAGGATCTCCAGGGATTACTGGCACATTCCATTTCTGTGACCAATGCCTTTCCCTGTGAAGTGACAGCATGGTCCAGAGGTTAGGGCACTGAGCCTGGCCCCACGTGTGGCGCTACCGCTGACTTGCGGTGTGACTGTGTGCGAGTGATGGCGTCCTCTTCCACTGGGCGGCTGTCTCCTCTGCTCATACTCTCAGGTCTCTGCGTCAGCGACTGTCTTTTTAACCAATGTGTTTATAGCACCTAGAAGCACTGCTGATAGCTGCTGTGCGTCCCGGGGCAACCTGGGAGGGGAACCTGTATCTGTGCCCCAGAAGAGGCGGGGCTAAAGGTGGAAGGGGTGGGGCCAAGAATGGAAGGGGCGGGGCTAGGGTATTCAGCCGTCAGTGCCACCCATACCATAATGCTGGAAGCCTCCCTCCCTCCTGGCAGCGTTGCCATGGCTGCTGCCTTGAAACTCCCCAGGGCAGCTGCCCTCCTCCCCGCCCCCCAACAGCCAGCCTGGTGCCTAGCACACCTGGGACCTGACCTTGTCTGAAGCACTAACTCACTCACGCAAATGAACTGCAAAGCCAATCTGCCAGCTTCAGCTCGGCCCTGTTCAAACAAGAGATCAGCAGCAAAGACACCCCATAGAAAGGCCTGTCTCTTTCATCTTGCCTCTCTGGCACCCTCTTAGGCTCCAGGAGCAAAGTCCTGGCCCTACTGAAGTCAGTGGCGGTTGTGACACCCATTTCCTGGGGCCCAGGACTCCACCCCCAGACACGAGCTGGGTGCCCAGGGTTTAGCAGCACTGGGAGGATATTGTGGGCTGTGGGGTCGGCAGGGGGTTGACTGAGGGAAGAGTAGGGATCGGGTCACATGAAAATCAGCGGCAGCACATCTTAAAAAGCAGGCGACGAGGAAGCGTGACATCCAATTTCTTGGGAAGGGGCGGCAGAACACTAATTAAATTTTCTGATCTTGTTATCCAATTTCTCCAATCACTGCCCCCGAACTGGAGCCTGGGAAAGGAGAGAGGACACTCTCGCATCAGCAAGGCTTGCGAGGGAAATGAGGTTTTCACGGATTATTGGGTTAGTTCCACTTCTCCCACTTTTTAATTTATTTGTCTGCATGTTTCGCGGAGCCGAAAGGCTGAGAATCCCCCCCCGCCCCCACACACACACATATTTTTAATTAAATCTGTGATTTTGGAAGATGAAAACTTTGTGGGGGTGGGGGGGTAGGCAAGAGAAAGTCCAGCAATCACTGGGTGACGGCCAAGCTCCAGGTTTGTTTCTTGTCTGTCCTAACTTTCTTGTTGTGTCCTCTTCAAAACAGAAAGACTCCATGCAGTTTCTGGCTTAAGCTCTAACTTAATATCTTCCGGGCATTTTTCCTGAGCAAAAACCCCTCACTCGTTGTAAGTCAGGAAAGAACTTACCGGTCGCAGTCTTTTCCTTTAAAAATATTCCTTTATAGTTCAAAAGGCATCAAACCAATATTATAGCCCCTCCCCAGAAGCTGGCTCAACAGCAGCAATATTGCCTCTCGTTCTGATTGCCTTTGAAATAATAAGCGATGACCGCAACCAGGCACATACGCACCATATAGCTAGATTGCCTGCGTGATTACTTACAGCCCAACCCGTGAAAGTTTGCTCAAGAGCGATGCCCAGGGGCTGTTTTGTTGAACTCCCAGATACACAGAGAACCTGGTTGAACCTTGGCTTTGGCAAAGACTTTGATATGGTCTCCCACAGCATTACTGCTAGTGAGTTAAAGAAGCATGGCTTGGATGGATGGACTATAAAGTAGATAGAAAGTTGCATAACCCATCGGGTTGAATGGGTGATGATCAATGGCTCAATGTTGACTTGGCAGCTGGCATCAAGAGAAGTGGCCCAAGATCAGTCCTGGGGTTCTTTTTGTTCAACATCTTCATTAATGAGCAAGATGAGGGGATGGGCTGCACTCTTACCAAGTTTGTGGATGACACTGAGCTGTGGGAAGAGGTTGATATTCTGGAGGGTAGGGATATGGTCCCTTGGTGGATTAAGCGAAAAGAAATCTGATGAGGTTCAACAAGGACAAGGGAAGAGTCCTACACATAGGATAGAAGAATCACAAGCATTGTTATAGGCTGGGGACCAACTGGTTAAGCAGCAGTGCAGCAGAAAAGGACCTGGAGATTACAGCGGATGAGAAGTTGGATATGACTTAAAAGTGTGCCTTCCTGCCATCAAGGCTAATGGCATATTGGGCTGCAGTGGTAGGAGCACTGAAGTGATTATTTACCTCTGTTTGGCACTAGTGAGGCCACATCTGGTGAGTTTCACCCATGTTTGGGCCTCCCACTAGGGAAAGGATGTGGACAAATTGGAGAGAATCCAGAGGAGGGCAACAAAAATTATGAGGGGGCTGGGGCACATGACCTATGAGTAGAGGCTGAGGGAACTGGGCTTATTTAGTCTGTAGCAGAGAGGCGTGAAGGGTGATTTGATAGCAGCCTTCAACTTCCTGGAGTGGGGGATCCAAAGAGGATGGAGTCAGGTTGTTCCCAGTGGTGGCAGATGACAGAATGCGGCAAAATGGTCTCAAGTTGCATGGGGAGAGGTCTTGGTTGGAAAGAGAAAAAAATTGTTGCACTAGAAAGGCAACAAAGCGCCAGGAAGCATTGCCTATGGACGTGGTGGAATCGCCATCGCTAGAGGTTTTTAAGGCCTGGCTTGACAAAGCCCTGGATGGGATGATTTAGTTGGGGTTGGTCATGTTTTCCCATCTGAAAAGCGGAAAAGCACCTGGTCTGGACAACATCCCTGAAGAAGCAATCGAAGAAAGTAGTGAGACATCCGTCAACATGATGTATAATCTATATGGGAAAATTTAGGACACTGAGGAGATCCCACAAGACTGGAAACATGGCTACCTTACCAAGCTTCCAAAGAAAGGCAACCTGAAGGAATGCAAGAACTGGTGGGGCATCGTGTTACTGTCCATTCCAGGACAAGTGTTTAGTCGGATTCTATTGGAGAGGATGAAGACAGAAATCGTTAGGCCGTTCAGGAAAGAACAGTCTGGCTTCTGAAGCGAGAGAACGTGTATTGACCAAAAAAACAACTCTCACAGAACAGCCGCTCAAGTGGAACTCCCCCCCCCATACATAACCTTCATAGGCCTTGAAAAAGGCTTTGACAGCGACACTTTGTGGAACCTGCTGCAACACCGTGGCATCCGATCCAAAATTTTCATTCCGTGTATGAACCCTCAACATGCCGAGGTGTTCACAATGTTGTCTTGACAGAATCCTTCAGCATCCTGTCAGGAGCGCAACAAGGGTGCCTATTGTTACTCTTCCTGTTCTTGATCACAGTGGATTGGATTATGACAAGGATAACAGATGGCCATCAACAAGGCATTCAGTGGACACTTTTCAAACAGGTAGAGGACATTGATTTTGCTGATGATGTCACCCTCCTTTCACACCAACATGAAAGCGTCATGGTCACAACACCAGACAAAAAAACTGCTTCAATGACTGGAGTGAGCATTAACAAGGGAAAGACCAAGACAATGAGGACCCGCCAGTCCAACACCACCATCACCACACTGGGAGGGGATGACCTGGAAGATGTGAAGCAGTTCTCCTACTTGGAGCGTATTATGGGCATAGATGGAGGAACAGATAAGGATATCAGTGCCAGGGTAGGGAAAGCAACAGCTGCATTCAAGACTCTCCATCCCGTATGGATTTCACCAATAGTATCTGTGAAGATGAAACTGCGGATGTTCAACACAAATGTGAAGAATGTGCTCTTGTATGGATGCACAATCTGGCATACTAAAACATCTTCAAATCACAAGCTACAGACATTCATAAAGAGATGCCTGAGATACAGCCTTCGCATCAAATGGCAAGACTTCATCACTGATGAGGCGCTTTGGAACAGAGCAAGACAAGAACCAATTGACATTGAAACAGAGAGAAAAAAGTGGGGATGGTTAGGCCACACTCTCGGAAAAACCATCATCTAAAATAGTCCATCAAGCTTGCATATGGAACCCTCAAGGAAAACACAAAAGACGACGACGTTGGGCAACATGGAGAAGATCTACTGAGACTGAAGGACATCAACTGCAGTACGCGTGCAGCCAGCTAGAAGTTTTGTCCCAAGACAGAGAGAAGTGGAGAAGACATGTAGATGACCTGTGTTCCACCCAGAGTACAAAAGTTAAGTAGTAGTAGGGTTCAGTCCAACCCTCTAGTCCCTTGAGTAGAGGGTTGGACTGAACAACCGCCTGAGATCTCGTCCAGTCCTAATCTTCTATGGTTCTATGACTGATACATACAATGCTGGGGCTCAGGTTTTTTTATGAGATACCTGGAGTTTGTTTGCTGGGACAAGGGTTGGGGGTTGTTTTATTAAAATAGTTATAGGGTGACCAATGGGCAGAAGCCTTTGGAAACCTAACAAAATAATATCAGAAATAAATCTTGGGGAAAAACAAAAAGCCCCTTGGCAATGAATAGAAGAGCAGTCATAAGAACGTTATTGTTCCGTCACAGAGGCGAGAGAAATTATTCAAGTGAAGGGCCACTCGCTGTGCAAGTGAGAAGTAGCAGGATCAATGCCCACATTCTCCATTCTCCTCTCATGGGGAGCAGATACTTTCCAACCAAGGGATGTAGCACGTTCTCCCCCCACGGGAGTCTTTCAAACAATCCAGATTAGAATGCTGCTCTAACAGACATGCTCTAGCGCTGCTGCAAGGTGTTGAGGGGCACACCAGGAATCACCGAGGTTAAGTCAGTGATTCCAGATCAGACCAGACCAGAGCAGGTGCTCCCACAAGTCCTTTCTGCCTGCAAACCCTATGGTGATTAGCACAATGATGGAAATATAGAGATTTCGACACACAGGGTATTGCACCACTTCACACAATGAAGATATTCTATAGCTCTAACCTGTCTGATCTCAGTATATGCGCAGACCTTAAGGTTACCTGGGCCAAGGTTAATTTCAAATTGCAATGGTTTGAACGTAGAAATACAGGAATTCCCAGCCTGGATCAGAGCTGTGGTCTGTTTAGCCCAGTCTCCAGGCTTTGCCAGCATCTGGGACCAGAAGCTTCCAGGGGAAGTGTCAGAGCTCTGCAGTGGAGAGAGAGGGTGTACGGTCTCAATGTGGGCTCTAACAGTTAGAGCTTGGCTTAAGCCCTGAAGCAGGAGGCTGAATATCCCTTCCCAGACACATGTTATCATTAATTAGGACCTGTTCAAATGCCCAGCACCCTTCGATAGTACACTGTGCCTAGTAGAATCTCCAAAGGTGAATGTTATTATGCCCATTGTACAGATGGAGCACCTGACAAATGGAGTCTAGTTCAGACTCATGGATTTCAACAGAACTATAGAAATGGCATCCCTGGCCTTTGTTTGTCAGAGGCTGGAAATGGATGACAGGAGAGGGATCATTTAATGATAACCTGTTCTGTTCCCTTCCTCTGGGGCATCTGGCACTGGCCACCATTGGAAGACAGGACACTGGGCTAGGTGGATCTTTGGTCTGACCCCGTGTAGCTAGTCTTATGTTCTTACCTGCTTCCAGGAGGATGGAATATGGCCAACAGAGAGGAAAAGGAACTAACCCAAAATTACAAGGGGCAAGAACCCAAGTTTTATGGCTGTTCATCTACCACTTCAACTGCTGGAACAGGAAGGCACTATCTCAAAGTGAAATTGCTGCAGAACAAACCTCCCCCCCCCTTGCCCTCACCCATACGAACACCTCCATGGCCACTTCCAGCAGCCCTTCTGGAGAGCCAGGCTTTGAAACGACAAATTCAGGATTCGAGGTTTATTGCTAAATTATGTTTGGGCTCGAGGATCCCTGTACCAGCTGGTGATGTGGCTGGAATACTGGATTAATCTCTTTCAGATTCACCTCACAGGTAAGAATGAACTGAAGCCATATTCTCTCCTAAGTATATCAAATGGACCCCAAAGAGGCTCTGGTAAGCAGGATTCCTCTTTCGTATAGCAGATTCGATGTCTCCAAAGATCGAACCTTCAGTGATGGCACAGAGGAATTACAAAATAAGTGGAGTCGTTTCAATTCTTTGCCCCAGAATTCAGGTTACAGAACAATAGCTATGGAAACTGTGAAGTGTCACTTGATCTCCAGGAGCTGGTAATTACTGTGCAATTTCCACTATTGTACCAGAGGAACCTGTGAAATGGTTAACCTTATTGCACAAAAATGTTCTCCCTTCAATAGCTCTGGGAGAGTTCTGCTGTTTTGACAGGTGTTTTGCTTCCCTGTAGAAGTAGTATCCTTACTTTTAAAAAAAAAATCTACTGTTTTAGCAGATAAGGAATCTATTGGTGCATTTTCTCACCTGACAGAAAAGATTACTCTGCTGTTTTTGTTCATAGGCTTGTCTATGTTCTTCACTGCGGTACAACTTGAATGCCTGGCAAAGGTAATGAGAATTAAGTCACACAACTCCCAGTGAGGTCGAGAAGGAGTATTTAACCCCATTGCACAAAGGGAAAAAATAAGGCACAAGGTTCAGAGACTCTGAGTGGCCCATGGTATCAGAACCAGGTGTTCCGACTCTACGGACAAATGCCTTCAGCAATGGAGGATGTTGTGGAGAGTTTACAGACTTCACAGCACTGCCCTCCTCTTACCAGCACCACCCCAGGCTTCCTCATGAAGTTTCAGCTGGCTGCTCATGCTCCAGCTGCAAGGCACTAGACCAGCTAGAACCAATGTTTGCCGAGAGGATATGCTAAATGGAGCGTTATTCTTCCCCTTCAAGCACTGCAGTTCATCTCCGGGGGAGCTGCACAGAGGATGAAGGCTCCACGTTGTGCGGTTTTGGAGATTTCAATACCTGCCTTTGTTCTGAAGCTGAACAAACTCTGAAATTCTCCAGGCAGGAAAGTTCCCCCAGACCTTTCCTTTTGGATTGAGGGAGCCATTTCATTTCAACAAAACCATTGGATTTCTTTGGATATGTGTGTTTTGTATCATATTATAATGCATAATTGTTTTAAAAATCATGAAGTCATTCCAAATGAATGACTGAAATGCTGAGTTCTGAAAAAGGTTTGAAATGTGCTGTTTCAACATTGTCAGATTTTTTTTCCCTTCCCATCTTCTGCCAAAACACAAAATTCTGGCAAAATTGGTCAGACTGCAGAAAGCATTTTTGACGTTGTCAAACGCTGCCTGTTGTGGCAGAATCGGGTTCTATTGAAATGCTTCTGCCTGGCTCTGAACACCAGCTCTCCAACTCCCTTGTCCCTGGCACATCCACCAGAGAAACAGTCTTACGGAAAAGCCCACTTTCCTCACTGGCTAGGGGAAATCAGCTTTCTCAGGAGCTCTGACATTTCCTGCTTGCAGCACTCCTTTAAACAGCCTCAGCTTCAGAAACCCCTCCCTGTCACCAGTGTTCCCTGTAAGTGTTTGGACAGCCACTCAGCAAAAATTCAGGTGCTGCCCAGCTGATTATCAGCATTCCCATGGCTGGCAGCATGTGTTTCAACTGGTGGTGCACAGCCACAAATGCCTCAGTGCACATAAAATTTATTCCACCCCTGGATGGGTGGGGGGAAAAAAAACAGAGAGAACCCAGCCCATCACTGTGCACTCTCATCCTCATTGTCCTTCCCTGGCTGGCACGCCTCCTCCCCCTGGTGAGAGAGTGCAGAGCAAAAGCAGGAAGGAAGAATGCAGCCAGGGCTTGACGGAGTGAGCACATGGTTATTGTTGCTCATACCTCAGCTGAGGCAGCAGTACTTTTGGAGACTGATGCAGAGGGTGCTTGCTTCCTTCCCTGTGGAGAAGAGCACACTAGTTCTGAGGTGTGCTCTGAAAAGCCTGAGCAAACAAAGCCTGTGACTTTGCAATGCGCTGGCAGGGGAATCCCTCCATCCCCCCATGACTGCAGTCTGCTGGGGCTGGAAGTATGGAATTAAAGGTGGCTTCATCTTTGCCTCTCATCACCATTTCCTCAGTGGAGTGACACTGAGCATGCAGGTGATTTATAAAGGGAAAACAAGGGGAGGCAGTTAATTAATTGGGCAGAACTGTTACTGCTGGACCAGCACCTGACAGAAAACACCGGGCAATGACGCTTATACCCAGATGCAGCACAGTTTGAAATTCCTGCCCTCCCTGCTTAACACTGGGAAGAACTTAACATCTATTTCCCGGGTGTTGTCCAGATAGCTACAGCGGCACAGGCATTAGGGCCTAGGAACTGCTCTTCTGAACGGAATCACGCGTAACGTTATCTCATGACCTCCTGCGGCTGTAACCACGCATGTCCCCGCTCCTCATCCTTTGCGTGCTACTTCCTGGCTGTGCCACTGACTCCCGTGGCACTGTAAGGATTTGCAGGGATAACCCTGTAAACTCCTTGGCTCCAGCCACCTGGGTGCTGGCACTGCAAAACTACCCCTCAGAGACTGCAGTTATGCACTGTATTGTGCCCAGGGAGCTTGCCCTGCCATGCAGGAAGGGGTGGGAATTAGCAACCTCCTCAGCCCATGGCGCTCTTTTGTCAGGCTCAAACAGGGATGATCAGCTGCTGGGGTGAGACCCTAGAATAGCCCAGCCCAGGTGGGAGCAGCCACTCTGCAAAGTCCTGCCTGGATTAGACCCCCTCATCGGTGCTGTGCCCTCCCCTGGGTGTCCCGAGGGTTTGTGGGGGCACACAACCTGGGGTGCTGGCGCTTCCCCAGAGAAGCCAGCTAGCCTGGGAAGAAAGCACCATGGCAGGTGGGCGAGAGGGTTTCAGGCTGTGTGTGGGCAGAAGCCTGACTTAACTCTCCAATCGGAACAGGTGCCAAGCTGGGATCTCCCTTTCGCTCACTAATGTTTTGCTTAGGGTCAGTCAAGCTTTGCCAAGCACTGGGTTCAGGGGTTCAAGGGCGGGCACCTCTGAGCCACCTTCTGCTGCCTCTGCTCTGTGGGTGCTCCAAGCCCCCTCAGCCAGAATGGCCCACTAGGGACCAGTCCATCAGTTTGCAGGTGCCATACGGCTGGCGACCTGTCACCCAGGCTTTCTCCTCCAGCCCGGCAACTCCACGCCTCCCTGTTAGGGCACCTGTCCATCCCCTTTGTGCTACCAGAGGGGTACACAGAGGTCAAAGACAGCTGCAAAGCACTATACCTGTGCCCCCCAGCAGGAACTAGCCCCCAACCAGTCCACAGCAGTTCTCTGACCATATAAAACGTTCTCATCTCCAGTGCTTTGAAGGCCCTCCATGGCCATGATACCCAAGTGCCTCACAAAACTCACCAGAGGCACAGCACTGATATTATCCCCATTTTGCAGAGGGGCAAACAGAGGCACAGAGAAGCTAAGGAACTTGCCCAAGATCACACAGGGAATTGAACCCCGCGACCCACTACCTTGCACGCTAAGCACTGCAAACGCCGCCTTCTCCATGGAAAGGTGAATGGGGACGATTGTAGGTCTGACCCTTGGCCCTGACATTTAAAGAAATTGGACCCAAACATAGCGAACACAAAAGCTGATCCAAAGTCTGGGAACCTGGATTTCAGCACAGGGGAGGCTCCTCCTTCACGAGACCCTGGAATCTCTCAGCTCCGGTGCGAGCCGGGGGTCGAAATGTTGCAGAGCAGGAGAAAAAAAGGGAAAAAAAGTCTCATTCTTGTCCACTAAAGAAAAAAGGCCTTTGTTCTGCTTGCAGCAACACTGTAGGCGGGAGAATGGGCCCCTGGAGAGCAACAGATCACACAATGCAGGTGTCTGCTCTTCGGAAGGGAAAACACGCCAGCTTTCCTAACCGCCTGCGTGCCAGAAGCTCTGTAATTGAAGTTCATCTTGACCTCTGGCACTGGCCTGCTCTTGGGGAGGAAACAGAAAGGTTGGGCCTAATCGAAACGAGTTCGTAATGAAAAGCTGCTTAGCTGTTACGAGTTCCCAGTTTACAGAGCCGGGGTGGGCGACGTCGTTTTCATTTTACCTCGTTAAGGCGGGAGCAATGAAAGCGTAATGAGCCACTGGCGTTTGCCAGGGCCTGTTGCCAGCTGAACAAAGAGGGTGTCAGCGATGTGAGCAAACATGCCAGAGCGCACAGCACTGGGCTTGGCTTTTGCTGCCAGGAGTCTGCAGCTGGGGGACAAGGGACAGCAGGGGCAATTAAACTAGGAGGAAACGGAGTGGTTGCCAGTGCCGAATGCTGGCCTGAGGTCAACCCTGCCTATGGCTCCACCACACTGGGCTATGTGCCAGAGGCACCAGCTGCCCCAGGTCCTGGGGGCCCCTTGCTACACCCTGGGCCCTGCCCCCATTCCACCTGTGACCCCCATCCCTGGCCACCTCATCCCACGCCTTCTTCCCCGCCCCAAAATGTCGCCATGCTCTTTTCTCAGAGCCTGGGGGCTGCTGAGAAAGAACCATTGGGCTTCGGGTGGGGTCCAGCCATGAAACATCCCCACCAACAATACACACTACGAGGACAGAGGAAGCAGCAATACACCAGATCCTATATCTGCCTGGAGCCTGCAGAGGGTCCCAGCTAAGCTGGGGAAGCCCCTGGAATGCAATCCTTGCAGCAGAGCATTCTTAACCTTGTGTTAATCCACCACCGGCTTCTACTACGTAGGGCCCACTCCTTCCCTTGACCTAACCCCCCCCCCCCCCTCCACCACCACCACCTTTGGTTCCACTCACAGAGAGGTGCTCTGGGTACGCCCTGCCAGACCGCTTCCACAATGGACATCACCTCCATGGTGTCAACTAGCTCATATGCAAGACCCGCCTCCACTGAGTCATCCTCCCATGCTCTGGCACCTCTGCCGAGGAGCGGTTTTGATAGACGCTTTCAGCCTCCTGAAGCGGGGCTCTACAGAGGATGGAGAGAGGCTGGTCTCAGTGGTAACAGACAGCAGAACAAGGAGCAATGGTCTGAAGTTACAGAGCAGGAGGTGTAGGTTGGATATTAGAAAAAAACTACTTCACCAGGTGGGTGGTGAAGCACTGGAATGAGTTGCCTAGAGAGGTGGTGGAACCTCCATCCCTAAAGGCTTTTAAGTCCTGGCTTGACAAAGCCCTGGCTGGGATGAATTAGTTGTGATTGGGCCTGCTTTGGGCAAGGGGCTGGACTCAATGACCTCCTGAGAGCCAAGATTCTATAGGTGCTACCCATGCAGGTTTTCCCAGTATCGTTCCACGAAAATCAAGGTGTTTAGTACCCTCTGCTAATGCTCCAGCTTTATACAATCGTAATCATCCCAGAGGTCCTCAGGGCTTTGCATCATCGTGGTGACTACCTGAGTGCAGGCCCAGGGGCCCTCAAAACACAAGCAAAGATGCATCCTGTCCATTGTTTTCTCCTGTATTTACACCACTGAATGCTGCAATTCAAGCATGGAGGTTACACTTGCAGGGCCAGCATTTGCTACAATGGCTGTACTACACCCCTTGCTGTTCCCAACCCGCTGCCAGAACAGTGCATAGCGGAGAGGGAGGCATGACATTTTTGCATGGGACTCTCGTTTTTTCCCTGCCTAGGTTCCAGCAGGGGTCTGACACTCACAGTGAGCTGTTCAGTACAGTCACTGGGGAGACATCAGCCACCAAGAATGGAATCAGAAGATTCGTTATGCAGAGATCTTTACCCCATGAGCCTCAAGCAAAAGCAGGCCGACGGGGCAGCGATTGCTTATCTACAGGCTGGCCCTCCAGGGCGGAGGATCAGGGTGTTATACCCTCAGCCCTCCAAGTCCGTAGCAGGCCTTGAACCCAGTACTACAGGGCTGAGCTCTACTAGTAGAGCTAAAGGAAAGTGTCTTGCTGAGGAAGCAACTAGCCAACACACTTTATAAGTATGTTGCATCAGCACCAGTCTTGCTCTTACATTGCACATAACTGGTGTGCTCAGAAACCTCGCTGGCTTACAGTATGTCTCCCAGCACTGTGGTGTCTGGAGATAAACCCTGAAACTGCCCCAGAAGCTGCTCTCTGAGCATTCTCCTCTGTCGGGCAGCGTTTCACTAAATGCAGAGGCTCAGGAGACACAGCAAAGCTGTTGCGCAAATGCTTCAAATAGAAGCCGGAAGGTAACAGAAGTTGTTATGCAGTTCTTAGATGCCCAGAAAATGAGGCTTGTAGAGTGGCATTCACGAGGGCCTAAGCCCCAGCAGTTAAGCACCTAAACAACTGTGCGACGCAGCCTGGGAAGCGTAACTCCCACGAGTCAAGGACAGACTCTTCTATTGTTACTCCCATTAAGGAATCCCTTTCTCCAGGAGCTGTTTGAATGAAATCACTCTATGGAGTAATGCATTGCTCAGCGTGAGGCGGAAAGACAGAATCCAACCCAAAGCAACCAGGGTTTCCAATCAGTAGCCGTGAGCAGAGAACTAGCACGGCATATATCATTTCCATCCTTTCTGTAACAGTTATGCAGACAGCAGATATAAAAAAAAATATAAAATTGTGTGGCTTGAGATTTATAAAACTTTTTTGGTTATTCTATCCTGAATCTGACCTTATTCTGCGAAATGCTTGCGGCGCTATATGCATTTTCACAAAACTAATGTTTTGAGAAGGTGCAGTGACTGTGCAGTTTAACTAGTCATTAGGGACCTCAGCCCACAGATCTAGAATGTCAAGCTGATGCCCTGATGGATAATATACATCCTATCACATGGCGGGAGCCAGGCTTCTCTACAGCCAAGAGAATACTGATAGTGCGACTGAAGCAAACAGTGTCAAAGAAATAACGTGTTTTCATAAAGAGAAGGCGGGGGGGCGGGGCGGGAAGCCCAAAGATGACAAAAAGAACACCTGCACTCTGATTTAGGGATAAAAAAAATATATGCTGGGAAAGATTTGCATTGGCTTTCGGAGTTCCTGCTGCAAGTAAAGCCAGGAAGAAAATGTATAGAAAATTAATGAAACTATTTTTCTGACTGGAATCATCTTCTGTGAAATATCGAGTCTTTACTCATTAAATAAATTATCTGTGTCTTCCAAGGCATTAAGAATGCATTGTAAATTACAGCCCTTCATAAATAATTTGTTACTACTTGGGTTTAAATAGAGAGGGAAGAAAGAGGAGGAGTGAAATGCACAACAAAGGGACAGGGGAAATGTAACAATAAAAGAGTGGGAAGAGCGAAACGGAAGGAAATAACAAGAAAGAGAGAAAAGAAGGAAAGAAAATGAGGAAGGAAGGAGGAACTGATGGGATGGAAATGGAAAAGTACAGCACCACCACCCCACGTTGTGTCCCCTTGCAGGGCAGGGCTCCTGGCTATTGACCAACCCTGCAGTGAATAGCAAGGTCTATTTCAACAATATGATGGCTTTAAAAACAAGTATGTGAAGATTCTCTGATGGGTTTAGGGGCAGGGAATTAAATAAGGACACTTCAAACAGAGCCGGACAAGAACCACTTGACGTTCAAATCCAGAGAAGAAAGTGGGGATAGTGAGGCTGCTCTCTCAGAAAACCATCATCCGGCACAGTCCGTCAAGGTCTCAAACAGAACCCACAAGGAAAACGCAAAAGAGGAAGACCTTGGAGAACGTGGAGAAGATCTGCTGAGATTGAAGGACAGCAACTGGGGTACTCCTGGGGTCAGCTAGAAGTTTTGTCCCGAGATGGAGTGAAATGGAGAAGACTTGTAGAACCTATGCTCCACGCGGTGCACAAGGCTTGAAGTCAAACCAAGTCAAACTGTAATGGGGAAATGGAGAGTATTGGCTGAAAAGAACTTTTGAATTTGCAAATGAGGTTCTTCACACCAAGCATTCATCACGGGAGTTAGGCGCATCCAGGCCAAGAGGGAAAAACGTTATCTGATCATGCATCCAATTGAAACTAACTGACACTGCTCAAATGTTAGTCCTCAGCTTCTTGCAACAAATGGCTCATGTAAAATCTACAGGCCTGGCCCTAGCCAATGAAAATGTGTGTATAATGAGTACAGTGAAGAAAATCAGTGGTGTGTCCATTCACGGAGAGAAGCAGAGATGAGCACAGGTGCTCCCCTGTGGACCTCTGTTGTGTCTTTAAACTGGCACAGGAGCAATTGATGACCAGGGACACTGAATGTCAAACAGAAATCCAGCCCTAAGAGATGGAAGGAACGTCCCTTTCTACAATGCCATCTACATTCCATGTTCCAGCATGATTCCTGAATGGACAGGACCCAGAATATCAGTGGTAGGCAGATGGAGCGGGAGCCAACTCTTGCTAGGGAACAGTAGAGAGAGACATTAGTTAGCAAGCTCAATTTCACTACTCCATGGTTCGTGATATACCAGCCAGCGCATTGGGTATTTCAGTGCCACTCAAACAGTTCCTTCCTCAGCAGGGCAGTTGCCAGTTTCAGGAAGCTGGACTCCCAGATGTGACTTCCTCCTTCTAGTCACCAGCCTGGAGAGGCAAGGATCAGAGTCACAAATAACGACCGAGATCTCCTGCAATGCTTCTTGGAGTTCTTGTTTTGCACATGGGCCAGAAGCTCGGAAGAAAATGGTGTCATATTACCGATCACAGAATCCAAAACTGGAAGGGACCTCAAGAGGTCATCAAGTCCATTCTGCTGCCCTCACAGCAGGACCAGGCACCAAGTAGATCATCTCTGAGAACGTGTGATGCGCATGACACTCAACTGGTGTATAGTGAGAAGCCATCCCTTGATCATGACCTTCTCAGAGAAGCCGCTCCTTGCCAGGGCTTGTCTTGCTTTTGCCCTCTTGGTTCAGGAGTGTTTCCTTTGGGGAGAGTTTTGGAATTTGACCAGTTCCTTGAGTTTCAGAGGGTGGCCCCAGGGGCCAGCTTGTTTCTGCCTGGAAGCTGACAGTGGCTGATCTCAGACTGAGTCTGAGCAGCAAAATTCTTGTGTTCCTGTCAAACCAAGTCCATATCTCGTGTGTGACTAGTGGCATGTGGCAGCCCAAAGCTTCTGTCAGAGTCCTTGCAGGGAGCATTGGAGACCGGCTCCAAACTGTCACATCAGAGCCAGTGCCAGAACATTTACTGACGCCTCCCGGGGTAATAAATCAGCCTTTCAGCTGCACCTCAAATGCTGTATGGAATCCCTGCTGGGCTGGAGTCTAGAAAGCAGCAGACTCTCATCTGCACTGTTGTTGTCCCTGGATTCGCAGTTGTAGGGGCTGTAGCTGAATGGTTTTGCTTTGAGGGAGCGTTACTTGCATTTGACATTGGCTGGGCAGAGAATGGCTGCTCCCTGTCCACCCATAAGTTCTCTGGCTCCTGGATGTGAAGGGGAAGGAGCTGACTGATTACAGTGGTACCAGTTTAATATACTAGGCAGTTCAAATACTAGCTAAATTCTTTGGGGCAAAAATACTCTGCTTCATGCAAACCCACGGGAAGCGTTCACACCCATTTATTCACTTTCCATAGCACTCACTAGTTTTCTGCAACCCACGGCCTCCTGGAGACTGAAGTGTGCATGTCACATACAGGAGGTACGGCAGATCTAAGCAACTTCTGGCGTTCTGCTCCACAGTCCACACGACGCTCCCACGTCTGTCAAGTTCAAAGCTGGCAGCCCCATTCCCCAGGTACTTTCTTTTCCCACCGGACTGTCCTAAAGACGCTTTTACCCCATGCCAACTGACAGCTGATTTGCCGAAAGGTGGTGCCATTTGTAGGGACTTTAACGGGTTCAACAGGAAGCATTTTTGAGAATTCCTGCCCCTAAGGCATCTCTTGCAACCATATTTCCCAAAGCACAGTGGGAGGGCATTCAGTAGAGCTCCCATTCAGGATGGTGGCTGCTCAGTGTGGTTTCTCCTCCTCCCCATACTACAGGGCACATAACAGCCCGTGCCTGGCCCAAACACCCAATTTCCAGTCTAGATTTCATCACCCTCTTTCTATCTCTAATTCCCATGGGTTTTGGGTGTCCTTAGGGGCCACCTCGGGATTCTAGATGTTTCGTTTGCTGGCAAACACTCAGACGTGCTTGATGATCAGACAGAAACTGGAATTTCTATAAACTCCTGAAGAGGTGACTCCAGCCGAGCATGAAGTAGATTGCTCGTCTCCCTCACAGCTCCATTGTCTCCTGTTTTGTGTCAAGACGGTGACAAGGGCCAGCCTCAGGGGAAGGGCAGAGAATTCTACTGCCTTCTCTGTGGCTGGCACGCGTTGCCTTGCATAATTACCTCCTCGGAGCTGGTGTTCGGAGGGCTTGATCACTCAGTCTCAATCCAATCTGCTGTCTCACAGCGGGTGGACAGTTCCCCAATTAAAATTGGAGTTCGGCGACTTATGCGCTACCATGCATTTATGTTTTCAAAAAGACTGTACAGGAAAAGTTAGAGGTTGGTGAATGCCTCCCCACCACCTCCCCATCTGTGATTTTGTGTGTCCATGTTGCAAGGACTGTTTGTTTTGTTTCAGGCTGGAAACTATGCAGAGATCACAGCTTAATTGTATTGTGTGTTGAATTAATTGTTCTGTTTGATCTGCCTTTCTCCCAGGAAGCCTAGGGAAACAAGCGACTGAAACTGCTGGCAAGGGGCTTTTTCCAAAGGTAGTGCAAGCAGCCAGCAAAGGGGCCGGGGGTGGGGGGGGCGGAAATGAGCTTGTAATTGTAAATGCCTTTGCAAAAGAGCATGTACTGCAGGGTTACACGCCATGGGGAAAGATATGCAAATCAGCCTGAAGTTAGGGATGGAAACGGCTGATTCTTGCTGTTGTTTTACAGTTGGAGATAATGTGAGGAATAGGCCTGTGCTATAATTGTTGCTCTGGTCATTAACCCGGATGCTGAGTGCAATGTACTTGTTCCCCCCAACCCCCGCAGACCAGATGAATGACTTATCTATTGACACAAAAGGAATTATCATAGAATCATAGAAGAGTAGGACTGGAAGGGACCTCGAGAGGCCATCGAGTCCAGCCCCCTGCCCTCATGGCAGGACCAAGCACTTTCTAGACCATCCCTGAAAGCCGTCTATCTAACCTCTTCTTAAATAGCTCCAGTGATGGAGATTCTACCACCTCCCTTGACAATTCGTTCCAGTGTTTGATCACCCTGCCAGTTAGGAACTTTTTCCTAAGGTCCAACCTGAACCTCCCCTGCTGCAATTTCAGTCCATTGCCTCTTGTCCTATCCTCAGATATTGGCTACGTCTACACGTGAAGCCAACATCGAAATAGCTTATTTCGATGTAGCAACAGGCTATTTCGATGAATAACGTCTACACGTCCTCCAGGGCTGGCAACGTCGATGTTCAACTTCGACGTTGCACGGCACCACATCGAAATAGGCGCTGCGAGGGTACGTCTACACGCCAAAGTAGCACACATCGAAATAAGGGTGCCAGGCACAGCTGCAGACAGGGTCACAGGGCGGACTCAACAGCAAGCCGCTCCCTTAAAGGGCCCCTCCCAGACACAGTTGCACTAAACAACACAAGATACACAGAGCCGACAACTGGTTGCAGACCCTGTGCCTGCAGCATGGATCCCCAGCTGCCGCAGCAGCAGCCAGAAGCCCTGGGCTAAGGGCTGCTGCCCACGGTGACCATAGAGCCCCGCACGGGCTGGAGAGACAGCATCTCTCAACCCCCCAGCTGATGGCCGCCATGGAGGACCCGCCAATTTCGACGTTGCGGGACGCGGATCGTCTACACGGTCCCTACTTCGACGTTGAACATTGAAGTAGGGCGCTATTCCGATCCCCTCATGAGGTTAGCGACTTCGACGTCTCGCCGCCTAACGTCGAAGTTAACTTCGAAATAGCGCCCGACGCGTGTAGCCGCGACGGGCGCTATTTCGAAGTTAGTGCCGCTACTTCGAAATAGCGTGCACGTGTACACACAGCTATTATGAGCCGCAGAAGCCAGTTGAGCCTGATCTAATGAAAGTTGAGGCCTAGGGTTATCCAGGACACAAAATAGACAGACTCCAGGTCGTGTGTGTGCTCTGAGGGCCTTTGTTCCCACTTGTCCACATGGGCCTAGCCCTGGAGGGCTTATCCCAATAACAGCCCAATTAATACCATGCAGAAAGGAATGGTTGCTCGCAAATCAACAGGAGATCAAAGGTAAGTGACACAAAATTATACATGGCCTCAAGGTAGGGTAATAGTCCAGCTAGACCGGTGAAAGTCTTCTCACTACAATGATGTAGGTAAGGCCTACATTCATGTCCTACCGTCCAGAGTTCGCCATCAGACTGACAGGTTCTGTCCCTCACATTAGCACCATAGTGTCGCAGTTGGGATTTCCATGGGAGCACAGAGATTTAAGCACCTGGGCACCTCATTCCCTTGGAGAGCCACGTCGGAGCTGCTCTCTGCTATGGAAGCTTCCTGTCCCTCCATCTGGACAGCTGGGCCTCTTTGATATTTCCAGAAAGCCTCCTCTATTATATAGGGCTTGTAACCAACCGTGGATGTTGTGTGCGCTGGAGTTGGAAAACATTTATCAACGGACGCATCTTGCCTGCCAAAAACTTGGATTGCAGCAAAACTTGGGGGTGGGGACGGACATCAGTTGTGACTGAATTTTTGTCAATCTGTTAACAAAGACTCACTAAACAAAGCAAGCTAAAATGTTCCAGTTTGTCTCAAATCTAGAGGTCTGCTTTGTCTCTGAGGAGGATGTCTTGTTTTTCACTCTTTTCCATCTGCAGCAGGTGGACAGAAGCGAGATAGTGGTTTGAAACCTCAGCAATCCAGAAGGGCCCATTGGGTAGTTAAGGGCCACCCGGGAATGTTGGCCAATGGCCTACACGTTCCAGAGTCGGCCAGGGGGTGGAGAACCATGCTGGCCCAGGGTGGTTTGCTGCAAGCTAGCTGATGTCACCCCACAGGTGGGGCCAACAGGGATGGCCAAGAACAAGGCTGCTGAGAGGGGAACAGTAACACCAGAGAGGGAGAACAACCGATTGCTTCCAGCAAGCTGGAGTGGGACTCTACCCGCCTCCCCAACCTGCCGAGAGACTCCCTGCTTGTGCGTCCCCTGCTGCCGTGCACTAACAAACAGCCCGCTAATGTGCTGGGACTAGTCCCATTTCAAAGAGGGCTCGATCCATGCACTCCAGCAAACTGCTAACACAACACAACCTCCAGAGAGCCTGGTGTGGCGAGGCCAGGGTGGAGGGCCCCTCAGAGGGAGCCCAAACAAACAGAAGGGCCTGCGGGACAATCACAGGCAGCTGGGTGGGAGATGGCTCAGCCTAACTGGGGCCAGCTGGCCCCAATGACTGGGCCAGTAAGAGGCCTTTAAAAACCCTTCCCAGTGGGAAGGGCAGGGGGCGAGAGAGGGAGGTGAGCAGAGAGCCGCAAGGAGCCAGGAGCAGAGAGGGAGCAGGTGTCAGAGGAGAGCAGCAGGAACACCTGAGATCACAGGGGGAGAACAGGAGCTTCTACCACTCAAGAGGGGGGACCCGCGACTGCTACAGCCAGGAGAAGGCACCAGAGGGAATTGTCTGGGGAGGTGGCCCAGGGAGGAGAGCTGCTCTGCCAAGGGCTAAGGGAGTCAGCTCCTCCCACGGGCAGCTGCACAGGTCCCTGGGCAGGAACCCGGCACGAGCGGGCGGGGGCTGGATTCCCCCCAGACCACCCCTCACCCCAGCGAGGGCAACTGGGCTCTTGAGTGGTCCCAATGGACTGAATAGAGGCCAGCGGCCCAGGAATAGGACCGACTTTGTCACCCTGGGCTAGTTGTGAAAGTGTTTTTTGCATTGTGTGCCCAGCCACGGAGCTGGTGGCTGTGAAATAAAACACAACTCATGCTCAAACTGCACGTTTTTCCACAGACAACGAGTCGGGGTTTGAGTCCCCCGTGCATTTCTCCTTTCCAGCACCGTCACTCCTGCCATCCATGTCCGGTCTACTTCCCCAGCTGGAAACTGGGGTAAAACAGTGGTGCTCTAAACCTGTGGGCTTTATGACTAACATGTGCTCTGGATGGGCCTTGCTGTTTCGAGTCTGGCGTATAAAAGCAGTGAGTTGGATGTGGCTACAATATGTATGTTTATGACTGGTGTGGGACACCTCACACGTGCCATTGCGCAGATGTTCGGCGAGACACAATGTGCTGGTAACAGGCTCGCCAGGCTGACATTTGAGCGGTGAGCCTCCTCACACAAAAGCTCGATACTGCAGAGAATCTCACGCGTGACAGAAGGACCAGCCTGAGCCCATTTCTGGGGGTCGATGGGAGTGTAAAAGTTCGCATTCCCTGTGTAGGGAGCCTGCACGTTGTGTCTATGGAGAAGACGGATAGGGTCTGCATTTCCAAGACGATAAAAGTAGCCATCACATTCGATTTCAAGTCAGGGACAGGGGCCTTACCCTATTCTTGCCCCTGAGCCCTGAAGAGAGTCTTGCTGGTCCCCTCACAGGGGATCGCATACAAGCCGGCAGGGCCAGCTAGCAGAGCGAGGGCTGGAGCACGTTCCCCCCACGTCACCCTGTGTTGGAGGCAGCACGACGTCCCATCACTGCCAACGAGGCATGGGGAAAGCTGTCACCCTCAGGAAGGCATGCCGGTTACCAGAGACCCCTGCCGATCTCTGGGAGAGTACAAATGAGAAATCTGTGACAGCCCTTCAGACACTCTGCTTCTTCCCCAGACAAGACAGACACTTGTCCCCTCCACCACCTGCAGTTGGTGCAGCAAAAGATATTACCTCACCCACCTCGTCTCTAAGAGGGACAGCCCTCACTCCTGCCGGCCAGCACTCAAAGGGAGCCAAGCCACAGCTGGAACAAGTCCCCACCTTTCCCAGCCCTCTCTGCTGTGGCATAGTTCCCCATGGGCGGAGCCCAGCAGCGGTCCTGTGGAGAAGCTGCTGTCCTCACCAGCCCTGCTTGGGGCTGCTCCTTCCCCTACCTATGGCATGACGGCATAAGGACCAGCCACCACCTGGGCCTCCATGTTTGAAAGGCTAAACTGCCAGAGCAGCTACGAAAACACTGAGGAAAGGCGCCACTTCTGCGACGAAGAGCAGGGCCGAGATCTGCAATGACCTAGGGTGTCCACCCTAGCCTGACTGACCTGTACAAGCCAGAACACCAGCACTGACTCTCACAATCGAACCAGAACCCAGCAGGATCCCATGATAAGCATTGGGTTTGGTTTGAGCCTAGCAGGGAAAAAACCTGGCTTTGTTGTGCCTGCCTGTGGTCATCTCTGACCACCTTCTGCCCATGGCCCTGGGGTAGCTACAGGCCCCACTGCTGGTGCTCAGGGCCACCTTACCCCGTTTTGCTGACACACCACCTCTTGCCCCACAGCACACATGGCAGAAGTCTGGTCAGTTATTGCCATTATAAAATTATTTCTTGAGGGGCAACACGCATTGTCACAGCTAATGGGTTCATTGCCAAGCTGGGACAGAGAGTTAATTAAGAAGATAAAAATGGCAAAGCACACAGAAAACTTTATGTGCGCCAGTAAATATGGACAAATATAACCGACATCGTAGAAAAATCAATATACTTAAGTATCATGAGGAGAGTAAAGTGGTTTCCGGCTTTAGTTGTACTTGCAATCTTATGTTAAAGGGATAATCTTACTAGAACGTGAACGTAATTAACATTGGAACAACGTACAAAGGTCATAGCCCATTCTCCATCACTGAAAATTTTAAAATCGAGGTTAGATCTGCTCTGGGAATTATTTGGGGGCAGTTCTCTGGCTTGTGTCGTAAAGGAAGTCAGACGAGATCATCAATCCAGACCGCCATGCTGTGCGCGCTTATAACCTAATGGAACCCGTCAGAAACAAAAGATGGAAGGAAAAGTGGAACTCACCCTGAGAATAAAGCCCTGGGTCAGGCGTCCTACCCATATGTGACAGGGCGACCTCCCCTCTTAGTAACCTGGTTGAAAGGGGGTGTAGGACCAGGGAGTGGCTGACTCTGGCCCAGAGAGAAACCCAGCAGGCAGAAGCTGGCAATAAACTGATACAGCTGATGAACACGACATGAGATTGATCCACACTCTTCACTGGACAATATAAAAGGAGAGAACCAAGAGGGGAGTGTTGATAACCAGAACAGGAGGTGGCAGGCAGGCAGGCAGACGCCATGAAGCCTGGCCCTGTGGGATAAGAGGGGGCCTGGTCTGACAGCTACCAGAGGCTCCTAGCTGAAACCCTAACAATCCAGCGTTTCTTTTACGTTTTGTGCATGTTTGTTTCTTGTTTGTGAAGACAATGAGCAGATCCCCGATGACAGGATGAGAAAACTCACTTGGATGTGGCTACTGGCTAGGATCACTGGCACACACAATGTCATCTCCTGGTGTACCAACAACAGTTGGGTAACCCCATTTTTTTTAAACACATCTTCTCCTATTCTATCCACTCATGTCCCAGACTACATCCAAGAAGATTTCAGCCTCTTCCTGTGTGCAGTCACCTCCCACAGTGGGCAGACATAGATGTCGAGATTTGGCACAGAATCCTCTGCATCAGCCTTGCCCTTGGCAGACTGTCATGCCAGGTGTCCAAAACCCCTTTCTTTTTAGGTGACAAATCTGAGGAACTGTTCCAGATTGAGGTGTCAATGGAGGAGGTTTGGGAAGTAATTGATATAGTAAAAAGTAATAAGTCACCTGGACCAGATGGCATTCACCCAAGAGTCCTGCAAGAACTCAGATGTGAAAATGCAGAATTACTAACCATGGTTCGTAACCTATCCTTCAAATCAGGCTTCTGTACTAAATGACTGGAGGATAGCGAATGTGAAGCCAATTTAAAAAAAGAGAGAGAGAGAGACAGTTCCAGAGGTGATCCTGGCAATTAAAGGCCAGTACATCTAGCTTGAGTACTGAGCAGACTGGTTGAAACTGTAGAGAAGAACAAAATTATGAGACACGTAAATGAATGTAATTTGTTGGAGGAAGAGTCAACATGGTTTTGCGAGGGGAAATAATGCCTCACCAATCTACTGGAATTCTTTGAGGGTGTCAGGGCTGTCTCCCGACTTTGACATTCCCTGACCCTGGGAGACAGTGCTGCCACCATCAAGTGGAAAAGCCCCTGCTTAAAACTCAAGACAACACACTTGGATATCTCCCTGTAGGGTGACACCCAAGCTTCACCCTTTCCTTAGGAGATAGCTGATCTTTGGTCTAGGCATGAAAAAAAAACAAAACCACAGACACTCCTCTAAGACCCAGGAATCAAATTGCCTTAAAATTTATAAGCCTACTTTGTTGTGGGGTGTAATTAAATATACTAAAAATTATTAATATTAGAGCACAGAGAATTACTTTCCTGGGATTTAGCTTAGAAGTTAGAGGGTTCAGGGGAAAAATTATTAAGTAGCCTGAGAAGTCCCACACCAAATGTAAAATAAAAATAACCTGATTGTGTCTAACTAAACATTTCCTTTCTACTTACGCATCTATGCTTTGATTATGAGATGGCCAGCATCTTTTCTGGATTTATTTATCCTGCATATTGTCCGTGTCTCTTAGCGTCAGCCCAGAACCAAAGCAAAGACCCCATAGCCTGCAGTTGTTCACATTCAGAAAAGATTCCTCTCTCCCCATTGGCTTACCTGGCTGTCCCCCACAAAGACCCCTTCCCTCTCTGGGTTTAACCCTTTACAGTCATTCCATTAATGACATGCCTTCCATATTACAACAGTGATAGAAGTCCACAGTGGCTGTAATTTGCTTGAGGTGGTTTAGGAGAAACACAGTTAATAAGATAGGTGCATGCTTAAACATTACTGTGGTTTACATGAAGAACCCACCAAAAACACGCTCTGGAGGACAGGGTCAGGATTCAAAATGACCAGGACAATTTGAAGAAATTGAAGTAAACCAGATGAAGGTTAACAAGGACAAATGCAAAGTACTGGACTCACTGATTAGGCCTCAGCTGTAACCAGGAGTACTGTAACCAGTTCTGGGCAGTACATTTAAGAAGAGAGGTTGAGATATTAGAGAGAGTCCAGAGAAGAGCAACTAAAATGATTAAAGGTGTAGAAAAGAGGACCTATGAAAAGTTAAAAGAATTGGGTTTGCGTAGTTTAGAAAGAGAAGGCTCAGAGAGGACACAATTGCAGCTGTCACATACCCAAAAGGGTGTTACAAGGAGGAGGGAGAAAAATTACTCTCCTTGGCCTCTGAAAATAGGACATGGAGCAATGAGCTTAAGTTGCAGCAAGGTTTAGTTAGGCTGGGCATTAGGAAAAAATTTCTAACTGCCAGGGTGGTTAATTACGGGAATAAATTGCCGAGGGTGGTGGTAGACTCTCCATCATTGTAGATATTTAAGAACAAGCTGGATAAATATCTAGCAGGGGTGATATAGGCAATGTTTGGTCCTGCCGTGTGGGCAGGGGACTGGACCCCTTGACCTCTTGAGGTCCCTTCCAGTTCTAGTGTTCTGTGAATCTATCCCTGAGATTCAGCATGGGGTGAGCCTTGTCTCCCCCATTCAGGACTTACTCCCTGCTCCAGGCACAGCACAGGGTGCAAGGGAGGGGGCTGTGTGAATATAGGACCCCCTCCCCCCCTTCTCACATAGCTCTACCTCCTGCCACCACATCTGTCTCTGACCCTCGTTTCATGTTCCTTTGCATCCCACAATGATGGGCCCACAGTGCCAGGAGCGCACTGTTAAGATCCCCCAGGCTAGCTGCACTGCCGGTCGAGGCCAAGTTGGCAGCATCGGCACAGTCATCCTGTGTGAGTCGGGCCACCCCCCATTCCCACACCTTCACATGCCTTCGTTTGGACACAGTTCCCCCATGTTATCAGCAGCAGAACCCAGGGCCTTCAGCACTGAGCAGAAAGCTGCCACTTGCTGTCATGGCTCCTTCCCCACTCTAGCAAGATAAATGCAGAAATGGGGACCAGCAAAAGTACCTCCAAAACCTTATTTACCAGGTTTTGGTATAAACTTCCCCCAAAAATCCTAAAAACCTTAGATTTTGGGGATAAAATTCGCTGCCACCACCCAAGTAATAATAAGGAAACCAAGGAGAGACTACTTGGGAAATCTCAGCCCCAAAAGTAAAAACCAGGACACAAACATTAACCAATACCAGGTTGATAAAAAGAAAAAGAAAGAACTTTTATTACAACAACAATATTCGTGTTGCAAGCCTCATGACTAGATGGAAGAGTCACAAAGTAAAACACATGGGGAGTCTCCACCATGGGCCTAGAACTTAGTTACAAGGAGAGTAAAAGAACATTTCTAAAAAGTGCACAGACATCGGATCCCACTTCCCAAACCATAAAACAACAAAGCCTCACAGATCCATCTAAACTTTACCCGACTTACAGCAGATTCGAAGGCCTGTTCTTGGAGGGAGATATTCTGTCTGTCCCCTCTTCATGGCTGGAAAAAAGAAGAAGAAACAGAGAACAGAAGAAGGGAGGAGCCAAAATTCAATTCTTACCTACATTCCTATAGGCCACCCCCACCTGGCTAAGGAGATTAACCCTTTTACTCCCAGGCTGCTGGCTAACCCTCATGATGAGGACACTTGGACTCAAGCGATCAGTTAGGTCTCAGCAGCAGTAGGGCTGTTATCTGAGGCCACATCTGCGCTAGACAGAGTCGATCGTAGATGCCCAGTTCCAGCAGTGGCAATTGCATTACTGGAATCAACATAACTACCATCGACTTACCCGGCCATCCTCACCAAGGGGGTGGATGGGAGAAACTCCCACTGACTTCCCTTACTTCTCGCCAGAGTGAGGAGTACAGGGATCGACTGCCAACTAGGCATGCAAAAATCGAACCCCGGAGGGTCGAGCTACTGGGCAGTGCTGATGGAGCCTGAGGAGCACAGCAGCTAGGCGACTGAGTGTGCGCTTATGCTCACACACGCATCCATGCAGTGCCCGCTCCAGTTGCTAGGAGGGGAGTTCCAATGAAAGCATGCAGCTGTCTCCTCCCCGTCTCGGCACTGCCACCGTAGGGTTTAGGCTGGGTCGTAGCTGGCAGTCCCTGCCCCAGCGTGAAATTAGCCAGGTTGTAATCTGGACGGGTGAACAGCTGTGTCCCCTCTGAGAGCAGGAGCCAAACAGCCGGCACCAACCTGCACACAGGACAAGCCAATCAGCTGGCTGTCCAGACCTGACCCTGGAGGAGCATCCGGACCTGCTGCATGCCCACCACCTGGAGGAACTGCGAGTGTCTGGGCCTGCAGGCCTGCCACTTGCCTGCTACCTGCAGGGCCCTCATCCACCTGAGCCCCTTGACATGCCATGGGCAAACTACCAGGAAGGCTCAGATCTGTCTGAGCTACCCAGAGGATGTGAACCCACTCAGCCTCCCTGGTGACCCCGAATGGACCCTGACACCAGTGGAGGTGGAGGTAGGACAGAGCCTGGGGGTGGGTAGCTACGCCTGAGTGAATGTCAGTGTGTTGCAGCGTGGACCCCCACTGACCCGTAGCTGGGGGTGGCCCTGCACCCCTCTACATCTCCCCACAGGGTGGCAGACTTCCCTGTCCCCAGACCTACCCTGAATTGTGGTCTGCTCAGCCCTGCTACAAGGAGTTAGGCGCTGAACCTGGGTGGCCTACTGAAGCGTTTGTCTGCTCCACCCCAGAAAGGGGAGCTGAGCCCTGCGCCAACAGCTGCCCCTGCTTGACCCAGGGTGGCTCTTTGTGGCCTTCCCCCGCCCCAGAGGGAGCGATCGCTAACGTGCACCTCTACCCATGGTGGAGAATGGGGGCAGCCTGTTCCCTGGAACTGTAACAGTCCCTGTGATTGCTTCTCCAGAGGGCCAACCTGGGACCAGGGGACTGCTGTGCCCCCATAGCTCTGCAGCCTGGGTGGTCTCTCTCAATGCTTTGCTAGTTACGAGCAGCAAACACCTCTGGGGACTTTTATCCCTCAGTACAACTGCGGGCGAAGCCCCACTGCCAGCTAGACTGCACGAATATTCCCAGAGCCACTCACCAATCACCCTGAGAGAAACGCACTGGCCCATTTCCCCACCACCCTGCCCTCCCACCGAGGCCCCAGTCTTACACCCCTAAGTTGTACCATCCTGCCCTGGTCTGAAGCCAGACCAGTGGAAGTGTATAACTCAATATGCTACTCTCTCCATGTGGGAAGGACACATCTCTGGCTTTTGTACATCAAGGAGAACTTTCCCAAGCAGGTGCCGCAAACCACACCATGCTAAATAAAATGTAGAACAAGTTGAACAACAGAAAGGTGGATTTTAAGTGATTGGAAGAGTAGGTGTGAAAGGACAGAGATGGTTACCAAAGAAAATGAAAACAAGCACGCCATCGAAATCTTAAATCTTATCAAACTAAATCGTTGTTTGACCTTTTCCTTTGAGCTACCTCTGAGCTCACTTGCTGGCAGAGCCATGACTTGCCCAGGCAGCAGAATGAGGGGAACTGGCGAAGACCAACCTGGACTGTAGCAAGGCTAACGGTGTGGGATAGACAGTGTTTGTTGTTTTCCATCTCTGGTTAATCCATGGCCTGGCAATCATGTGCTTTTCCCAGCTGAGCACTGGGTTCTCTTGGATGTCCAGAGCATTGGAAGCCAACTTGGCTACCGTTAGCTTAGTCCGTTCTGCCGTAGATGACACGAGCAGAATCAAAGGAAATCTTCTGTGTTAGCACGTTGCTGCTGCTGCTGTTGCTGGGACACCATGCTACCATAGGATGATGGGACCACAACTGACATTACTACATCCAGAGTTGTGAGGAAGTTGGCAAGGGAGTGCTACAACCTATGCAGAGCAATGCCTTATAGCACAGCATGTTCTACCAGAACAAAACAACAGTCAAGTAGCACTTTAAAGAGTAACAAAATAATTTATTACATCATCACAGAATCACAGGGCTGGAAGGGACCTCAGGAGGCCATCTAGTCCAGCCCCCTGCTTCAAGCAAGATCAACCCCCACTAAGTCATCCCAGCCAGGACCTTGTCCAGCTGGGACTTAAAAACCTCAAGGGATGGAGAATCCACCACCTGTCTAGGCAACGCATGCCAGTGCTTCACCACCCGCCTGGTGAAGTAGTTTTTCCTAATATCTAACCTACACCTTTCCCTCTTCAACTTCTGACCATTACTCCTTGTTCTGCCATCTGACACCACTGAGAACAGTTTCTCACCCTCCTCTTTAGAGCTCCCCTTCAGGAAGTTGAAGGCTGCTATTAAATCACCCCTAAGTCTTCTCTTCTGTAAACTAAACAAGCCCAAATCCCTCAGCCTACCCTCATAGGTCTTGTGCTCCAGACCCTTAATCATTTTTGTTGCCCTTCACCGAACCTGCTCCAGCAAATCCACATCCTTTTTATACTGGGGGGCCCAAAACTGGACACAATATTCCAGATGTGGCCTCACCAGTGCCAAATAAAGAGGAACTACTACTTCTCTAGATCTGCTCAAAATGCTCCTCCTAATGCACCCCAGTATGCCATTAGCTTGCTTGGCTACAAGGGCACACTGTTTACTCATACCCAGCCTTTCATCCACCGTAACCCCTAGGTCTCTTTCCATCATACTGCTGCTGAGCCAGTTGGTCCCCAGCCTGTAACAATGTTTGGGATTCTTCCACCCCAGGTGCAGGACTCTACACTTCTCCTTATTGAACCGCATCAGATTTCTTTTGGCCCAGTCCTCCAATTTATCCAGGTCCATCTGGATTCTCTCTCTACCCTCCAACGTATCTACCTCTGCCCCTAGTTTTGTGTCATCCGCAAACTTGCTGAGGGTGCAACCCAGTCCTTCATCCAGGTCATTAATAAAGATGTTGACTAACACCGGCCCCAGAACCGAGCCTTGCGGCACTCCGCTTGAAACAGACCGCCATCCAGATATTGAGCCATTGACCACTACCCGTTGGGCCCGACCCTCAAGCCAGCTTTCTATCCATCTTATCGTCCAAGGATCCAATCCATATTTCCTCAGCTTATGGACAAGAATGTTGTGGGAGACCGTATCAAAAGCCTTGCTGAAGTCAAGGTATATCACATCCACTAACTTCCCCATGTCCACAGAGCTTGTTACCACATCATAGAAGCTAATCAGATTGGTCAGGCAGGACTTGCCCCTGGTGAATCCATGTTGGCTACTTTTGATCACTTTCCCCTCTTCCAAGTGCTTCAAAATGGATTCCTTGAGGATTCTCTCCATTAGTTTCCCAGGGATTGAGGTAAGGCTGATGGGTCTATAGTTCCCTGGTGATGAGCTTCTGTGGGACAGACCCACTTCTTCAGACCATAGCCATACCAGAACAGACTCAATATTTAAGGCACCGAGAACCAAAACAGGCCTGTCACCTAGGGCCTTCTGGAGTGTGGCATCCTGATTAAGGATAGGTTGTAGGTCTTTAATAATTCATTGCAGTGGCTTGAGTTGGGGGCTGTAGGTAATGACCAGTGATGTTCTGTTCTTGGCTTTTTTGGGCCTATCTTGGAGTATCTGGTCTCTGGGTGTTTGTCTGGCCCTGTCAATTTGTTTTTTCATTTCTCCTGGTGGGTAATTCAGGTTTATGAATATTTGGTAAAGATCTTGTAGTTTTTGGTCTCTGTCAGTAGGATCAGAGCAAATGCGATTGTACCTAAGGACTTGACTGTAAACAATGGATCTAGTTATGTGTGTAGCATGGAAGCCAGAAGGGTGTAGGTAAGTACAGCGATCGGTGGGTTTCCGGTAGATTGTGGTACTGATTAGGCCATCCTTAATTTGTACTGTAGTGTCCCGGAAATGTACCACTCGCATGGAGTAATTGAGGCATAAGTTGATGGTGGGGTGCAGATTGTTAAAGTCCCTGTGGAATTCTTCTAGAGACTGTATATCATGAGTCCAAATCATAAAGATGTCATCAATGTATCTTAAGGAGAGGAGGGATAATAGGGAATGAGTACTGAGGAATTGTTGTTCCAGGTCCATGTTCTACCAGGCAGAGGTGCTTTCACTGTTTTCTTGGGCCTGCTGATTCCCCTCAGCTAATCTCATTCCTGTCTCATAGTGACTAACTAGAGGGATACAGCTCTGAAGAGGTTGTGGAGGATATGGCTGTGAAGAGATGGGAGAGAGAGGGATGTAACAGAAAAGGCAGCCATGGGTATGTTGCAGGTAACTAAAGGTGAGACTCAGATCTTCTACAGCCAAGGTGTCCAACCATTGCCGCGGCTACCCCTATAGTGAACTAGCCACTTCAGGGGGAAAAAGATACGTATTCAAGCTATCTAGCTACACTCGACTGGCTAAACAGCCACACGTGGCTAGGCTGTTGGGCACCATGGGTCAACAGAGTCGTTTCCATTCAGATAAGTTGACAAAAGTATGATTGCCTCTCTGGTCATTTTCAAGTAATCAAAGTGGCCTAATAAATTACTAAACTAGTAATCTGGGTCTATGCCCACCTCTGCCAAGGACCTGCTGGGTGACCTGGGACCACTCATCACTTTTGTGCCTCAGTCCCCCCCACCTCCCTCCATATGCCTTGACAATTGAGACTAAGTTCTTCAGGGCAGGCTCGGTCTTTTATTAGATGTGTCTTCATCCTGAGCTCAATAGGGCCCTGCTTGCAGCTGGGGGCCTTGAAGCACTAGCCTTGTATAGATAATCTCAATTTTTCAGATCCCACACAAATCCCCTCACTCCAAACAGGCTGCAGTTCACTATGTTTCTGTGGAGGGACCAGCTAATCTGCTACTTTTCTCCAGCCTCATTTATATTTGAAACGTGCACAGGACTCTGTACGGCAGGCCCAGGTGCAATGTGGCACTGAGGCATTCAGAGAGAACCACCAGCAGATAGGCCCCATGGGGACCCATAGTGTCTGATAAGGAGACCCTTCCAGAGAAATGGATTAGATTATTCCACAACTGGGTCTTCCAGGCAGATGTTGCCACCTGAAAACGATTCCTAGTTAGACGAGTGAAATGGGAGCGACCTCACCACCTCCCTCACCTCTGCCAAGAATAGTTACGGACAAGACAATGACACACTGGATGAACGGAGAACATAGGAATCAAACAGTGATCCTGAGAAGGAGATATAGGGAACTTTCACCATATGTCCTGACCCTTGGCAAAGGGTCCACGCTTGGATTCCATGGGAGGAGATTCTTCTTGTACAGCAGAGCACTGGGCAGCACAGAGATCCTTCCCCCTCTCTGAAGGAGAGGATGCATTGCAGTCCCTGTGTCCACACACCTGGACCCAGCCGTTCAATAAAATGTCATAAAGGCAGAGAAATTTCGTGATAAACACAAATAGATCAATAGCATTAGAGTTCCTCTTAATAGCTGCCTCGGGCTTTTCATCTTACACCTTCCAAAATGTCCAGTAGCGTAATTAATGACTGGGCTGAGTAATTACTTTCTTGATTTTTTTCTCAAAACTAGAATTCACAGGAAGAACTTGGAGCATTCCTTGTGCTACACAGCAAATTAATTCCTAAGTGCTGATATTACAAGTTCAGGCTGCCTTTGAAAAACACACTCTTCAAAAGGAGTTCAGGGTGCATCTTCCCGGCTCTCTGCTGTAACCCTTTTCCTCCCTAAAGGCTCCCCATGTTAAAAGGGGAGATCAGGCCCATGTTGGACAAGGTGGTGTAAACACCCCCAGGAAAAGGCCATGCTTGTCCCTGAAAGCTCAGGGGCTCAAGAAGGGGAAGACAGAACTTGAGAGGCAATGGGGAGAAAGGAGGAAAGAGAAAGGGTAGGACAGGGGCCATGGCGACATGGCAGAGAGGATCCCAAGACGACTGAACAGACAGAAGAGTTGCTCTGGCTCCCAGAGTCTTTTCCACTGAGACAAGGCTGCCAAGTCGGCGGGTCTACTGTCATGTAACATGGATAACAGGCCTGGCTGCAGGCCTAAAACACCTTTACGAGCAGCCAGCAGGCCTCAGAGAGCAAGAGTGGGAACTTCCTTTTCCTGTGACACAGCCAAGCCCCCGTCTCTGCGGGGTTCAAGGCGGTAACGCAAACACAAACATATCATCTTCTGCCACCTGCATTTAGACCTGGGAAACGGAGAGACCAGTAACCCAGGCAACCTTGGCTTCACCCCCCAGAGAGCATTACAAGTGGTGTTGCACTGTAGGTCACTGTGAGGTCCTGTCCCAGCAGAGTTTCAACCAGTGACTCTCAGCCCCAGGAGCACCCTGGAACTTTCTCCCCCCCAGCGGGAGCCACGTCCGCTGCAACCCCGATCTCAGGCACTTTGGGACCGGAACTCCCCGTGGCCAAAAGGGATGGAGACACGCCCAGTTGCATCTTGTCCAGTCACGCGCGTCCTGTGGTGCTTTGTTCATCGTGTGTACCGCCTGAACTCACTGCAGTAAGGTGGCGTAGATAAGCTTAATGAAGTACTAATATCCCTAATCGGCTCTGGGTTGAAGTGAATCCCGTAAATCCTGCCCAGCCTTGGCCTTGTGAGCAAACACCACCCCCAGCACCTGCCCAGATATCCCAGAGTGGGGAAAGAGGGCAGGTCCCCAAGTTATTGTCACCCACTTGTCTCATTCCCTTTGATTTCTGCAATACGATTGGCAGGCATCTCTGCGGCTGGAGAGCCTAGCTGCATTCAGTGCTCCCTGGCTCTGCTCTCTTTGTGCCTACAAACATACAGCAGATCCCTAGGCACAGCTCCACCAGGCCCGGCGGTATGAGCCAGGGAGGAACATGACAGAAGTGACTGTTTGCATCCAGCCTGTGAGGAGAACAAACTCTTTGCTCTTTAGGGTTGGAAAAGAACTCAGGAGGTCATCTAGTCCAGCCCCCTGCTCCAAGCAGGATCAACCCCCACTGAGTCATCCCAGCCAGGACCTTGTCAAGACAGGACTTAAAACCCTCAAGGGATGGAGAATCCACCACCTCTCTAGGCAGCGCATTTCAGTGCTTCACCACCCTCCTAGTGAAGTAGTTTTTCCTAATATCCAACCTGCACCTCTCCCTCTTCAACTTCAGACCATTGCTCCTTGTTCTGCCATCTGACACCACTGAGAACAGTTTCTCACCCTCCTCTTTAGAGCTCCCCTTCAGGAAGTTGAAGGCTGCTATTAAATCACCCCTAAGTCTTCTCTTCTGTGAACTAAACACGCCCAAATCCCTCTGCCTCTCCTCATAGGTCTTGTGCTCCAGACCCTTCATCATTTTTGTTGCCCTCGGTCTTCCAGGGCCTAGTCTTAGTGCCCATCCTGTCTCACTGCCCCAAAGCAGTTCTGGACTCAGTGCTCTCCACCCTTTGCAGACGTCATTCAACACCGCAGGAGGTGTCCCTGAACAGCGCATGAGCTGGTTTTGTGCATGCAAGTGAGAAAGAGTAAAAGTCAATAAGCAAGTTACTGAAGTAACCCTTCCCTCCTCACTGGTAAGGAGTTATCTGTCTCCCTGTCCACAGGACCATGGCACAGGAATCCTGAACGGAGCTCCCCGGGGCAAGTTTAACCCCTTCCCCGCAGCTCAGAGGAACACACCCCTCCGGCAAAAGAACCGGTATGGCTCTTTTCCCTGTCTTACTCTCAGATGTTTAATTGGCTGGGAACATCCCTGGCCATCCTGAGAAAATCCTGTCAAGTTGGTGGCTCAGCCTGGAGCTGAGTAGCCAGGCGCAGTGAGACAAACACAGAGGAAAACCGCCTGGAAAAGGAGTTTGGAAACCGGCATGTAAGCCACCTCGACTAAAGAGTGGCCCTCCTTCCCAGAGTGGGCTGCAAGAACCCAAGGCTCACTCCTGGGATGGGGCAGTTTTGCTGACGGCGCTGACCTACCCAGGATGTGCAGGATACACTGACCGAGCTGTAGCAGCACTGAGATTGAATGCAAACGGAGTACACGTCTCTCCCAGTCGGTCAACGTTATGGACAATCAGCACGGATGTGTGTTCATGCGCCCTGGCTCTACATTTGTGTCACTCTAGGAATAGTGGGAGGAGGGGAAATCCTGTGTGGACAGAAACGGTGCAGCCTGGCAATCCTGCTTGTGGTAAACAAAAGGTCTCATGGGCCATGCATAGAACCCCTAGGGGCCACATGTGGCCCTCGGGCTACAGGGTGCCCCATCGCTGGTGCAAGTGCTGGCAAGTAACGCATGGGGGAATGTTTGCTTGCTATATTTCCATTGCGTCCGCTCCTGCAGGAATATGGAGGACAATGATACAAGCCCACTGCCGATGCTCGAATGCGGAGCGAGTGATTAAAGAGACAAGCATGGCGGTGAATCTGCTGACGTGGTCAGGCAGACTGCCAGGGAGGACCAGAATGATTGCAGCAGAAAGGATATAAAGAAGAAAATAAGGTGCCCACAGTCCATCTAGAAGTTCAGAGGCCAGCAGCCAAGCGCTACAGAACCAGAAATACAGAGAATAAACAAACAGCACTACACAGAAATCAATCCCAAGAACATCGGATGGGGGAGTTTGGGTGTTGGCCAGAACAACTGGGAGCGCTGTGGGACAAGGATACTGTGGAGGAGGAGAGAGTGAACTTGTGAGAGCTTGACTCCCATTACTAAGCGTTGGGGCTGGTCTAGCATTTCCTGCTGGAAGGTTTTTTCGGTGGAAAATGGTGTTCTGACAAAATGGTAATTTTCCTACATAAAAATTAGTTTTGCACACACACACCCCCCGCCCCCAAAAATGGAGCTTTGAAAATAAGAAGTTTCACTTCATGATGAAAATATTTTCCCCCTTTTTTTGGAGGGGGGGGGGGTTAAAAAAAAACAAATCAAGAGTTTCTGAGAAAAAGATGGATGACTGAAATTTTTAATGGATGAAGAAATAACTGCCCACCCAGCTCTTGTGAACATTTATACAAGTCCCCTCGACCTCAGGAGGCCAGAGTTATGCAATCAAGCTCTGCGGGCCTTCCCTCCGCCTGCACTTTAGGGCTTGAGAAGGAAGTTTTCCCCCTCCCGCCTCCCACCCCTGCAGCAAGGGAAGCAGAGGCACTGTCAGAGGGAGAGGAGCCTATTTCATCACAGCTAGAAAATCCCACTGAAGTCAGTGAGACAACTTGTGGGCTTAAGTTCAGTTCTGTGCTTAAGCACATTGATGAACTGAGTCCAGAGGGGACGAGACGCAGCAGGAGGCCGGGGCCGAGGGTTTGACATGAGGGAAGGGGTTCCAGGCTGAAGCAGGGGGTTGTGATGTATGAGAGGGGGTGGTCTCTGGGCTGCAGGTGTGAACTTCCAGGTGGAGCCAGAAGCGAGGGGATCAAGGTGTGGGAGAGAACTGAATTTTTGTTACAAGAGGTGGGGAGTGAGGGTTTCTCTTTAAAAAAACCCACAAAACAGAAAGGGGGTGTGATGCCAAAAAGTTTGGGACCCACTAGTCTATAGTTACGCACCAGTACCACGCTCAGAGTTCTCCACAGGGCTGCCACTTGCTCTGGCAGACAGTCCCACAGGTCCTCTCTCTGTGAGGTCTCCAGTGGCACTGAGCTAACTCTGCTTCTGCAGCTCTTCTTATAGGGCCCTCCTGTCCCCGATTGGCTGCTTCCTTCAGCTGACAATCTAGCCTCCCTTGGAGGACTTTTCTATGGTATACGGAGCATGGCAAGGCTACCAGCCTCCAGCAGGGGGCTTCAGGGCCCAGTCTGCCCCCTCACATTGGGCTGGATGCTGAGATTCATGGACTGACCAGAGACACTGGTGTGATCAGCCATCTATAACCCGCCAATGCCTCTTTTTTGCCCTTTGACCATAGCGGTGGTTAAGAGGCCACTTCCCCTTGCATGGCCTGAAACAATAGGTGCTAACTGCTTACCTCAAACAGTCTGTCCCTCTCCTCTTGATCTGGGACACCATTCCCACCCCTGAAGAAAAGCTGTGTGGCCTGAAAGCTTCTCTCCCCCTTCAGGAGAAGTTAGGCCAACAAAAAGGTATCACCTCCCCGACTTTGTCAGTTGGTGTTCCTGTTTGGGTGCCTGGGGCAGGCCAGGTGAGAGCCAGGCTCTGCAAGGCTAACACCAGGTACCCCAGTCCAGGCCAGTCTCTGTCCCCAAAAACAAGCATTTGAGGATTCCCAGATCAGGCTCGTTTAATGTCTCCTTGGGACCCCTTTGAGCTGGTTCTGTGACCAATTACATCTCCTCCCCGCTAAGTCCCATACAGACCTGCCCCAGCTGGACTGCCCCACAGTCACAGCAGCTCTGTGCACAGGTCCCCCAGCCCACTGCTCTCCAGTCTCCTGCAGCTCCTGCTCCCAAGCCCAGCCACCTCCCTGGGCAGGAGCAACCTCCTTACCGGGCCAAGGGTAAGGTCAGGGGGTTGACGGGAAATGTGGTCCCTGAAGTTGTAGTGCCCTGCCTTGCAGATCTATCATGCCCCTTCCTAACAGATTCCTTAGCAAACCAGGATGCTTATCTCCACCTAAAGTTGGGAGTGGGGAGAAGAAATTCCATTCAGATAGTTCTAGTCACTCAAAGCAGGGAGAGAGAGACCAAATCACAGAAAGGCCATGATATCGTAAACAGGAAGAATTACTTTTCAGCCAAGTTTCCTACTTGGTTCTGTATGCCAGGTGCTTTAAGCCTAGAAAAGGAATATTTTCATTCACGAGGAAACACGTCTTCTGGCATTGTTGAGTATAAAGCGAAGACCGGATGAATCTGAGATGTACAGGATTTGTGTTAACTCGCCCAAGAGTTGTTTAGCAACAGCCTTGGCTTGTTCCATCTTAGAGGAGAACAGGTGCCAATTGTTTCATCCGACCTTTTTATCATGTTAACTTCCATGCCCTTGTATTGAGACAGGTAGCCCATCTGCTTCTGATAAAAATATTGTACCAGGAGAGCTGCACACAGTCATGTGGATGGGAAAGACACAGAATACCCCTCTTCTGAAAACAGAAGAGATACCATAACAATATGGCAATGGGCAAAGAGCGCAAGAATCTCAGCCAAACAGGCCTGGCGCTAGCAGGTGATGCTATAAAATACCAGCAGCATTTTCATAACGCTTTAGGTGTTTAAATCCAGATTTGAAATGTTTATAATTAAGAGGGTGGAGTGAAATTTTTGAACAAAATTTTTATTCAGGGAAAAATGCAGATGTAATTACCTCAAAACCTTTAACAAGCAGTCCTGGAGCACCTTAAAGACTAACATTTATTTATGAAGTAATGTGTTTTCATGGATAGGATAAACTTCATCAGATCTGGACAAACCATTTAGTGATTTCATGAATTCATGTCGAATTTGCTGAAATATTTTGTTCAGAAAAACTTGGAAAAATATTCTGGAAAAAAAAAAAAGGGAACCTTTTCCTTTGGGAGTTTTCCCACACAAGACATTTCTGTTCAAAACAATGTTTCATTTGTGCATTTCTGTTAAAGAGAAACACTTAACATGTTAAAAGGTGTTCAAAATATTTTTAATCACCTGAGCAAAAAAAAGGTTGACATTTGCATCACTGAAAGTGTTGAAGACTCTCTCTCTCACACACACACACATGCACATGCACACGCACATGCACATGCACACGCACACACTTTTTAAAATTGCTTGTGAATCTCTAGTATTATCAACACTGCTCAGAGGCCTAAACAGAACTCAGTGGCTTCTGCAAATCCAGAGCAGCACAAAATAAAGTGAGAAAGTATTAAAGGAAGCACTGGTCAGATTTGGCCCGACCACCACACCAGCATGACAGGGCCAAACTTCAGTGCATGGCTTGCAAACTGGTGCCTGGGCTGCAGTGCCACAGAGAGAGGACCAGCTTGGGACACTGGGATGGCATCTGCCGCTGAAGATGCTCTCTGCACTGTCTATCCTCTCCAGACCTCCACACTTCACCAGGGCAGGGCGGACTTGCTCTGCAGCACACGCGGAGACCTGACAGCTCCAGGGGTGTGGCCACCTCCCCTCTCAATCCTTAGGGCAGGTAAAACAAATTAAGGAAATAAACGGGAGCAGGGATGGGCCTGAAGAACGAAGAAACAATGTTGGCAAAACAGGGGGCAACACCACTGAGCAGAAGGGGGTCAATGCATGATGTATTTCCCTTGCAGCTTATAATACAAACACAAACTCTACTGCCACAAGAGGTTAGAGATTAGCAAGAGAGTCCAGAAACAAGAGCTGAACTGGGAACTGCACCTTCTGCAAGCCTCTGCCAATTGTATGGGGCGTTTCCACCTTGCTGGCCTGTCCACTTCCAGGACAGATGAGAGCTCAGATCACACAGGGGGTTGGGGCTGCATGGAGAAGAGGATTTTTGGCCGCCCTGGCCGCTCCAGAGCAGGAAATTCTGTGCATCGACAGAAGAGGAGAGCGCAGGAATCAGAGCCAGCCTCCCCACGTCCCTTTGCCACTGTTACCTCAACTAGCCCCAAGAGGAACCAGGTCTGGGAGCAAGGTCTCGGTTGTCAGGCTGGGCTTTTGTAGGTCTGGCCCTACCTCCTGGCAGGTGACAGGGAGGGGCCAGGCTCCATATAAAATGGTCACTAGAAGGGAACCTCCCCTTCCGGGTAGTGGGATGGCCATCCCGCCCCACTACAGGGAGGTGTAACCACATACCTGCCATTGGGTTGTTGTGGTAATAACCCCACTTGAATCCTGCACGAGCCTTTGGATGTGAAGGAAGGGAGTCCATTGGGGTAGGTGTTACCCCTAGATCAAGGGGAGGGAATCCATCAAAATATAGCCCGAGAGGCGCTGCCCTCCCCACCCACCTTCCTATGCCTCTCGAAAGTCCTTCATTTTGAGGGGTATCATTGTAATTCTCTCTCCCCCGTTCCACACACCTCACTTCTACTGCTGAGAATTATTTCAGTCAGGCACAAAGAATCATGAGGTTGTAGGGAGACTCTGTGACACGAAACTCAAGGATCTTGCAGCATTTTACTGGGCAATTTTTGAGCGTCCCTCGTTTCAAGGCTCCATAATGTCATGGAGCCCAGCAGTGGGACTGAGGCATAGCCTCAGGCAGGGTCCCTCCAGTGCCCCATGCCTGGGGAGAAGCATGGCTTTGTTCAGAGGGCTGTGGTCAACTGCACGTCTAACCCTTGCCTCTATCCCTGCCCCAGCCCGCTTTGCGGGGATTCCTTAATGGACACACAAAGCCAGCTGACAGAGTGAGCACCATCGTAGCTCACTGAGCAGAGCCCCGAGACAGCAGGATTTAAATATCCATGCTTGATCTGCAGCTTGACTGGATGGAAATGAAATCAAGGAAGAATTAGAAGACAGTGCCTGTGTAGAATCCAGAGGCTCCAGAGTCCAGTCAGTAAAAGCTCTTCCATCACTATCTGGAGTCATCATTACTCATCCTACATCTTCGTCCCTGAGTGGGCATCCTTCGGCTGGCCCTCTTTCCTGCACCGTCTGGAAGCTAGCGAGAGTCTCCAGAAGTGAAGGCCAGACCTTCAGCTACTGATGCCAAAGGAGTGAAACTGATCTGCACCAGCTGAAGATCTAACCCGTACAATTCCCTCCAGGGGGATGAAGCAGAAAAATCAGGAAAAGCTTCTGAGCAACCTTTGAGGATGCTCAGGGAGATGGAATGGGAAAAAGGCAAGAAAGCAGCAACGAGGAAAGAACCATGTTATGATTTAGCCAACAGGCTGTCAGCTCCCCACACCTCCCTGTGTTTCAAGTAACCAGATAGAGGAAGCTGGAGGGGGGAAACGAGTTAACAATTAACTTTCCTGATTAATTAATTGCCTGTTTTATGTTGGGGGAAGATGTTAGAAATTCATCATTGTTTAGCTTGGAATGCGTAGCTGGTACTGGTTCCAGATGGCCACTCCCCTCCGCCTGAGCACGGCGATAATTAATACATTATGAGGTGGGAGCACTGGCTGCCACGCAGCAAAGGAGAGCTGTTTTGCTTTGCTTTATTTCCCCTCCCTGAAGAGGCATGGGAAATGTCTCATGTGATGAATGGGTCTTGGTGGGCAGGGGAGGCATTGTGTGTTTGCCATGGAAACACTTTCCATCAGCGGGGCCTGCCAGGACTGAGCAAGCCAGGGTACCTGACTGCACAGCTCTCATAAGATCACCCATGGTAGGGTGGTCTCACAAGCCTCTGCTTCACCATCTCTCCTTTGCAAATCGGGCAGAGCCCACCAGCTTTCGCAAGACCAGCCCTGTGTCTGACTTAGCCCTTTGGCCATGGAAAATCAAAGTCCAGCCTTGAACCTGATACCTTGGGGCAAGGATGCCCCTTCCCTTGGCCATGGCCCCTGGAGTTCTAACCATCTCAAGAGTCTTCTTCCACACTCCACCCCCCGCCAGGAACAAGGCACATTCTTCACCACCGACCATCCCGAATATACAAGCATACACTTGCTTCGTCGATTTGCAAAAGGCATTTGACAGTATAGATCAGAAAGTGACTTGGGTGGTGTCGGAGTCATATGGAGTGGATAAGAGACTAATGCAGTTGTTGAAAGATATCAATGACAATGCGGAGGCAGCGGTGAGAACATGCAGGAAGTTGGTTTAAAACAAGTAGAGGTACAAGACAAGGAGATCCAATATCGCCAAGTATGTTCATCGCACATCTGGACAGAGCGATGGACAAGATCAAGGAAGAGGTAGAAGGGATATCTGTGCATGGGAAAAGATTTAACAACTTGAGGTTCACGGATGATATAGTCATCATTGAGGAAGATGAGGAGAAGCTAGTGAAAATGGCACGGGTTTAAACGAAGAAGGGAAGTTGTACGGACCGATTATGAACATCAATAAAACAAAAACAATGGTATTTGGAGATAAGGAAATAGGAAGGAAGATCAGTGTGGATGGTATTGAACTAGAAAATGGAGAGAAGTTCACATATCTGGGGAGCAACATAACGTATGATCTAGACTGTAAGAAGAAAATAGCGAAAGCAAGAGCGAGTTTGAAGGCGATGGATAAGATCTGGAAAAGGAAAGCAATTAGCTTAAGAATGAAGCTGGGCATCCTGAAAACATGTGTACTCAGCAGCATGTTGTATGGATGTGAGACATGGGTGATAAGGACAGATTTGAAAAGAAGAATATTGGCGTTTGAAAGGAGTTGTTATGGAAAGATTCTGAGACTAGGATGGATGCAGAAGGGCACCAGTGAGGAATTATATAGGAAGATACAGCCACAAGAGAACCTGCTGCAGAAGGTTATAGAAAACGGAAGCTACAACAACTATTTGGACGTATTTACAGAATGAACAACAAATGAAAAATCAAGACCCTAGTATTCGGCATAATGGATGGTTTGAATAGGAGAGGCAGACCCCACAGAGAATGGATAGATGATGTAGTAGATTGGTGCAGAGCTAGTCTATAGAAACTAAGCCACTCCGCACTGGATAGAGAGAGATGGAAGGAAATAGTGAGAGAGACATCAGACACCAACGGGCACTGAGCCCACAGTTATTGATGATGATGATGGTGATGACGACCATCCTGAAGCCAAGATGGGTTGTTTCCTCTAAGCGCTCTGCCCCAGGGCAGTTCAACAACTGTGTAATACGGGAAGCTAGAGTGGATGATCTCCTTCTGGCCCTGGCAAATACGTCACCCAGACCTGCAGCGCATACAGTGAAGGATGCTGGTTTGCCATGTGTGACCAGCGTGACAGCAGGTCCCTCTGTCTTCAGGTGGGGACAGGAGCCAGACAGCAGTCAAACTCCCTCCAAAAGGAAAAGTCAGCAAAAGTCAGCAGACAGCCCAATTTCTTTTTTTTTTTTTGAAAAAAATGCATATCTGGGAATCGTACAAGAGTATCGGCAAGCAGTGTGGTCCAGCGAATAGCACAGCAGAGCTTTGTTCTAGCCAGAGATCTGCGAATTACATCCCTTCTTTGTGCACAAGGGACGGCTATTGCTTGAGCCCTCCAGGTGCTAAAGTGATATCAATCATCGTAATTTGTACCCGTTACTTTGGAGGGTATTCCTGCAGAACACTATTTGCCAGTAGCAAATAACTCCAGACTCCCAGAGAACTCTCAGCAAGGTTCTCATTTCACCACTTCAGGGCTTCGTTTCAGAATGTTTTCCTCTTGTGTGGTATTTTGCACTTCTATAGTTCAGTATTACCGGGGGCTATGCTCTCACTTTCCTTCGTGTCTGTATCAGAAGTATTTCCTTCTCTCAATTCGCTTCCAAATGTTTTCATCACCAAGAGGACATCCATTTTAGGCCCTGTAGAGCTCCCCACATTTCACAAGACTGGGTGGGACAAGGGCTGAAGGAGCGCAAAGACACACTGGGACATGCCTGCGGGACGGTTTACCGTCTTCTACAGCCTGTCAACACAGTTTCATCTGGGTTACAGCCTTTAAAATGTGCCCAACTCCCTTTTTAAAAGGATATTGGGCCTCAAAAGGATATTGGGCCTCACTACAGCATTCTCTGCTGCAACAAGCCGTGGCGGAGAAATGCTGACGTTCTGCACATTTTATTTTTAAAAAACGTTCACACCTTTTCTTGTATAGGGCTGAATTTTCCAAAACTGCAGCCTACTGTGCAAGAGGGGCAGAGACCTCTTCCAGGACCAACATCTGGCAAAGCTGTTTGGTGAACATTTGCAAACAGGTCAAGTTGTCACAAATGCTGTTGCGGGCTCATGTTTAAACTGGAGGGAGATAAGGAGGCCACACTGCTTCCATCCTCTATTTTCACAAGGTCGCCGAGGGCCTCATATGAGGAGTAATAACAATGGTTCTCTCTCATATAGTGCTTTTCATCAGTAGCACTCACGGAGGTTGACAAAGGAGATTACAGTTACCCCTATTTCACAGATGAGGAAAACTGAGGCACAGAAGGGAGCGGTGGTTTGTGCAGGATCACCCAGCAGGCCAGAGTGAGCTCAGGAAATAGAGCCCAGCTCCCCTTGAGGACCTATGCTGTGGACCACACCGTCACCCCCTCCCCCCGCAAATAAGAGGACCAGCTTGTGCCATCAGCATTCACTATGAAATCCACATGAGCGGCTGCTCAGGCATTAACTGATGCTGAGCTCCCACCCCCGCAATCCTGCTGTCTCTAGGTGGGTGGGCAAAGCTGCCCCCTTCCAGCTTTCCCACAAAACCTCTGCTCCTGCACAGTTGGTCGGTTTCCTTCCCCCTGCCTGTGCCTAGGTGTCTGGGGAGAGGTTCTGTTTCATCTGGAACAATAAAAACACCCTATTCCAACACCAAGGGAGAGGTCTAGACTTTGCTCATTTTCTTCCTCCCGGCGCTAATGCAAACCAAATGATTTCTCCTTCAGGCTTTTCATTTTTTCCTCTCTTGTCTGTTTCCACCCCCTCCAGCAGAAGGCCCTGGGAGGTGATAACCACTTCAAAGACACTAGGTCCAGTATGCAGCGAATGACAAAAGCCTACACGGCATGTCCTGGTAAATTAATATACCCTCCAGAGCCATGGGCTCCGTGGTCCCGGCTGCTCTGTAATGAGCTATTCTTCTGAGGGGCGGGGGAGAAGAGGAAGGGGAGCTGTATTTAATGTATGCAAATTGACTGGCATGCAAATTACCACTAAGTTAAAAATAACACTTTGCACAAGGAGCCCATATTTTAAAGAGCTTGTTTATTCATTAGCGTAATTTCTATTATCCATCCTCTTGGCTTGCGGCGTGGGAAAGCGCTCACAGAGAGAGAAGCGGCTTTCCCTCCTCACTTGTTTCCAAATGCCCAGAGGTCGCCTCTTGTGTGGAGATGCTGCAACGGTCTAGCCAATGACTGGCAGAGAGGCACGTCCCCACGGGGTGCTAAAGCACCCGTTACAGCCAGTCGGAGCCTGGATTGGCTGAGCTGGGCCCGTTGCACAGCAGGTCTGGGTGGGGGCGGGGGGGCAGAGCTGTGATGCATCTTTTCACTGTCATTATGAATGACCAGCTGCACTGGGGCTTGGAGCTTCAAAGGGGTCTGGAGCATCTGGCCGCAGCAAGAAGTGCCCCAGGAGCATCACTCTGCTGCTCGCTAATCACTCACTGCCCTGGGCCCCACCCCTGTCATCTGAGGCCCCGCCCCTTCCAGGGGTGTGAAGCTCCCCCTCCCCACCTTGCCTCTAGGCCTGCAGTGGCTATTGGCCCAGCTGTGAATGACAACAGATCCGAATGGGCCCTAGGAGCTAGGGCCAGCCCCCTCTCATTACCCTAGTTAAGTAATGATGGAAATGCAAGGAGACAAATAGCCTCAGCCTGAGCAAAGGCCACCCGGCTGGGCCAGCACACCACTGCTAGGTGCTCGGATGCCATCGTGTTCAGCATGGCATGAAAGTCTAGCTAGGCCCACGCTTCAGAATGCTCTTTGGTCACAGGGCCATGCCTGAGCCAACTGGAGCGTGTCTGCAAATCCAAAGCTGGACTAGGCAAAGCAAAGCACTATGGGATTGGGCTTTTCTAAGAATCACAGATACTAAAACTAGAGCACAGAAGACTGGACCCTTCAGAGGTCGTCAAGTCCAGTCCCCTGCCCTCACAGCAGGGCCAAGCCCCCTCTCGGGCATCCCAACAAATGCAGATCTAACCCGCTCTTAAGTATCACCAGTGATGAGATTCTGCAGCCTCCCACACAATTTAGTCCAGAGTTTAACCACCCTGAGATGTAGAAAGCTTCTTCCTAATGTCCAACCTAAACCTCCCTTGCTGCACTTGAAGCCCCTGGCTTTTTGGAGGAAGGACATGGAATAACTGCACAGCTTTATATGTAGGCAGGATTTAAGCTACAGAAACATCTGCTCACATACCACATTTCCCCACAGACGCTCCCCGCTTACCGCACGTGTTGGAAAGGGGGGTAATGGGAAAGCATGCTTTAGATCAGATTCAGGGTGCATCTCTGCAGCTCTGAGCTTCTCACCTATGCTGAGCAACATACGAAAAAGAACGGCCGCACTGGGTCAGACCAAAGGTCCAGCTCTCCTGTCTTCCGAAGGTGGCCAGTGCCAGGTGGACCAGAAAGCGATCCCTGCCCTATCATCCATTTGTCAAACAGAGGCCAGACATCATTCCTACCCATCCTAGCTAATAGTCCTCGACGGACCTAACCTCCATGGATTTACGTAGCTCTTTTCTGAACTCTGACAAACTCCTGCTCTTCAACGTCCTGATACTTATCTGGCACCCAGTGCCATAACACCTAAGTGCCTCAAAAGCTGTCATATCCTCACCGTGCTGCTAGGGGCTGATAGTCACCACTGCTATCCCTGATTCCCAGATAGAGAACAGAAGCAGAGACCAAGGATGGGCCTTTCCACGCTAGCTGCGTGGACAAACTTTGCTTTGCCTAAGCAGAGGGCAAGGTGATGCCTACACCACCCAGCTCTCAGGGAACAGAAGTGTCACTGGCATAACTGGCAGCATACCCACTGCTATGTTGAAGCAGAAGCTCCTTTTGGTGGCACAGAGTGGCTACACTTGTGACCTTACAGCAGTGCAGAGACCCGCCCTAAGCAACTTGCTCAAAGTTACTCACAAATCTGTGGCGAACAGGAACTTTTGCTTCCTTGCCGCAGAGCGGGGACAATAGAGGAGACTGGATGGAAACAACGAAGGTTGTCGAGCAATTGCATAACCTATGGCGCGTCTGTTCCATGTGACGAACTCTACCTTATTTGTGGCAAACCTGAACCTGCTCTGAACTGGGGCCAACTGGACGGTGTTCAGGATCTACTCGAGATCACGCTGAGGTTCCATGATTTGACCATCCATTGTCTGCGAGCACAATACTGCATCCTCCTGCTTGAAGAAAATGGGACTTTTATTGCTCGATTAGTTAATTCTCTCTCTCCTGGGAAAGTCTTGCTCCTGTCCTGGGTGTGATAAAAGCTGGAAAATTCATATGGAGCCTAAAGAAGTCTAATTACAGCAATTAACATTACTAATTTTATTTCAGCTATAATCTTAAATCAGCGTACAAAGAGATATTCACACTATCAGTCGCTGGGTTCCACATTTAGTGGAGAAAAGGAAGCTGGATTGGTCTAGCTGGCAAGTCCCTCTCGGCAAATCCCGCCCCTTTTGTCTCTGGAGACATGATTTCAAAACACTGCCTCACAAGTGCAACGGGTTGTGTTGGCTTGTCCTACCTGCAAGAAGATCAGACATTCCCCCGCACCCCGGTTGGAACAACTAGGAGCTCCTGTGTGAAAGAGGCCCAATGTCAGATGGCCGGGATATTCCAGAATGGAAGCAGGGCAGGATGCAATGCTGGCTGCATGAGCATTCTGGATTAAATCAGCATGTGTTGTCATCAGAATGGTCGCACTGGGTCAGCCCAAAGGTCCGTCCAGCCCAGTAGCCTATGGCAGGTGCAGCCAGAGGGAGTGAGCAGAACAGGGAATCTTCAGGTGATCCTTCCTCTGTCACCCATTTCTAGCTGCTGACAAACAGAGGCCAGGGACATTGTTCCTACCTATCCTGGCTAAAAAGCATTGATGGACCTACCCACCCTGAATTTATTTAACTATTTATTTTACAAAGAATCCTGATAAAGTCCTGGCCTTCACCAAAATCCTCAGGCAAGGAGTTCCACAGATTGGCCACGTGCTGTGTGAAGAAAAGCTTCCTTCTTGTTTCTTTGAAACCCGCTGCCCACGCATTTCGTTTGGTGATCCCTGCTTTCTCTGAACTTCTCTTTGGGCAGGTCACCCGCTGCCGTTTGACACAAGAGGACACTGGTATCACTTGGCCAGGCAGCTCTCAGCAGACCGCTTAGCAACAGCTCTGAGGGCATCAGTTGCCCACAGAGCACAGTTTGAGTGCTGTTTGATCTCTCCTAGTTTTACTGAGCTTCAGAATTTCTCTGTTGGCTAGATCCTTACCTTGCAGGCAATCGGGCAAAAATTCCAAGTCAAGCAAAGACCAAGGCTCTGACCTTGCAACACTCATCCCATTTAATATTTGTTATTCATGCTAAGATCCCCACTGAGTCTGAATTTACAGGGCCAGACCCTGAGTAAAGATGTCAGGATTAGGTCTTCCACACTGCACTTCACTGCTAGACAGTTTTGCTGAGTGCTTTGTGGTTTTCCTCCTTTCCCTTGCTCTAAAACTTCAGCTACAGGTTGAACTTCTCTTGTTTGGCACTGGTCAGGTCCTGAGGGTGCCAAACAAGAGAATTTGCTGGACCACAGGAAGGAAATGCTGCTTGACAGTATTGACAACAACACTTCCACTGCTTGATGGGCTCCTAGAAGACATTTAGGGGTAAATAACAGCAGGTAAATAACAGCACAGAACACAGATCCAGGACAGGTGGCTATAAATAAACTTTAAGAGACTGCAGGAAACTTGGCCACATCCCTGATGAGTGGTCGTCCGACTAGCTACAATCATGCCAGTTTACGGATGAGGGAGTTCTGGATTAGAGAGGTTCGACCTGTAACATCACAAGGACTGTGCTCTGTGGAATATTTGTGAGCAGAGAATAGATCAGACTGCAACAAACAATGTAAAGCCCAAGGTAAATAAATCTCCATCTCCCACCCCTGAAATAAATCCAGCTCTCTGTTCCCATGAGAATGTAGGATGCTGGGTAGGAGGCAGTAGATGCTGAACATCGTTGCAAGGAGGCGAGCCCTCTCAGTGAAACAGTTCCTGTCCAGCTCAGGTATTTTCACATCCAGAAGCACATCCTCCCTCAAGGGCTGAGTAGCAGGGCCTGGCGGTTAGCAGCCTTCACAGCTCACAGCTCAAGGCTGTGCTCTGTGGAATTCTCATTTGACGAGGCTGCAGAAGCGGGCAGGGCTGTCACACAGCTGCTGGAGCAAACCCCTTCACCTCCATGCTTGCTGCTAACTGACCTGGGTGGTTTATTAACACCTGCATCCTCTTCCTATCCTGGTGCCTTTCGTTCCTGCTGAATATGGTGGTTCTTAAGAACAGTAGCGGGGAAGCAAGATGCATTCTGCAGTGCTTTCACCCCGACTGGCCTGATGGCCAGAGATTCAAATGCTCTTTCTCCAGCCCAGAATCTGGATTTCAGGGAGATCTGCTTGTCCCCATCTCAACCTCAGCACTGGATCTCACCCGGGATGCCTGGAAAGCCAGCATCTCAGCTAAAAGCTGAATCCAGACCCTTCTCAGGACTCAGATATTTACTGTGTCTTGAACCATATTCTCCACACACAGCACCTCTGAAAAAGCAAGTGGCACCCCTACTTTGTGGGGTTGGTGGTAGATAACCTCTCGAACAGGGCTCCCAAGGTGATGCCATGATTCACGCTGAGCTTGCTGGGTATGAGTAGGGGAACACAGGAAAAGGTATTACTAGCTCTGGGTCTCACCAGGCTGAGACTGTTACCGAAACCCTTTGTCCCGTTGTGCTGGTCATACTTTCTAAAGCAGGATGTCACAAAATGGTGAGGGAATTCAGGTCAGAGCTGCAAGAATGATTTAGCATCTGAAAAAACCTGCCTCCAAGTGAGAGACTTGAGGAGTTCAGTCTATTTTGTTTATCGAAGAGAAGGTTAAGAGGTCCTTTGAGCATGATCGGTCAGTAATAATGAGCTTCAGTAGCAGCAAGGGAGGTTTCCTACCTGTCAGGGCAGCTATGCACTGGAATAAATTACCCAGGGAGGTTGTGGAATCTCCATCTCTGGAAACATTTAAAGAGCAGGTTAGACAGACTCCTCTCTGGGATGGTCTAGATGGTGCTTGACCCGGCCCTGAGTGCAGCAGACTGGACTTGATGACCTCTCAAGGTCCCCCCCAGTCCTAGTACTCTACTCACACAATGATTTTGAAATGTGAGGGCTCCTTAGCGCAGCAGGCAGACAGAACATGAGCCAATGGCCAGACAATGAAGCTAGAAAAAGGCAACTGGACAGTCAGGAAACTTTTTGGCCTTGGGGGGCAGGTGCCATTTGAACACCTTAGCAGGGAACGTGAGAGAGTCAACCGCCAGTGAAATCTTTACATGCAGGTAGCTGGCTCTTGAGAAGACAGGCACAATCGCCAGCTGTTGAACATAGCGCTTGCCAGTTTGGGCCATGCCGGAGACCTGGCTGAACGAACAGAATGGCTCTTGTTGGACTCGAGAGCCGGGCTTTAGTGATTTATGAAAGTGAAACAACATCTCTGTGTGCTTGCGGGAGAAGAATGAGGTTTGAAACATTGGTGGAATCTGTGCAGGGCTCACAGGCTCCCTCTGGCCATGTGCATCTTACAAGGACTATATGCTGATGGTACAGTGCCCACACTACATGGCCTGGAGGAATCTTCCCTCTCCCAGTGTTCAGAGTCCTCCCACCACCCTGTCTCCTTCACCTGGGCTGCCACAAGGTGCCCTGGCTCAGCACCGCTCGAGGGCACTGCTGTATTGTCAGGGCAGCTGCACGAGGAGTGAATACACTCAGCAGACCCCACAGGGACTGCAACCAGTAAACGTGGCCTGGTGGGTACTTCCATGGCTGCACAGGGAGGTCTGGCAAACATGACAGCCCTCCATTCCTGCAGCTCAGAGCCCTCCATACATGTCGGTGTGGTCCCAGAACTCCCATACCCTACAGGCTGAACCTTGCCTTGGTTGTGTGCTTTGTGAGGTCCAATGCCGAGCACACACAGGCTAGATGCACAATGACATTACGACACCCAGGGCTGGACTGGTGTCTGGGTCCCGGCTGCACAGAGCACCCCCGTGCATTCCGCTGTGCAGCCTGACTGGCGAGTACATCAGAGCACAGAGGTGCCTATGGATGCTGTGCGTTCACAATGCACCCCCCACCCTAAGCAGATCAGGAGGTGGTGAGTGGGGACCAGCAGAACCCCACCACCGTGTCTCCATCAGAAGATCTCAGCTGCTGGCATGAGGATGGAGAGAGCAACCCACTGCTGGGCAGGACCAATAGCAGATCACAGCGTCCTAGAACAATCTACTCCTTACCCTGCTCTGCTATGAGCTAGGCACCAAAGTGAGCACAAGCGCAGGAAAGGTGCACAGCCAGACAGACACAGACCCATCAACATTTCCCCCAGGAGGTGAAAGCCGTAGAGTGATACAGACACTAACCAGTTCGATGAGGCAGCTCGTTGTAGGTGAGATGCACAATGCAAGACATTAGCGAGATGGATGATGGGGAATTGTAAATGGATTGTAGATTTTAATCGAGCCAGTTAGCTGAATGGCCAAGCTAGAAATGCAGGGCCCATGGTCTCTGGAGTTTTCCTGACATGCTGCCCCCTCGTAACATTTCTCTTTTCCATTACAAGGCCATGACCCCAGCTGACTAGTCCACACAAGGAGAAAAACAATCCTTATTGCTAGCTTACTAGCGACTTCACCCCAAAGCTGTCCACAACATATGCTTCCAACCGCACAGTGACTCCTGAAAGATCATGCCCGGGCCTCCTAGACACCCATGTGCCATCTTCCAGCACTGAACTGATCTTAGAAGTTGGACGTGCCACACTCAAGATGTCTTGCCTGTCAGGCAGATTCACGTCAACACCAAAGTCCAGGAAAAACCCAGACTCCCAACTCCTGTCCTATCACCAATGCCTCCCAGGTTGCTATATAATGGTTTTGTTAATAAGACATACGCACAGGAAGACAGGGTCTGTGCTCCAGGGGCCTTGGCACATTGCACTTTATTGTCCATACCACATGGCTGGGCAACGGTGCAGCTGATACCTGGCTTGCTTAGATTAGGTGGCAAAGGCAAGCAATTCAGTATGCTCAGCTAGACCTGACATTTCTCACCAGGCATCCTTTTCAGAGCTGTGTGAATGGAGATCGGGCAGTCTGGCAGGAAGAAAGGATGGAGGGGCAACATGCAAACAACAGGGCTTAGGCTGAATGTTACCACTAAGGACCCTGATCCCAAAGACTGCCCAACAAGCCTCTCAGAGCCGTTATAGGACTGGTGGGAGGGACAACACATAGGCTCTGACCCTAAGCACAGACCACTTCTCCTTCCCTGCCCCACTCCTCCCGCTAGGCAGATCCCCGGAGATGCAAATGATGCATAACAGGCTCTAGTAACATGATCTCTGTCCTCTCATGGGCGCCGTCATCTGCACAAGTGAACATCAGTGCCAATGCACGTCCAAAGTCTCTTAAACTACTCAGTCCTCCAGCTGACGCGTGCATATATACCACAACAATCCCCTTCCGGGACACTTGTTTAACAGGGGCCCATTATGGTGCCCTCACTAACACCCCACCACAGTCTGTTCCCCACTTGGGCAGGGAGTGGGGACTCCAGGGCTTCCCCTCCTGGAGGCAGAGTCCTCGCCCTCCGATCAGGCGCCCTCCTATCAGGGCTCCACCATCCATCCACGGAACACTTATCAATAGCTATAGTATCTCACCACTTCTTCGCATGGAGCTCTCCAGGGTGCTGATTCAGCTCCAGCAGCCAGTCCCAGAGGTCCTCTTCCCTGGAGGACTTCACAGAATCACAGGGCTGGAAGGGACCTCAGGAGGCCATCTAGTCCAGCCCCCTGCTTCAAGCAAGATCAACCCCTACTGAGTCATCCCAGCCAGGACCTTGTCCAGCTGGGACTTAAAAACCTCAAGGGATGGAGAATCCACCACCTCTCTAGGCAGCGCATTCCAATGCTTCACCACCCGCCTGGTGAAGTAGTTTTTCCTAATATCTAACCTATATCTTTCCCTCTTCAACTTCTGACCATTACTCCTTGTTCTGCCATCTGACACCGCTGAGAACAGTTTCTCACCCTCCTTTTCAAGGCTCCCCTTCAGGAAGTTGAAGGCTGCTATTAAATCACCCCTAAGTCTTCTCTTCTGTAAACTAAACAAGCCCAAATCCCTCAGCCTGTCCTCATAGGTCTTGTGCTCCAGACCCTTAATCATTTTTGTTGCCCTTCGCTGAACTTGCTCCAGCAAATCCACATCCTTTTAGTACTGAGCAGCCCAAAACTGGACACAATATTCCAGATGTGGCCTCACCAGTGCCAAATAAAGAGGAACTGCTACTTCTCTAGATCTGCTCGAAATCCTCCTCCTAAGGCACCCCATTATGCCGTTAGCTTGCTTGGCTACAAGGGCACACTGTTTACTCATATCCAGCCTTTCATCCACCGTAACCCCTAGGTCCCTTTCCAACGTAATGCTGCTGAGCCAGTCGGTCACCAGCCTGTAACAATGTTTGGGATTCTTCCGCCCCAGGTGCAGGACTCTACACTTCTCCTTATTGAACCGCATCAGATTTCTTTTGGCCCAGTCCTCCAATTTATCCAGGTCCATCTGGATTCTCTCTCTACCCTCCAACGTATCTACCTTTGCCCCTAGTTTTGTGTCATCCGCAAACTTGCTGAGGGTGCAACCCAGTCCCTCATCCAGGTCATTAATAAAGATGTTGAATAACACCGGCCCCAGAACCGAGCCTTGCGGCACTCCACTCGAAACAGACCGCCATCCAGATATTGAGCCATTGACCACTACCTGTTGGGCCCAACCATCAAGCCAGCTTTCTATCCATGTTATAGTCCAAGGATCCAATCCATATTTCCCTAACTTATGGACAAGAATGTTGTGGGAGACCGTATCAAAGGCCTTGCTGAAGTCAAGGTATATCACATCCACTGACTTCCCCATGTCCACAGAGCCTGTTACCTCGTCATAGAAGCTAATCAGATTGGTCAGGCAGGACTGGCCCCTGGTGAATCCATGTTGGCTACTTTTGATCACTTTCCCCTCTTCCAAGTGGTTCAAAATGGATTCCTTGAGGATCCCCTCCATGATTTCCCCAGGGATTGAGGTAAGGCTGATGGGTCTATAGTTCCCTGGAGTGTCCTTCTTTCCCTTTTTAAAGAAGGGCCCTGCGTTTGCCTTCTTCCAGACTTCCACCTCACTGAGCTGGATCTGGTCCTGCAGCTCTTTTTATAGGGCCTTCCTAACCCCTGATTGGCCACATCCTTTGGCCAACACTCTAGCATCCCTTGGAGGACTTCTCTATGGTTACCGGGATGGGGTGTGACAAGCTGTGAGCCTTCAGCAGGGAGCTTCAGAGCCCAGTCCACCCTGTCACACCACCCCTGAGTGTTACCCACTGGGAACTGAACTAGGGACCTCCAAAGCTAAAGCAGAAGTCACTACATCTTAAACCAAGGAGCCATACTCTCAAACCCTGTGGTGCAACAGATTCACCTTTTCTGTGCACAGGTCACAGAGGGGCTAGGTAGTACACCCCGACCAGTGAGCTGCTCATGAGTATGATCCCAAGAGAATTATTTCACCTGAAGAGGAGGAGAGTAAGAGAACAGATAGCTGAAGTATAAACTCGGCCAAGGTTGCAGCAAAAGCCAGTCCAGTGCTTCTTCTTACCCAGACTTACAATTTAATGTGCAAACAAAGAGTGCCTCGTGAAAAGGGGAGACTGTAAATTAGAGGCAAATAAAACAAAACCACACTCTAGCAATGCCCAGTTGCCTTTGGAGTCCACTGCCACTAGCAAGACACACATCAGTGTAACAAGCTGCTTAAAGGGCTGGATAATTTTATGGGCATTATTAACATTTGCAACTATGCAAGCTAATAAAATGTTACAGACGTAATCAAACTTCATGCTTCATTGTGAACACTGATTATTGGTGAGTGTGGGGGAAGGAACTGACTCTCCGGGGTTGCAGCATTGCACAGCTAGTCAATTGGTGTGTGTGTGTGTGTGTGTGTGTGTGTGTGTGTGTGTGTACTTGAATGGGTGGGGGGAGATTTTTATAGCCTTTGCTGCTATGATTTTTTTTTTCCTTCTAAAATGTTGGCCGCTGCCAGAATGCCTAATTTTGTGGCATGGGAGTCAGTGAGGGTTTTGACCTTGATGTCTTGGGGTTTAATGACTGACTCTAGAAACCTCATTCTGGATTAAACCTGAACAGGACATTGTTCTGATGTAGAACAGCCTTTTCTATGGCTGTGTCTGCAGTGTTTCATTGTAGACAAGACCTGTGTCCATGGGATGGGCTGTCCCTTGCATGTAGGTAATCCACCTCCCGGAGAGGCAGCAACATTTTTCTGTCAACCTCACCCTGATGGCACCATGACTTAGGCTGGCTTTACTACACATAGTTCCTGTGTTTGCACCTCCAGCAGAGGGAGTCGACATGCAGCGCAGGGAGCTGGTTCCTGGAACCCCAGCCTAGCAGAGGAGCTACAATGACCTCATTGTTTCAAAACAAGCAGCACCCAGGTTTACACCTCACAAAGCAAGAGACTTTCTGGCCTAGCCAGACCCTCAGTGGGAGAACACAAAAAGAGCTCTGAGGCTAAAAATGAAGCAGCAGAGAGAGTCTTTCCAAGAGCCACGTTACCCACCCAAGTAAACAGTAATTTATAAACAAAAACCTGGACTAAGGCAGCAAAACATCTGCTCAGGTCACGTCACATGTTCATGGTGGTTACAGCCACAGCTGTGTACCTGGCATCTGCCAGGGTCTGAATCCTGAGCTACAAACCCCAGGCCCTACGCAGCTACTCATCTGCTAAGGGCTAGAGCCCCACCTTGCCCCATGGGAACATAATGCCTTCGGCGCTAAATAATCCCCACGAGTGGGCATCACCCAGGCCTGATTCACTGGTGCAGCCCCCTTTCCGTCGAGGCATGTGGTTCCCACAGGGGCCAGGACCTAGGGAAATTCTAATCAGCCCACTGATGCGCAGTCATTTCATTTGGCTTCTCGCCCCATTTGTATTTCTCATGCCTCAAAATTCACATGTTTACCACCACCCACCCGGCTCTACCCAAAATTCCCAAGAGCCAAGGGCCAGCTCCTCAGCGAGCGTCATTGGGTGCATTGCAATGACAGTTTACACCAGCTGCACCACGTCTTTCTCGTCTCCAGGCGCAGGAGATCATTCTCGCTCACGTATGGCCCTTGCCTCCCTGTCGGTGATACAAGGACTCGGGGCAGAGTAATAATGGTCTTGATGATGCAACCCCTCCCTAAAGTACTGGAGGCGCTGAACAGCCACCCCAGGAATGATTTCTCGTTCTTTAATATAGGCAGAAGGAAAGAAGATGCAGGAAACTAAGCACTGGTTAGGAAACCAAAGCCTGAGTTCACATCCCTGCTCTGTTTCCTGTGTGGTATTTGTTTCTCTGGCCCAGCCCCTCAGAGGCACATACATAGCTAACACTCATTGACTGTAATGGGAGTTAAGCACCTATACACCTTCGAGGAGATGGGCCTCTCTACCTTAGTTGGCCCTCTATAAAACAGGGAGAAAGACAGCCCTATGATGAAGAGGCCTGGTAAGGGTCATTGGCCAATGTCCACAGCTGCCAACTTGAAACTGAAGAGTAACGTTTGCAAGATCAAGATGGGAGGTATCTTGGCTGTTTTGAGTTATCATAGAACATTAGGACTGGAAGGGATCCAGAGAGGTTATCGAGTCCAGCTCCCTTCAGGACCAAGTACTGTCTAGACCATCCCTGATAGACATTTATCCAAGATGTTCTTAAAGATCTCCAGAGATGGAGATTCCACAACCTCCCTTGGCAATTTATTCCAGTGTTTGACCAACCTGACAGTTTGGAACTTTTTCTTAATGTCCAACCTACACCACCCCTGCTGCAGTTTAAGCCCACTGCCTCTTGTTCTGTCCTCAGAGAACAAGAAGACCAAGTTTTCTCCCTCTTCCTTATGACACCCTTTTAGATACCTGAAAACCGCTATCATGTCCCCCCCTTAATCTTCTTTTTTCCAAACTAAACAGGCCCAGTTCTTTCAGCCTTTCTTCACAGGTCACATTCTCTAGACCTTTGATCATTCTGGTTGCTCTTTTCTGGACCCTCTCCAATTTCTCTGCATCTTTCTTGAAATGCGGCACCCAGAACTGGTCACAATACTCTGAGGCCTAAGCAGAGCAGCGTAGAGCGGAAGAATGACTTCTCGTGTCTTGTTCACCTCACACCTGTTAATGCATCCCAGAATGATGTTTGCTTTGCTTGCAACAGCATCACACGGTTTACTCATGTTTAGCTTGTGGTCCACTATAACCCCTAGATCCCTTTCAGCCATACTCCTTCCTAGACAGTCGCTTCCCATTCTGTATGTGTGAAACAGACAACAAAAAAGGGGTGGAGTTTTTATCAACCCTCTGTCCTGGGAACTCATGCTTTAAGGGTTCAACCCACAGCCCGTGGGCTTCAGTGACTGTCATCGAAGGGCTTTAGAGCAGGTCACACTCACCTGCTGGGTTTACATTTCATACGCAAGAAGCTAGAGTCCCAAAAACTGCAATCAGCAGGGAATGGCCACAGCATGACGGTCTCTTCTTGGCAGTCATTCAAGCCAGGATCTCACCGCTGTAGACCTTTATGTCTAAGACACTGAGCAAGGAGGATGGCCACCTGTGATATTTTTCTATTTCAGCATAAGGCTGCCACCCTCCTTTTAACAAACCTGGACTCATCATCTCTGGGAGTCCACCACACACAGTATCCTTTCTGCAGTTCAGTTCCTGGGAGCTCAGAGAACCAAAATCAAAAAGGAATAAAAACTAAGCAAGGAGAAGGGTGCTATTCCCTGCTGGTGAAAATCTCTGATTTTTCTGGGAAATAATTGTACGCACAGAAAACGAAACCATTCCTCCTCTGAAAATATTTCATAATTATGTGTCATAAAAATAATTAGGTTATGGTGAATTAGTACAAATGTTTACAACAAAATTGCCATGCAAAACATTATGGGTAATAATATGCTAATTGCCTTAGAAGCAAAAGCTGATTATGTTTCAGCAATATTAAAAGTTGCCACGTCAGCACTTCTCTCCCAATCTCAGCATCTTTCCACAGTCTCTGGGGACATGAGGAACAGACAAGGGAAGGAGGCAGGAAATAGATGGACCCAGCAGATCAAAGGAGCAGCGAGAGTTTACCAGTCTTGAGCTGTCGTCCCAGCCTTTGATGTTAGGTGGTGGTTCAGCATTGCGTCACCTTGTAGCAACAGGACACTGCCAGAGAAAGAGAACTGGGGTGTGTCTGTTACGGTCATGGCAAGGACACAGAGAAATCAGGTCAAAAGACAAAGAGCTCTGGCCAGCAGGTTGTCATGTAACACAGCTTCATTTTTTTTTTGGACTTCAGAAAGATAACAAAACATGAGCCCAAATCAAAGAGAGACAAAGCAGACTGCTCCTTAAGATACTGATATATAACTCGTCCTGTACTGCCGCCTTTCTCTAGGCCAGTGGTTTTCAACCAGCATGCCGCAGCACACCAGAGTGCCATGAGAACTGTCCGAGTGTGCCGTGAAAAGTCAGCAATTTCCCCTCACTGTGGCTCTTTGCACAGCCACTGCAAAGGGGAAATTGATGATCCTGCACCAACTGGGGCTCAGGCAGCACGTGTTCATCAATTCCCACCCCACCTGCAGTGGATCTTTGCAGAACCACCATCAGGGGAAATGCCAACCCCACAAGACCCTGTTTACACTGGGAGGCAGCTGAAATGCTGCTTTCTAGCCTGAACGAGCTGGCGGGGACCCCACCCCCCCACACCATGCTGCGGCCAGGGGAAGGGAGGGTGGGAGCCTATTGGAGCAGGGACACGGTTTAAAGTCCACCTCCTGGCTCCAACAGGCCGGCAAGGAGGGGAGCTGCTTTCCGTGGTTGCTCCTTTATTCAACACCCCCAGCATGGCACTAAGCAGATTTTGCAAACGCATCCGTGCTCACTGCCTAAGACAGTGTGTTCTGTGGTGGATATGAAACCTTAGTGCACCTGGGCCTTGTATTGCTTGTTTTATGCACCACTACGGTCCAAACCTCTGGAGTGAGACCATACCCATAGTGAAAGGGGGTCAATGGGATGTTTCTGAGCAATGGGTTCAGCTGAAAGAAGTGGGCCTACCGTGGAATTGTTGGCCTCATTGAAGTGTGCCGGGTTCCTGGAAAGGTTAGGGAACCACGGCACTAGCCTCTGCCTTTGAGGCCTGACCAGAAGAGCCCCACCCCGGCTTTTCAGCCAGCACTTCACTTCGAGGGGTGCTCATTAGAGCTTAGCAACGTCATCCACAAGCAGGAGGCAGCCGCACCTATGTCACTCGGGCTGGGTTTGGAGGGACCCGGCAGGCAGCATGCAGGTCAAACAGCCCCATAGAGCACCCTCGGCACCCAGATTTCCTTAGCCAGTGTAGAGCCCTTGTAAGAGTTCTCCACCTGCCCTGCTCCACAGAGGGGTAGCTCGAGGATGTGCCCAATGCACGCTGCACTCCTGAATATTTGCAATCCTACAATATGATGGGGGCAAATTTAGCTACAACAGATCAGGAAAGGGATCTTGGAATTATAGTGGACAGTTCCCTGAAAACATCCACGCAGTGTGCAGCGGCAGTCAGTAAAGCAAATAGGATGTTAGGAATAATTAAAAAAAGGGATAGAAAATAAGACAAAGAATATCTTACTTCCCCTTTATAAAACTATGGTACGCCCACATCTTGAGTACTGCGTGCAGATGGGGCCTCCTCACCTCAGGAAAGATATTTTGGCATTAGAAAAGGTTCAGAAAAGGGCAATGAAAATGATTAAGGGTTTGGAACAGGTCCCACATGAGGAGAGGCTAGAGAGACTGGGACTTTTCAGTCTAGAAAAGAGGAGATTGAGGGGGGATATGATAGAGGTATGTAAAATCATGAATGGTGTGGAGAAAGTGAATACAGAAAAGTTATTTACTTGTTCCCATAATATAAGAACTAGAGGACACCAAATGAAATTAATGGGTAGCAGGTTCAAAACTAATAAAAGAAAGTTTTTCTTCACATGGCGCACAGCCAACCTGTGGAACTCCTTGCTGGAGGACACTGTGAAGGCCAGGACTCTAACAGAGTTTAAAAAAAGAGCTCGGGAAATGTTTGGAGGTTAGGTCCATAGATGGCTATTAGCAAGGGGTAAGTATGGTGCCTCGCCTTCTGTCGAAGGCGGGAGATGGATGGCAGGAGACAAATTGCTTGATCATTGTCTTCCATTCACCTCGTCTGGGGTACCTGGCATTGGCTACTGTAGGCAGACAGGATACTGGGCTAGATGGACTTTTGGTCTGACCCAGTATGGCCGTCCTTATGTTCTTATGAAGAGCAGAGACTCCTCAACAGTAGCCCTAGGCTCCCTCTTACACCAGAGGCTGTGCTGGCACACAAATGCAGCATTCAGGGAGTCAACAGCCATCTCAAAGCACGATGCCACTCACAGGGCAGGAACCGGCCCTGGGAACCAAGCCCTGTCCGCCAGCTTTAGCAGTCTCCATGAATCCCCTCCTTCCCTCACCCTGCTTTATTTTCCAGCTTCGAGGGCAGGCCTGCCAGCTAGCAAAGGGGCTCAGCACTACGGAAGTCCATGGAGCCGCGCTGACCCTCCAGCCAGTGGTATCTCTGACCCCCGACATGGGGCATACTAAAATTCATGAGCTCAGGCCTGTACCGCTGCCTCAGAACCCCCACGGGCGCCAGCTGGCCGGGTGTCATTCTCTAGCATGGATGAGGCAGTGTCAGAGCCCAAGCACCCTGAGTTCAGGGCCAGTCTTACTTTTGAACGCTCCCAGTACTACCGACTCTGCCCTTTGGCTGATGCCCTTTACGATAGCCAGGCGCCAGCCAGCCATGGTGCAGAATCCCCCTCTGCAGAGGCGGCCCAGGGCCAAACCACACCTAGCGCAGAGAGAGTTGAGGCCCTTGGAGAGGCTGTGGTGGCTGCCTGGGTGGAGGGCTTGCCCCTTCAGCCAGCCGGCCAGCCGGGGCGAGCAGCGCCCGCCGACGAAAATGGAATATTTGGTTAGCGTTCTGACAAGCCATGAATCAAACGCAAGCGAAACTGCTCCAGGGCCCGCAGGCCCGTCAGTCGCCGGCACCTGTTCAGGAAGCCGGCAGCCCTGCATACAGCAGGCCGCTGGCTCTCTGATAACACACCAGGTGAGGGGCCGGATGTTTCAGCTGTGCTGTCTGCTCACTGCTGGCCCAGACCGAGGCAGGCTGTTCTCTTTCCCGGCCACGCGAGCCTGACGGACTGCAGATATTCCTGATGGATTGCTCCATGTCGTCACGCTCACTGAGTCCCTGGCCCATCCACCCCGCCCCCCACCAAGTACCGATTCGCCTCGTCTGAGAGGCTCGTCGTTCTTACCGAAGGAGCAACGGTGCCGAAAATCAGCCTGGTAGAGACCAGTGCCTCCCGGCCTAGCCCAAGGGGGCTGTGTTTGGGGAGTAACTCCTCTGGGTGCCCCCCAGAACGCTGCCCCAGTGATTCCATCTCGCGTGGGGCACCCTCGTGAGCAAGCAGCCTCCCAGCTCAGCAAGATATGGAGGGAGGGGCACCAGCCGTCGCCAGTGCTGCTCTAGCCCTCAGGAGGCTCGACAGCGGCAACAGGGGCTTGGGCACAAGGGAGACAGCTGAGCCCCAACCTGGCACTAACCCCCACACAACACATGTGGGCTGGGGGGAGCTCCCCTGCCTTAAGGCCTGTTCAGATTAGGGGGCATCTCGCCACTGACCGGCACAGCCCCTGTGTCAGGCCAGCCGCAGCGGCGGCAGGCTCCCCATCGCTCGGTGTCCCTCAGGTTTCTGACGGAGGGCCTTCTCGCACAAAGCTGGGAGTCGGCCTCGTGTCCTTCCTGTGCTTGGCCAGACACGAGTCCTCCCCGTTGCTTCTTCTTTCGGGGTCTCCCTTTCTCACAACCCCAGGGCACCGCTGGCTGGAGAGGAGACCGATGCAGCAAGCTCGGGGGCTGGGGGAGACTCCTTATCGTGGGTCAGGCATGGCGGGGCCCCACTCTGAATGCCCCATAATAGCCTCGTAGCTGCGACGGCCGCCGCCAATCGCACCAGCAACCTTCACACTCAGCCCTCAGCCGTGCACCTCTTGTTTCTTTGGCCCAACAGAGCTGGGACTGGCTCATCTTCGTGGCAAGCCGTGAGGCTCCCCCACTGCCTCTACGTTTCCATGGGGGCAGGCGCAGCTGGGGGTGCTCGCCATTGTTGTTTGTTGCTGGGTTTTTACAGGTGGCCTGGGCTCTGTGTGCTCTCAGCAGACGAGGCCATGAAGCAGCTTTTGGGTGGGGAGGTCTGTTCCACAGAGGTGATGTCTCCTTTTGGTGTCTGTTTAGTTCAGGCTTTTTCAAGCTTCTGCTCCTTGGGGGGTGCTCTAATTTCTGGGGAGCCTCAATCGAGACCGAGTAGCTCCCTGGCTTCAAGGGGTGGGGGTGTGCTCATTACATCTTAACCCACTCACCCTCAGTCCGAGGCCACTGGGGCAGAGTACAGAGGCCATTAAATCACTGTGTGTGCCCAGCCTCTGGCAGGCCCCATATGCTGGGCACCGTGTGGCTATTTGCTCCGTATTCCCTCTCTTGCGGGGGGGGGGGCACATTTTTGTCCTGACAATTTCCCATTCTTCTAACCCGTGTCTCAAGCGAGCGACAAGGGGCTTCCCCAGGTTGGTGTATGGTCAGAGTCCTTCGACGGGGCCAGGGGAAGAAGCCACCCTACCGCTCAGCCTGTCGGTAGGAGGCTTAGATCTCCCCAAAGATTAGAGCCGCTCAGGAATTTTTCATTGAGATTTTTCCCATTGGAAATGCCTGTTTGTCAAAACCAAACTCTCTCACGGGCAGGCCCCCTGGCGAGGCAGGGGACAAGGGAGGCAGGTGCCCTGCAGACTGGAAATCCAGAAGGGCCTAGGGCCTCTGGTTGCAACCAAAGATGGGACCTTTACATTACCATTGGAGCACAATGCAACACGCACCAGGCAGCTCTGAGGGCTGTGGGGCACTGCACACTGAACAGTGCTGAGGGCCTGGCTCTCCCGGCCCCGCCCCATCCACCTGAGGCCCCACCCCTTATGACACACAGGCCACACACCCCACACGCGCACACCTTGCCCAGGGGACCAACATCTGCTCACAGGAAAGGACCTAATATGTGGCGGGCGGGGCAGGGCGGGGCATGCCGGGGGGGACTTTCCGGCAGCACATTTCAGTGTTTCTAAAGGAAGAAGCCTGGGGCTCTGGATCCAAAATGACCTTTTGTTTCGAAAGGGAGAAAAACACCTGAAATCTCCAGGAAACGCTAGTGTTGGTGTGAGAGGCTTTGACGGACCCCGTCCATTGTTCTTTCAGAAGTTGGAGTCTGAGATATTGAATTGTAACCCTGATATGGGATGGGAAAAACTCAAGCTGAAACGTTTCCCACGCAGCTCTACTAAAAACCAGCAAAACCGCCCACCCCAGGCCCTGCACAAAGCCCCTTGGACCTGACCCAGAGCCTAGGCTGGCCTTTCTCTCCAGTTCAGCAGCTGTTGTAGCAAGCCCCGTCTATGTGCTGGCATCCCTCCCAAGTTTGCAAATATTGAATGAAAACAGCGAGGCGCAACCCAGGGAGGTGTTTAACAAAGCCTCGTTACAGACATTAATTCCAGGGCCTGTGGCTAATGAGCTGCTCGGCTGCGAAGAGACTCGGCAAACGCTTCAAAGCTGGCCTCACTCCCTCTTTGCTTTGCAATGTTAAAAGTTTGGTTGTATGGCTCTGGTGCACTACCATCTGCTGCCCTCTCCCCTCAGCCCCACATTCATTAAGCACCAAGTCATCCTGGCTGGCTCCCGGCAGAAAGTTAAGGCAGAAGTAAACTGGAACATGAAAACAAAGCAGGACTCACTCCAGCCTAATTAGCGGCAGGTTGAGAAGTGCAGCGGTGGAGGTCAAAGGGCATTTCCCAGAAGGCTCTGCTCAGGCTTCCAAAACACCCACTTAATTCAAGCAGCTCAGTGGGCAGAGGCGGACTTGAGCAATTATGCTCCCTGGATTTCCCCAAGGAAGGTTTTAATAATGCAACTCTTAGAGCAAGATTACTGCAGGAGCTCTTTATTCCTCCACCTCAGAGCTGGGGGACGTGGCGTATGCCAGGTACCGGCTCCACAGCTGACTCCGGCTTCAGGATTCTGCATTAGGCAGGGGGAAGGGTAAAGAAATGTGTGAGAGAGAGTTTTCAAAAGGCAGAAACCCCCCAAGCTTTCTGCAGTTCTCTTTGTGCAGGGACTAATTCCTGGTTCTCTTTGTACAGTGAGTAATTCCCCCTGTGCACTGCAGGACTCCTTCCACGGCTGCAGGTCAGAATTCAGCTGTAGGCGGCCACCTGCATTCCGGGCCGTCCCAGCATTAAACCGAGCTCACCCTCCCTTCTCCCAGGCTAAGAATTCCGACTCCTCTTTGAATGCCGATTTACCCCGTCTACCTCGGGAGGAGCCAAAGCAGACAGCCCCTCCCTCACTCAAACCACCCCTTTCAACTGCCCCACAGAACAGTGACCTGAATGCCGGCCACGGCTGGCACTGCATTCATTCAGAAGCCTGCGTCCACTGGGCTCTGGAGAAGAGGAGCAGCTCCGACGCAGGAAAAAGAAGGCCTGAGAGAGGAGCGGTGTCTGCTGTGGAATTTGCCATGCCACAGGTGCAGGGGAGAAGCCCTAAGGATGCTGAGGCCATGTGTACTCTCGCTTTAAGCCAGTAGTAGGAAGGAAGCGAGGCAGGAGGGGACAGGGAAGGTTCCAGGTGGTGATGCAGACAATGCAGCTGTGAAGAGGACAATGTTTTTCGTAATCATCCAAGAAGTTCCTTGTTCGGTGCTGGAAGAAGATACCCAGGGCACTGTCCCGTTGTGACATGGCAGGATCTGGACACGGGAACCCAAAGCAATGACGTGCTCTTTTCGCCAATCCCTGGAAAGCAGGGGAGAGTCCAGGAACCATTCTGAAGATCTCCTTCTGAGGCTGGAAAGGGAAAGTTCAGCTCCCCGGCTCTGCTGGCAAGGCAGGAGTAGGGGTTCTCCGAGTGCCTTTGGGCTGTCCTCTCGGTACCAGCAGGCCTTCTTGCTCCAGCAGTCTGCAGGACCATTCCCCAGGGTGTCACATGGTGCTCACTTCCACGGCATTGGGTCTTTGGAAGGACAGAGAGGTGCTCCTCCAGCTGGGCTTCTCCAGGAGGCAGCCGTGATACCCGGGCAGTAGCCCTGAGGTTCCGTTGCTGGAGCAGTGCTGGGAATCTCCAAATCTCAAGGAGGAGCCAATTCAATTTCTCCCGTCCCACAGAAATAGGGGGAGGACCATCCTGAGCTAGAATCCACAGCTGCAGGCCTGCTTCTCCGTTCATGGCCTCCTAGAGTCACTGCTAGCCCTGGGGGGCTCCATCACATCAACCTGGGCAACAAGTCCTTCTCCCAGCCCAGGAGAAGCAGGTCCCCTAAAATCAGGCACCTTCTGAGGGCAGACCGGTTCAAGGCAGCCACGAACACTCCCACCAGGCAAACCTCACTTCTGCAATGGGCTGGCATTCTCAAGGAAGAGTTCTTTGCCAGCTTGGTCTCTCCCGCTCCCACCACCCCTTCGCCTTTGGCCATGACGAAAGGTCCATCGGCATGCAGCGTGGGAAGATAAATGGCATTTATCGGGATCGCTGCTCAGCACGTGGGCTGTCAGACAAAAGGCCAATCGATACCGCAGCCTTTCCTGAGCTTTGCATCCCCCTCCCCCTCTTGCAATTTTGTTGTGAGACAGGGTTATCAGGGGGTTGTGTTGCCTTGATAAATCGCCAGATCCCATTAACCCGCAGCCCGCGGGCACTGGCTGGGCTTTCTTTATAAAAAGAAAAAAAAACCCACACGCCCCTTCTCCCTCTCTCAATATTTGATGAGGGTAATTTCAAAGCCGTGTTTAGTATGATCCCCGCATAAGGAGCCCTTCGGCATGTTTACCACGTTCCAGATATAATTACATTCAAATCCAGAGACACTGTTGCTAGGGTTACTGCGTCTTGCGCTCACTCCAGCTTTTGTGTATTCACAGTTCCAGCTCTGCCACCCCACACACCCCGCTCTTTGCTATTCTCCTTCCAGGACTAGGGGGCCGGGTCACGCTTAGCAATGCACTGCAAGATCCCCTTAGGGATGGGGACGGGCACGTGACTGCCACGGCAATCGTTGTAGAGGCCAGAAGCAAACTGTTGGTCTCCTACCGGGCTGAACCACTGAAGGTCTTGCCCCAGATAGTCGTGTCAACGGGAGACTGAAAGTCGACTAAGTGACCTGCCCAAGGACGCAGAGTAGATTGGTAGCAGAGCCAGGATTGTTATAACCACAACCCCAACCTCCCTCCCTTCTCTGTAAAACACTTTGAGACCAACCCACGACACAGGCTGTTTGTAGGTTAACTGCTGCCCCCAACAGTCCCAAAAAAAAGGCAATGCAAGCTACTCTGAAGCTGAGACCCAACGCTGAGGGCAGCCAGCCAGTTTTCACTCCGCCCTTTGGTGGGCTCCTGGAGAGAAGCAATTAAATGGCACAACATTTACGAGAGACTTGCAACTTTAGCGCTGCATTTCCTTACCAGTGGTGGCACATGTGGCCATGGAACAGTGCTGCCTTCATTCTAGTGCAAATTTTAACCAACAAGCCCCGCTGCAAAACAGGCAGCGTTCTGGTTAATCCCCACAGTCAAGCTCGAAAGGAGGTTACAACCCATACAGCCATCGCCGTGGGAAGAACAATTGTTGTAACAAAGCAACCAACGCATGCACGCCCCTAAGCATGGGTCCTGGGGCGATACTGAGCATGAGCACGATCTCTGTCGATTCGCGATAGGCAAATCACTGCAGTATGGCAGGCTGGTAACCTACCAAGAGCCCAGAAAAGAAGCTCTCTGCCCCGGTCAACGTTGTGGCGAACGAGCGCAGCCTGGCTCTGCTCTTGGCCCCCAGAAAGAGTTGGAACTGGGTCACAGACGCGATCAGAGAGCTTAAGAATTTTTTTTAAGCGCAGGAGCCCAGGAAGAGTCCAGTGTGGCACAACAGCTAGTCAGGAAGCCTCCCAGTTGTTCAGCAGCTGCCTGTGCCACTTCCGAGCTGGAACGGCACGGGCAGGCCGGTCAGTGGGGCCAGGCACCAGAAGCCCCAGGGACGGGACAGAGGCCAGGGCACTGGGACCTTTGTGGAAATGGAGGGGTGAGGTCACAGTGCTGGAGGAGCTGAGTTGTTATAAAATACCTGCAGCACACAACTGTCACAGCAATGCCCAGCATACAGAGAGCAGCGCCCTTGCAGTATTTCATGGTATAACTATAGCACAAACAAACAATAAAACAAAAAACCACAAGGCAACTTTAGCTCTAAACGTCCCCGGAGAGGCTGAGGGGAGAGTCATTTTCAGGCTGCTCTGGTCCTGGACTTGTGGGATCAGCAGCAGGTGCTGTGACAAAGTCAGTCCTATTCCTGGGCCGCTGGCCTCTATTCAGTCCATTGGGACCACTCAAGGGCCCAGTTGCCCTCGCTGGGGTGAGGGGTGGTCTGGGGGGAATCCGGCCCCCGCCCGCTCGTGCCGGGTTCCTGCCCAGGGACCTGTGCAGCTGCCCGTGGGAGGAGCTGACTCCCTTAGCCCTTGGCAGAGCAGTTCTCCTCCCTGGGCCACCTCCCCAGACAATTCCCCCTGGTGCCTTCTCCTGGCTGTAGCAGTCGCGGGTCCCCCCTCTTGAGCAGTAGAAGCTCCTGTTCTCCCCCTGTGATCTCAGGTGTTCCTGCTGCTCTCCTCTGACACCTGCTCCCTCTCTGCTCCTGGCTCCTTGCGGCTCTCTGCTCACCTCCCTCTCTCGCCCCCTGCCCTTCCCACTGGGAAGGGTTTTTAAAGGCCTCTTACTGGCCCAGTCATTGGGGCCAGCTGGCCCCAGTTAGGCTGAGCCATCTCCCACCCAGCTGCCTGTGATTGTCCCGCAGGCCCTTCTGTTTGTTTGGGCTCCCTCTGAGGGGCCCTCCACCCTGGCCCTGCCACAGTGCCTAGGCAGGGACCTCCACTCCTCAGTGCCCTCAGCTGCAGGCAAGGGGGGCCCATCCCCTCCCCTAGGCGCTGTGTCTGAGGGAGCTCCCCCACGTGGGTCACTGCTCCTCCTGCCAGGGGTGACTGCTATTCCAAACGCGACGTTGGCCGCTGCGTAGCTCGCCAGTTGGCCAGCTGCTCCACGGGCCATGCTGAGGTGAGGCGGGCTACCCTACCTGCGGAGAGAGGCAAACCCAGAGCAGAAGCAGGAAGTTGTCTTGCCTCGGTGCGTGGACCCACGGAGACCGTCACTAGGATCCCAACAGCGCTCAGTTCTCCCTTTCCCATTCTGAGCAAGGATGTCAAAACTTAGCAAAGCTTGAGATAAGCCCCACCCAATGACCGGTGGCTGCAGCACAGGCCTTGGAGTGAGCACCTAAAGAAACTCACTCCAGTTCAGTTTTTGAAAAAGACAGTTACACGGTAACTGAGAAGCTGCGCAAGCCTTGTGCAAGAAACGGAGTGCAGCCATGCAACGATCGGTCACGACAGCCTTCGTTGCATTGACTTCTGTGGTGCTAGGCCAGTTTATATCATGTGAGGCTGGGCAACAAGAAGAGTTTTAGGGTTGCCCGCAAAGAGGATGAAGACATCAGGGAAGATTTTCTTCGTGTGGTGAAGAGAACGAGCTTCTGGTTTTGCTTGAAAATGTGATAATATGATGGATATCATTTATCGACTGAGGAAGCAGGGATGAAACAAAAAAGCTTGCCTGATAATTTAATTTATAACAAGGGACTGGATCTGTTGAGACTGGATCTGACATTTAGCTGCTCTGTTTGCAAACTGTTTGACATTCATTATTGTGGAGGAATTGCAGATATGCCAAGAATGAACTTCCTTCTAGAAAAGCAAGGCCACCGCTGAACGCTACCTGATTTACTAGCTTGTTTCACGGACAGGTGTGGCATAAAAGACCGCGTGTAGCCAGGGTCTCATCCCATCACTGCTACAAGTCACTGTCTCTGCTTCCTAGATGTATGTGGTACCCTGTGCTGGTCCCTGACTGTTAAGGAAGCAAGCTGGGCAGGACAACTTTTGCTGGGGGAAAGACAAGCTGCATGTCCCTCCTATTTTTGTTGTCTATTCAGGCTAAGTAGGCGGCAAAGGAAAGGAACACCTCTTGCTACATGTTTGTGTAGCACCTCGTGACAAATTGCTCTGACCTCCAGCAGGGACTTGAGGTGTTACCGTAATAAAAATAAAATCTGGCCCATCTCCCTCTCTCTGAAACCTTGGTGATGAGGAGACCCGGTCTGGTGTTCAACTGGGAGAAGGAACAAGTGGAGGGAATCCAGAACCAGGTCAGTTTCTTGGGTCTAAGGGTGAGGGAAAGTCCGTAGCCCTCAGAAGCTGGCCCTGGGGATGAGCCAAGAGGCCTCCGAACAACAGGGACGAAGAAGAAAACGTCTGGCCAGTAGGGGAGAAGGACTTCTGGACAGGAAGTTGGTAGGCGGCTGACAGAAACCTTGCAGAAGGGCTGGGCCAGCAGGCACCTGCTGGCGGTGACACCTGTCTGGGGGTGGGCTTGGCTGGACTATGGTCTGCAACTGATAGGCTGGAGAGGCAAAGCAGGTGAGATGCACCGGGCCAGGTTCTGAGAGAAAAAAGCCAACCAGGGCTCTGCCGTCGAGCCGAGGAGCCCCACACAGGCAGTGGAAAGGGACCGCGCATAGGAGAGGCTGAGAAGATGAGGAGTCTTTCCCCACAGGCAGGTTAACCCCGAACTGTCCACTGCAAGCAGCTGGTGCCAGGGAACATTACGGGCAGGCTCCTGGACTGGCCTCTGACCTGATTTGCCATTCCTGTCCCTACAGCTCACGTTCCTTCAAAACCCCCCAGGACAGATGAGCTCTGGGTGATTCCAAAGCTTGTCTCCCGCTCTCTCTCTCTCTCTCTCGCTGGTCCAATCAAACCTGTTAGCTCCTATAGCTGGTCTGCCAGGCCAGCTGAGAGGCTCGGGTCCTGCTCTGAGATTTCTGGTGGAAGGGCAGAGTACTGTTACTGCTAGTTACTGTGCTAGCAGCAGCAGAGGACAACTCCGTCCTCCCGTTTAATTCAAGACTCAAGCAAACGACTGGGTAAGCACCCACCTTCCCTATAAGCTGAGTGCTGGGGTGGCCACCAAGGAGAGATTCAGGTGCCACCCAGCTGACTAGCAGAGCACCCACGGCCAGCAGCATGCAGGCCTCTAGGTGGTGCACATCCCCACCTGCCTTGGTGCACAGAAAATTTATTCCACCCACGGGTGCTTAAAAACTTGAGGGAACACTGGTAAGCACCCCAGATAACCGTCCTGTGCTGCCAACAAGCTCAGGGTCTGGCCTCAGACAGAGGTTGCCAGCTTGCAGGCTGGAAGTCTCAAAAGCTGCGTCTACACATGCACGCTACTTCGAAGTAGCGGCACCAACTTCGAAATAGCGCCCGTCGCGTCTACACGCGTCGGGCGCTATTTCGAAGTTAACTTCGACATTAGGCGGCGAGACGTCGAAGTCGCTAACCTCATGAGGAGATAGGAATAGCGCCCTACTTCGACGTTGAACGTCGAAGTAGGGACCGTGTAGACGATCCGCGTCCCGCAACGTCGAAATTGCCGGGTCCTCCATGGCGGCCATCAGCTGGGGGGTTGAGAGATGCTCTCTCTCCAGCCCCTGTGGGGCTCTATGGTCACCATGGGCAGCAGCCCTTAGCCCAGGGCTTCTGGCTGCTTCTGCGGCAGCTGGGGATCTATGCTGCAGGCACAGGGTCTGCAACCAGTTGTCAGCTCTGTGTATCTTGTGTTGTTTAGTGCAACTGTGTCTGGGAGGGGCCCTTTAAGGGAGCAGCTGGCTGTTGAGTCTGCCCTGTGACCCTGTCTGCAGCTGTGCCTGGCATCCCTATTTCGATGTGTGCTACTTTGACGTGTAGACGTTTCCTCGCTGCGCCTATTTCGATGTTGGGCTGAGCAACGTCGAAGTTGAACATCGACGTTGCCGGCCCTGGAGGACGTGTAGACGTTATTCATCGAAATAGACTATTTCAATGTCGCAACATCGAAATAAGCTATTTCGATGTTGGCTGCACGTGTAGACGTAGCCAAAGGAACCTAAGGCAGTTAGGTGCATTTCACTGTGGCTGGCTGCCGGCCTGCTGTCTGCATTTGAATAGCTCCAGCCTACTCGCTTGGCTCAGCAAGTATTTCTACCTGCTCTTACCTAGCCTGGGCAAAGGCAACCAGGGTGTTGCTTTAGGCCTGTCTTTCCAGAGGTAGTAGGGCCCAGCAGACAGGGCACTAGACGCAGAAAGACGAGCGCTCTAATCCCATCTCTGACACAGGTTCACTGGGTGGCCTTGGGAAACTCATTTTGCCACATTGTGCCTTGGTTACTCCCTCTGTAGAATGGGGAGAATGCCAGTGACCTCCTGCAGCATGGGCAGCCACACTTCTGTGACCCAGGCCTCTTTCCCAGGCCCTTGCAGCACTCACTCTTCACACTCTTCCTACCAGGACCCTCTGGGCCCTGAGCAGTTCGGAATCTCTCTCGCCTGATTAATTCAAAATGGCAGGAAATAAACTCACTGGCTCCACTTTAAGCCTCACCGGCCTCCCTGCCTGAAGCGCTGTCTCCTGCTTGCCCCTGACTCAGTTTACCCTGCAGACTCAGGTCAGTGCCCTTCTTCCTCCCTGTGTATTCCTCAACTACATCTCCTGCTCTTTATATGCACCTGGGAGCCCCCCCGGCTTTCACCCAGCCACAGCTCATCTGCTAATCAGGCCTAGCAGACAGGCGTAAGCCACCCCACTACACCTCCTTTATAAACAGAAGACCAGCACCAGAGACAAGCTGCTGTTCTTATTGTCACCAAATCCCAGCCCCCATGGTGGTCTAGAGAGCCAAACCAGCAACACAGCATCAAGGGTGGCAGTGGTTTCACTATGAAAATCACCAGACTGCCCTTTCCAGGCCGAGATAATGTACAGGCCATTATTTCCCTGCTGTCTTGAGAGGACGGTTGCAGTAAACACATTATCCTTCCTGTGTGCCTCTCAATGACAGTCAAGCTCACAGTTTATCACGGGCTTCTGGCAACAATGCACCAAAGAACCGCGCCATTGTTTTGACAGCATCGTACGGTTCATAACTCGGCTGGGCTGCGTCATGAAACCACACCGCCTGAGAGAGGAGGAGGCGAGGGCTCAGCCTCAGGAAAGCGACCCTGGAGATAGCACCCCCGGCCCAGCCACCGACTGCCTGGGGCTGACGGGAAACAGCGGACGGAGTTTGTGTGCTCACTGAAAGTGGGGGTTGGGAAAGGCACCCCGTCAAGGGGCTCTGGTGGTTCCCTACAGAGCAGGACCAGAAGCATCTCGAACCAGCCTGTGAGACCCACAGGGATCACGCACGCATGTGAGCGAGCAGGTCATGCACGCCGCACTGTCAGCTCTCACTTAGAGTGTGACCGCACCACAGCCCGCGGGGCTGCGCCCAGGAGTGGACGTTTCAAATCCGCTCGGTGACTTAGGAAACCCCATGGAAAGGCCTGACTTTGTTCCTAAGTCACCTAGGCACTTTTGAACCTCCCACCCTGGACAAACAGACAGGGGGCGCCTCAGAGGGGTCGCGGCGTGAGTCTGTGACAACAGGCAGTCCTGTGGCGCCTCAGAGGCTAATTAGGTTGTGAGCTTTCGTGGGCTAGTCAACAACTCCCACCGAAGCCTGAGGTAAAACGCCTCGACTTCAGTGGGAACAGTGTTAGGCCAATACCGCAGGTGAATGACGGTCCTGGCCCCCCAAAACCTCGCAGGCTCCCAGGCAGGATGGAGCCCCTGGGCCGAACAAACACGTGGGCGCGGGCGGGGGCGTTAGGTAGCAATAATAGGGTGTTTGATGACCAGCAGGGCTAAGTACAATTCACCACCTGCTTAGGTGCTGTTGCAGGGCAGCATACATTGGGCGCACGCTGTGACGGGGCTGACAGCACGGCTTCCAGGAAGCGCACTGCTTGGGACAGCGTCGGGACTGCCGGGCTTTTTGGGTGGTGAGGGCGGCATTTCTGCCTCTGGCTGTGATGCGGACCTCTGTTCCAGAGCAGCTGTTCTGCCACCATCAAATTCGTGTTCCTCTAGGCTGCCAGCTGGGACCACGTTTCCATGAATATCCCCCCCCGCCCCCAACGAGGGGCAAACTATATGCTCTCGCCCAGGGCTCTTCTGCGCAGTCAGGCAGCGTCCTGTTTTGGAAGGCGACGCCTGCCTTGCCCTCATTTCTAATGGCCTTTTCCTTTTGCCTGAGCGTTGCTAGGTTGTTCCACCTCCGAGGGCCAAAGGCATGTGGTGTTGGACTGAGGCAGTCTGGCCATATCTCTGCCGAACAAGCGACATTTCCCCTGAGTCATGCTTGTCACGTGCAAGCTCAGGCTCTGCAGCGGCTCTATTTCCACCCAAATCACCTCAAAGGCGAAGATAACGGAAGTCAAGACCAAAATGCACCAGCCAAATGCTGAGAACACAACTGTCACCTGGGCTACATCAACCCAGCAGCGCTAACGTCGAGTATTAGTAGAGCTGGTGACTTTTCTTTATTGGGATTACAACAGTACCAAGAGGGCCCTGCTCGAACCAGGGTCCCATTGTGCTGGGATGTGCACCTAGCAAGGGGCAGGCCTTAGCCCAAGGTGTTCACAGTCTAGTTAGACAAGACAAAGGCTAAGGGGCAGACCAGAGGTACAAAGAGGTAAAGTGGCTTGTCCAAGTGGCAAAGCTGGAATTTCATGCACAACGCAAGGGCTCCCTTGCGCTGTAACCTAGAGGGCCAGGGTGCGTCGCTTCGGCACTTAATTGCATTAAAATCTCATCCTGCAAATTGCATTTTTTATTAAAGAACAATATATTGAAAGATTTTTCTCCTCAGATTATGGCTCACCTGAGTAGCTAATTAAGAGTCTATAGCGGAGATTCACGTTTAAGGTGTAATTACGCCTACTACCACGGCTTCAAAAATATTTGCAAAACAGCTCACACATTCTCCTCCATCAGTGTAGTATTTCTGCCTGCCATGGCTGTCTCCTGGCAGCGCCCTCCCACCTGCCGCTTGGGCAGAGCAGTGCCAGGAGGGGTCTGTACCAAGGCAGTGGCTGTAGGCAGGCGCCAATCCTGTACAGACCAGCCTGCTGCCCTCAGACACCACAAAGAAAACAAGCCCTTGGCATGAGCCAGGGCAGGAGGGTGAGTTTGTCAAGTCCCCGGTGGTCTCCCGCAGCGTGGAATGGTCTGTTTCACACGCGAGTTGGCAGCAGTGCCCTCAGCAGTCAGATGAGCGTATTCAGGAATTGGGGGACTGACTCAGTGGGTACTTGTGTCAGGATGGGGGCCAGTGTTCCCTCTAAGCTGAGCACTGGGGCACCGTGTGTGGCTACTGGCGGTGCACCTCTGCACATGCCTGGGTACACATAACAAAATTTGTTCTGCCCCCCCCCGGTGGGAAAAAAAATGAGCATGAACCCAGGTTGTGGTCGTGCCATGACCATAAGAGGTTTTTGTCATGGAGGGAAAGGTGCTTGAGTAGCTTCTGGAGGCACCAGATGAAGCTCAGGGCCCAGTTGAGCAAGGTGCTGCACAGCCAATCTCCTGCGCCGAAGAGCCCAAGCCTGATGATCCCGAGAGGACGCAGCAAGAGACAAGAGGGCGGGTCGGGCGGGTGGGAAGACGCCGTCGCCTTGGAACTGTTTTCACCGTCAGATGTAGATGGTTTTTCTGCTTACGGCTAAAAATAAGAGACACGTTTGAAACTACGCCTACGAGCGCAGTGCCGCAGTATCTTCCCCTCTGCTCCAGCGAGCACACGCTAGGCACTGGAAAACAGCCAGGGCTGCTCCCAGGACTGTGCTTGGTGGCCTACAGTGAGGTAATGGCACTAACAGAAGGGCAGACCGCTGCCTGTGAGCCAGACAGGCCTGACGAAGCCCTGAGGACACAGGGGAACCTTTACGCATGGCTCGGGTGCCCCGAGTGCGTGCCGCTCAACCCCTTGCCAGGAGAGGCTAGACTGAGGTGCTTGCCTGCCATGTCACTGTTGGGGCTGGGAGCACTACCTATTAATGAGGCCCTGCTGAGCGGTGCCCCGTGGTAGCTCAACAGGGCTCTGGTCCCCGTGTCACAGCAGGGCTCTCACTCTAATTTTTTCCATCCATGGGCAGAATAAGTTTTGTTACGCACAGCCAGGCATGTGAAGAGGTGCACCACAAACAGACTCACGTGCTGCCGGCTGTAGGCTCTCTGCTCATTAGCTAGGCAGCCCCTGAAACGCCCCCGGGCAGCTGCCCACAGCACTCAGGGTACAAGGAACGCTGTGTCACAGCACCTCCCCAGTCAGCTGCTGCCTTTCACAGGGTCGCTTTCCCCCTCCAGCTAAGGATTGCTTGAGTCGAAGGCCTGCCCCTTCCAGGGTGCTAAGGTCTGCCCCTGCCAGGGTTTGTGGCAAAGGCCCTTCTTTCTCCTGCCAGCATTTGGGTGGCAGTCTTCCCCATTTGCCGGGAGTTGGGCTTGCAGCTGGTTTCTGGGGTAGAGAGCCTGAGACTCCCTCCCCTGCTCTCTACGACTAACTCACTCTATCCCCTCCTCTTTGTAACTGGGGATGCTAGAAGTAGAGTCAGCTGGCCCCAGTCTGCCTGGGCCAGCTCCCAGCCAGCTGCTGTAATTGTCCTGCAGCTCCGCACCTCTAACCAGCAGGCCTTTCCCCTGCTCTGCAGCAGCCCTCGGGCCTGACCTGGGCACAGGGGGTTTAAATCTAAAGACAAAGGCATGCCAGGGAGCTTTCAACAGCGCTTGTCGTCACGGAGCCCACTAACACAGAAACGCCTCCTTATCGGCCGTGTGGGAATGCTGTTGGGACCCCCGAGCCCTGCAGCCTGTGGAGCTGAGCCCTGGGCGGGCTGGAATGGCTGTCCGTGACCGCATCGTGTAGGCAGTGTGCTGCCAGGCGGTAGGGACCAGGTCCTGCCCCCACTCCCTGCAGGGGCCAAATCCCCCCAAAATTTCCAGAGCAGCCCACGCGGCTGTTCTGCGTTAGCGAACACTCGTTGCTTGGGATGGCCCTCCCGTAACTGGCTGCAAACAAAAGCGTGCACACTGGAGCTGTCACCGCTATAGTCTGGCTGTACGCACTAGCACCCCCAGCAAGGGGCTCCGTGTCTGGGGACTTTACTGCATAGGCTGCAGCTGGTAAAGCGTCTGGTGACACGAGAGCCTATTCAGTCCTCCGTGAGCCATCACAGCTCCAATGTGTCAGGACCGTCTCAGGGTTCCTCCCTCAACAGCCGTGCTCAGCCTGGGGTACAGGGTGGGTGTCCACCCCCATCCCCGTTGATTTGGAGCAGCTTCCGGCTTTACACAGCCCTAGTGCGTTGGGTTGTCTGGAAAAGTGCTGGGCTGAAAGCTTGTGCTCCAGCCGGGGCCGGGCTGCTATGGGTTCCACTCACGGCAAGGGAACGGGACAGGAACTACCTGCTACGACATGCTCTTCTACAGCCCCACCTCAGCCGCTCTCAGCAGAGGCTACACTGGCTCCAGCCAATGCAGAAATGACAGGGTACAAACGGAGTCGAACGAGGCCCCCACTCAGAGAGCTGCAGGTTATGCCAGCTTCGGCCGTGTCCTGACAAGGTTAGGACAGTCCAGGTCAGCTGTCAGAGGTCCAGAACCCTGACGCCAGTGGCAGGCTTGAGAAAGGAGGGCCTCATGGTCCAGGCCGTTCAAAGCCACGAAGGAGAGATGGCTTCTCTCCAGACGTGGGTGGTCTGTCCTGCTCGCCAACCCACTGACCCGAACGAGGCGCTGTTTAAAGCCGACTCAAGTGCTGGCAGCTCAGATTGGGCACCCAAAACGAGGGGGGCTGCTTTTAAACTTCACCCCTCGGTGCCTCTGTTTTCCGAGTGCACCAAGAGGGTTAAAAGAAATGCTGAATAGCTGCTCATTTAGAGGGCAACTGCAGCAGGGCCCCGGGGGGCGGGGGGGAGAAAATAGCATGTGCTCATGTAATTAAAGGCGCCCGTACAATGCAGACGCCCAAGGGGAGCCCAGCAAAGTGCGCAGAGGCATTTCCTTGCTTGGCTTCGCAAGCTTTGTGTTCGTTCGATGGTGGTTCGCCGGGCGGCTGCCCCGCCTGCGCCGAGGGAGGCACCGCGCCATCTGCAGGGTCGCCAGCCCAAAGCGCTCCAGCAAACCGTACGCCGGACCCCAGAAGTCCAATTCTGCCCCATTTTGGTTTTACGGCTTAAATAATGGCCGTGAGCGGCCGTCAGGCTGGCGGGATGGTTAGGTTCAGCACCGTCTAGCGGTAACGCCCTTCTAGTTGTTACACCCGAGGGTCAATAAACTTTGTGCCTCAGCACGCACCCCCCCACCCCCGCCCCATCAGTGCTCAGCCGCAGCCCCACACCAGGGCATGTCGTCTCCCCACACCTGGCCCTCATGTGGCCCCCCACCACCCTGCCTCTCTGCAACGCTGGAGGTTTGGCGCTCTGCCAGCCACCTGCTGGGTGTTGGGACAGCCCCATGGAGTGGTCTGTGCCCCCCACTCACCCTGCCCACCCCCTGCTGCATGCATGGCTCAGAAAGGAGGAGCAGACTGGACTGACCCAGCACGCGGTGGTGATGGGGGAGGCTCACCTGGGCGAGCAGAGGGCAGATTAACCCACTGCATGAATGGGGGGGGCCAGACGTGGACCAACTCATCACACCCAGGAGTCCGCCCCTCCCCTCTCCTCCCTACCAAGAATGCCTCATCTTCTGAACTGGGCAGGTCTCAGCATGCCTTCTGCAGCAGCTCCGATTGGCTGCTCTTCTCTGGAGGTGGGGCAGGTGGCACAGGCAGCCAATCAGCAGGCTATGCCTGGGCCAGGCTGGCCGTGGGGTGCAGAATGGCACCAGCAGGGCTCAGATCCCTTCACTGGCAGAGTCAAACCACTGCCTGGCCCTCAGCATCTCTCAACAGGCCGGGATCTGCACCCCACTGAGCCCAGAGCAGAGAGGCCAAGGGGGATGGGGAGGCGACTGCTGCAGAAGCAGCACCGGGTGAGGGGGGGATTGTTTTGCCATGCCACTTGACCCGACTCTGCAGCTGTTGAGCAGGTGGGAACAGTCCAGCAGCAGGTCTCCTGGGTACGGCATAATTAACATGGTAATTGAAAAGCAGCTGAGAGCAACGCTGCTTCCCTCTTTAAATCAAAGCAGATGCCTCCCTCGCTCCCCGGTTCGTCTGGAGATATTCTGTTACCCGGCATCTCCGAAGCGCCAGGAGACATCCTGTCACGAGAAGATGCCTTATAAGTTGAAGCTGTTTCGGGGGAGGGAAGGGGGCTGCTTCTCTGTTTAATGCCAACAGGCGCGTGCCTGGTATATATTACGGGAAATTCATTCACAGAAATGGGCAAATAGCAGCACAACCTCCAGCATCAGCACGAGAGAGAAATAATTGGATCAAGGTATTCCACCTGGGGCAGTGAAATCAGACCCCTGAGTTTTGATGCATCTGCACCGTTGTTGCCTGGGGGGCGGCAGAACAGGAGCGGGTCACTTGGGCTTCCCTTAATTAAGGTGGTAATTGAAAACGAGCTGAAAGCGACTGAGTGGGCCTAAATCCCACCCCCTGCCCCAAGCCCTCCAGCAAGGCACTCGGAGCACGACAGAATGTTTGGCTCCGTTCTCCTTTCATTGGCTGCACGGGTCGGCCGCGAGCTGTCCCATGGACGGGAGCTGTAGAAAGACCTAGAGAAGGAGAAAAGGCTCCTCCCCTCATGGATTCGCTATCGCCCTCCCTGCCAAATGCAAGGGGACCTGGGCAGATGCTAGACCAGTGATGGGCAGCCAACACGCGCGCGCAGGCCACGAGCGTGTTCCGCGTGCGCCTCGCACTGGTACGATGGCTCTGGCCTAGGACCCAGATTTGCTTTGTTTCTCATCCGCTGAAAAGGTGGGTGGCAGCTGCTCTACTTCTACCAGGGCGCTGCAGGGCTCAGTTCAGTAATGACTGGAAAAGGCCCCCATGCAGCGCACATGTGAGCCATTTCAGTACTGAGCGTGCAGACCCGCCTCTTGCAGCATAGTCCTCACACAGGGTCTCATCCAACGCCCATGGCCTTCTTTCCACTAATTTGCTGGGGTAGGCCTGGAAATGCAAGGCAGGGCACAGGAGATGCAGCTGGCTGCTCTCCACACACCCAGGCAGCAGATCAGAGACCGGACGAGAGGAGAACCCTGTTGGCTCCAAGGAGACAAGCATGGCCATTGGCCAACTGCTAGGAAGGGAAATAGGGGGTTCAAACTCCTGCATTTCCCCGCCGCCAGGAGCGGTCGTGAGAGGGTGTAGTAAAACAGAGTGGCCGCCCACAGACCTGGAGGGGGACGAACCCCTTCCTGAGCCCGGCTGGGCAGAGCCCAGCCCCACCATCCCGCTGGTAGTCAGCGGGCGGGACAGGACGTGCAAAAGGCAGGCGGGACCCAGCAGCTGGAGGTGCCAGACGGCTTCGCCAAGCTCCTCTTGTGGGGGAGGTGGCATCGGACCACAGGGAAGCGGAGGACTGGCCAGCACTGCCGATGGACCCAGAGGAGCACCGTTCCCCACGGTCCCGATGCCACACTGCGTAGGCCCCAAGGGGGAGTTAGGAAGTGGCCCGGGGCAGCCGACCCTGGTGTAGCTGGAACAGAGCCCAGGAGCGAGTCAGCGCATGGATTCCCAGCGGACCCAGTGGTAACCCAGTCTGCCACTGTTAGGGTCCTGGGCTGGGACGCAGTGCAGCCCATGGGCCTGAGCCCCTCTGCCATCCCAACCCACCGGTGGCAGCTTCCCCCCAGGCCCAGGCCAAACACCCGTGCTTGTTAATTCTTCACCAGAGCCAGGAGACAGGACTATTTGCTACCCTACCCTGACCCAGGGCCTGGGCTCACTGACTGTGTTTGTTTGTGTGGGTTTGTGGGGTGGCCCCAGGCCAAAGGGCTATACTCCTGACACCAGACAACCGGCTGACTCCCCATGTGCTACACCCAGGTGTGCAGTGATAAGGAGTAGCCGCCCACTAACCTAGAGAAGGTGAAGCCATGCCTCAGCTGGACTACAGAGAGACTCACATAATCACTTTGTGATGTGGGTTTCAATGTCCGTGCACATGTTATGACTGTGAGTTGTCACACCGAGCTATGATCTCACAAACGTTGCCAGACACTCCCAGGACAACACACCTTGCTTTCTTTGCTATTCTCTGGCTTTGTTCGGTGATGGCTTTCCAGCTCATCAAGGCTGAGGCTCATTGCAAGGGAACGACAAACAACAAGGTAGGTCCTCTTCTTAGTGGGGAAGGAAGTCTAATGTTTGCTGACAGCTGGAACACTGAGGGGTTCAGGGACTGTTTTACTTCAGTCTTCATTAAAAAGGTTACTGGTGACCAGATTCTCAGCACAATTAATATTAAATCAAGGGAAAAGGAACACAAGCTGAAACAGAGAAAGAACTAGTTAAAGAATAGTTAGGTAAGTTGGATGCCTTGAAGTCTGAAGAAATCCATCGTTGGTTACTTAGAGAACTAGCTGAAGCAATTTCTGAGTCACTAGCAGTTATCTCTGAGAACTCCTGGTGGGTGGATAAGGTCCCAAAGAACTGGAGAAAGGCAAACCTTGGACCTATCGTTAAAAAGGGGAACAAAGAGGAACCAGGGAATTATTGACCAGTGAGCCTAACTTTAATACCCGTAAAGATAACTTGGACAAATTATTAAACAATTGGTTTGCAAGCACATGGACGAAATAGGGTTTGTGTCAAGAACAAATCACGTCAAACCAACCTGTCTCACTGCTCTCATGGGGTTGCTGGCCTAGTGGCTTGGAGGAAAGCAGTAGATCTGAGATATCTTGACTTTCGTGAGGCTTGGCACAAAGTCCCACATACCATTCTCCTAAGCAAACAGGGAAATGTGACCTGGACGAAATTACTATAAGGTGGACACATCTCTGGCTGAAAGACCATACATGGAGAACCTCTCTCATCTGGCACCCTTGGGACTTGACTGGTGCCAGACAAGAAAATTTGCGGGACCACAGGAGGTCAGTATTGTCTAGCAGCATTACGAACACTTCCACAGCATGCTGGGGTCTAAGACGACATTTTGGGGTAAATTACAGCTAAATAACAACACAGAACACTGACAGCCAGGACTGACGACTGTAAACAAACTTTATGGGACCAAAGGAAACTTGGCCACACTCACGATAAATGGTTGTCCAGCTCACTAAAATCATGCTGGACTACGGATGTTGCCAGACGAGAGAGAGCTCTGGATAGAGAGGTTCAAACTGTACTTACAGAGTAGTTATCAATGATTCACTGTTAGACACTCAGGGGATCAGACCTGACTCTGGCATTAGTCAATATTCTCACTGATGACTCAGATAATGGAGTGAAGCCTTTGCTTCTAAAATCCAGAGATGACATCAACTTGGGAAGGGTTTTGGAGGACAACATTAGAATTCCAAGCCACCTTGCTCAAGAGGAGGATTGTTCTGAAATCAGCAAGATTAAAGTCAACACAGACAAGCGTGAAGTACATCATTTAGGAAGTAAAAATCAAACGCGTAACTACAGGAGTGGAATAATTGGCTGGGTGGTAGCTAGAAATGATATTGGAGTGGCTCACAACTGGCCAAAACAACAAATCCTGTGGCGCCTGATAGGCTAACAGATATTTTGGAGCATAAGCTTTCGTGGGCAAAGACCCACTTCATCAGATGCGACCTGATGAAGCAGCTCTTTGCCCAGGAAAACTTAGACTCCCAAATATCTGTTAGTCTATAAGGTGCCGCAGGACTTCTTATTGCTTTTGAAGATGCAGGACTAACTCAGCTACCCCTCTGATACTTGCACCAACTGGTTATGCGTCAACCCTGTGATGCACTCATGGAAAAGGCTCATATCATTCTGAGGTGTATTAAAAGGTGTGGATTGTCAGTGACGGGGCATGCACTCCTTAGCACAGGTGCGGCCTCAGCTGGAGCATCATGTCAAGTTCTGGGTGTCACATGTTAGGAAAGATGCAGATAAATTGGAGACCGTCCAGAGGAGAGTGACAAAAACGAGCACCGGTTAAGAATACCTGACACCTCTGAAGAAAGGCTAATAAAAACCAGGCATATTTTGTCTTGAGAAAAGACTGAGCGAGGAACTGGTAACAACATACTTTCAACACACTAAGAGGCCAGCTGAAGGTAGGACAAGTAGTAGTAGGTTTAATCTGCAGTCAGGGAGATTTAGGTTAGATATGAGGAAAAAAACTCCGTCTACAATCACAGAATCCTAGACCACTAGAACTGGGAGGGACCTCAAGAGACTCATCGAGTCCAGTCCCCCGTCCTCATGGCAGGACCAAGCCCCGTCTAGACCCTCCCTGATAGATGTCTGTCTCACCTGCTCTTAAGTGTCTCCAGCGATGGAGATTCCACAACCTCCCTTAGCAATTTATTTTAGTGTTTAACCACCCTGACAGGAAGCTTTTCCTGACATCCCACCTAAACCTTCCTTGGTGCAGTTGAAGACCATTGCTGCTTGTCCTGTCCTCAGAAGCCAAGGAGAACAATTTTACTCCCTCCTCCTTGTGACCGTCTTCTAAGTACTTGAAAACCGCCATCAAGTCCCTTCTCTTTTCTAAACAAAACTAGCCCAGTCCTTTCAGTCGTCCCTCACAGCTCATGTTCTCTAGACCTTTAATTATTCTTGTTGCTCTTTCGTGGACCTTTTCCAATTTCTCCACATCTTTCTTGAAATGTGGCACCCAGTGCTAGACACGATACTTCCACTGAGGACTGATCAGTGGAGAGCAGAACAGAGGAATGGCTTCTCATGTCATAAGGGTAGTTAAGCTCTGGATCAGGCTTCTGAAGGTTACAGAATCCCCATCGTTGGAAGGTTTTTTTAGAAACAGGTTAGACAAACAGCTGCCAGTGGTGTTCTAGGTTTGCTTGGTCTCTTCTGAGCGTAGGTGGGCTGTGCTTCGTGATGTCTTCAGGTCCCTTCAACCTCTACATTAATAGGATGTTATGACTCTTTCACTGAAGTACTAGGGTTAAATTCTGAAGCAGTTTAGAAATGAAATAGGTTTGATGGACTGGCTTCCAAATACATATTCAACTGCAGGTCGTACCAATGCACAATGAAAGCCGGTATGACTAGAAACCACATCAGAGAGGGGACTGTAACCAGGGCTATCACACACAGGTGTGGGCAGCTCACGTGTGAGGTGCCTTTGAAGGGCAGAAGCTCAGTGGGGCACATCAGGTGGTTTTACAGGTTGCTTGGCATTTAAAAAAAAAAAAAAAACACCTCAAATGACAATCACGCCAAAGCTCTTGTTTTACAAACAGCTGCTTCCGAACAAATGCACCAAAATCGGTAGCACTGGAGTGATGTTATTTCAGATCATTTGGGATTTAATGTAGATTTAAACCGTTGAATTTAATGGGCCAGTGTTTTATGAGTTCTCAAGCCTCAGCGTTTTCCAGAGCTGCCTTTGCCAAGGAATACAGTAAACATAATATCTTAAGTACAAACATGAAAGATGGCAAAGCAGTAAAATATTATCGACGGCAAGAGCCCATGTACAAATGAATGATTCATCCCATTCCTAATTAGCTGTGAATTATAACACGCTCAGCTGGCTCTTCTGAGTCCTGTTCAATCCCGCTGTTATCAGAGCTAATATTTGGCACCTACCGCACGTCCTGAGAGTCCCATGATTCATGCGGCATACCCCTGAGTGAGTTCCAGCCACCAGAAAATGATTCATTCCGAGTGTCGTCAACTTCACGGTCTTGCAGACGCGAGCTGCTCCGAGCATGTGCCCCGTTCTGCAAGCAGAACGGAATGCGCCCCTGCAGCGAAGGAGGCTGCTGGAAGCTGGGGACCTCAGCCCTGCCTTCCAAGCACCAGTTTTGTTTGGCCTTGGACCAGGGCTTTGCTTGGCACATCCCTCTCCCCTTGCAGGTGTAAATCAGCAGGGACTCACTGAGGCCCAAGGAGATGCCAGGAGCTGGGCATATTGAAATTTCGTGGTCCGCTCGGAGACAAATGGAAAGCATCACTCCGCAGGGTCTTTTCCCTCTGAGCCTCCTGTCCAGTGATAGGGGTTAGCAGCCATGTATGTACGTGCGGAGGAGTTTTTACAGGCCGTGTGGCCGCGACACATGGTGCTGCCCTAGCGCAAGGAGGTGAAAAGGGAGACAGTTCGGAATAATTATCTAGAAGCAAATGAAAACTCAGCGCATGGCTGGCGTGAATGGGCCACCGCTCCAGGGCAGCCAATGGCCAGGCCAATCGACACCACGGATGGTCTGACTCACCATGCCCCAGGAACCCCGGACAGGCACAGGGGGGGTTTTAAATCTGGGACCTGCCCGGGCTTTGCTAATTGTCCAAAACGAGCTTTGTCAGTACTCCGGCCCTGCTGCACAGCTGCCCTGACCTGTACAGAGCCCCCCACCGGACCCCATGAAGGCCCAGCAAGCTGTCCAGGGTGGTCCAGGATTCCTCTACTCACTGCAAGATGATGCTTCCTCCTGGCCACACTGGGGTTTTGCTCTTTCAACAGCCTCTTCTTGCAGTTCCTCAGTCTGTCTGCGGCTCCTCTGTTGCTCCCCAGGAGCTACAGCGCTTCATGATCTAGCCAAGCCACACGAGCAATCCTACCAGTCCCCTTTCCTACGGGTCTCCTAGACACACACTGCCCTTTGAGCCAAACTCTCCCTTCTCCCCAGCCCCAGGGCGAGTGGCTGCAGCCTTCTTCCCTGCTGTCCCTTTCTGCTACCAGCTCCTTCGTCTCAGCCTAAATACCCACGGGTTTGCAGCCCAATAGGGTAATGGTCCTATCTGACCAACTCAGCCCCAGTCAGAGCAAATGGAGGCATTGCAAACCCTGTTAAAAACAAACCACTTTCTGAACCTGGAGCTGAGCTTGCAAACTTCCTATGAGAGGGAAAAAAAATCCACAAATGAGCAGTGTAGGAATTTTCTGATGTGTTTTCCCCAAAACCCCACTCCCCCAAAATGGGAGAACTGGGCATTCCAAGAGAAGGCTACACTTCACGAGTGAAGCTCAAAACTTGGAAAGTGTGGGAATATACAGTTAAGACGCCACATTATTTAACTGGATCGTGCTGCTAAGGCCACACACACCACCTTAACTCTGCCCTCACTCGACCACTATCCTCCCAAACCCTGTGCAACTTGTATATACGACAGAAAAAGTTTCATGAAGGACTTTGGAGGTTGATGTAAGGTCCACTAAAGTAAACTGAAAGAACTGCAGAGAAGCTTGCAGGATTATTTACCAAACTGATGTTTCAATTTGGCCAGAAAACCAGAAAAAAAAAATTAGAAAAAATATTCTGACCACATCCAGAATTGTCAGACAATTGGAGATATCCAATTTGGGTCATACAGAACGTTTCATTCTGGTCAGTCAGAGAAAATACAGGTATGCTTGTGTGGGAGCAGGCATCTTTCCCCCTTTATAACCTTTCGCCAGGGCTAGGGCACTGGCCTGGGAGGCGAGTGACCCATTTCTAAATCCCAGCTCTGGAGCAGGGACTCAGAGACTTCTCCCCCAACCCAGGTGAGCAGTTAGTTATGATGAGTCAAACAGGTAATTGTACTGTTTCTATCTTCCTTCAGCATGAAAGGCCTGATGGTGCTATGCGCACACAATAGCGCAATCCATCCCATTCAGAGGTCCAACACAGGACTTCATGACCTATTGATAGCCCACTTAAAAATCTTGGCTTAAGCGGTACATAGAACTTGTGTTGCCAGCCTCCAGTAGGGATTCAGTGCCACATAACCTTTATGCTATCTCTGGTTCAGAGAAGTACATTTCATCCAAGTAGGTATCAAGATGCAACTTCCCTGAAAACGCATGCATGAGTCTTTGAAATGTTCTTTCTTTGAACAGCCATTCTACTAAAACTTGCCCCCCGGACTTCTGCAAGAAGCAGCTACAGGGGGCGGGGGAGGTGGGGATAAAGTCCGAAATGGATTCGTTTCAAAACGCAAGAGACAAATCCATGTAAATTGGCATAGGTGCATTTAAATGATGCTGACTTCCATCAACTGAGGATCTGGCTTCAAACGAATATTAATAAAAAAAATACGTTTACAGTATTTAACCAGTTCTAAGTCAACAAATGAAACGGGGGGCAGGGGGGAAGGATAACATCTATCGGAGGGGAAAGAAAAGCGATCAGGCTTATTTCATCATTTTTATTGAGTGCAATTTTCTCTTTAGTACAATATTCTCTGAAAGTTACCATTACAAACTCTGACAATTTCAACACAATCAACGAATTGGGAAAAAAAAGTACAATGGGGCAAAATCTGGTACAGACGTCTCATTGACTATGTACAGGACAGGGTGTCTGTCCGCTGGCACAGTGCATGCTGTTGAGGTGGGGGCTCCCCGCCGCCTCTGCTCATCGGGACAGACCGAGTCCTCGGCTGGAGAGCCTGACCGGAGAGGTCAGCATTCCTCTTGCGGTCATGTGGGTGCTTTGCCAGAGGACATGGCGGAAGGCAGCATGGGGATGAGCATTCCTTTTCTGTCCCCATTTCCTTGTGAGACGAATTATTGATGTAGTCCCCCTACAACAGAAAAGGAGCAAAGCAAAGTGAGGAACAAATGAGTTTATGGTAATACAAATAAAAAGTCAGCCCGACTCTTCACGCCGCTCATGCTTTGGCAGCATAGGAAAGAGCTCAGCAAAGTCATGGGCGTGCCCGATCTAAACTGGGTACATCTTTGGCACCGGGACGCACAATTTTGGAGGCCTGTGATCATGAAGCCTGGGCCTCAGGCTTCAACGTCACATGCCGCTACACGCAGATGTTCAGTGACAGCGTGCTGACTCCTTAGCAGGAAGGCTCCTGGGAAATCTCATCCAGGCTGCACGATGGCACAGAATGCTCTGACTATTTCTGACCTCTGTCCACAGGCATCGGGCATTTACCACTGACCAAAGATTTCAACTGAAATAAAAAAAATGTGTCTCCTGCACGAATTGAAGTTGTCTGTAGGAAAAAGGTTGATTTTGCGTGAAACATGCTCAGTTTGCCTTTGCGAATGCAGAATAAAATAATTCCTTTTGCCCTGAGTGGATCTGGATCAAAACATTTCCTTTGGCTGAACGGAATGAAAACGTGTCGTTTCTGGCTGACATTAGGCTGTGTCAGTGGGAGCTGCCACACTCCCTCACCGGTGCTCTCACAGGGGAAACTGCTGCCCTTGTTCTACCCAACGGACTGTGCTTCCTGGCTGGAGTCCGTCTCCCAAGATGCACCACAGTCTTCCCACTGGCTGATCTGCACAGTGCTCTGGGGAACGCCTCATGACCGCAAAGCATCATGGGAAATGTAGTCTCTCCCATAAGGGGGCATAAGGACATCAAGCACCTTAATTATTACTCCTATGAAGCGCCACAGTGGATCGGGGGACAGAGTTTATTGAAATCTCCGTGTTTGTACCACTAACAGAGAACCTGACAAAATAAAATACTGGAACCACTTCCCTATTTGTGCACAAAACAATCCATTTGTTTTCGGTGCCATTTTTCACACAGAAAACCCCCATGTCTGAACGAGTTCTAGCCAAGCATCCTTCACACTCACAGTAAAAGAAAAAGTCCAGGTCCCAAAGGGTTCTGACAGCTCAACAGACAAGATGAAATAGGCTGATGAGCCAAAGAAACGAGCAAGCAGGATGGGCAGACAGTAAGCAGATGTCATAAGTAATTCATAAGAGTAACAGGCAGAAGCAGAAGTCACAAGAACTGCAGCTCGCCTGCTACCTAACCCTTCGTCAGCGGCAGTTTTCTGGGAGCATGACAGCACAGGGGAATTTCAAGGCGACACCCGGAGGAAAAGGTGAGTTTGTAGATTTGGATGGGGCGTTTTTCTTCCCGGCCTGTAAGGATGACCGAGGAGAAAGCGCGGAGATGTTTGTAGGAAAAGTTGGGCAGCCTATGACTGAGGCTGGCTTTGCAGGTGGAGCCAAGGCCAGGGTCAACCATGGGGTAAGATAAGAGAATCGCAGATAGGGTGGGGACTGGAATGCTGAGGACTTCAGTGGAGAGTTGGATGGCAGTTGAGAAGTCACCTAACCTACCTCCCCTCTGCTGCGGCAGGATTCGGCCTCCCTAGGCCATCCCTGACCGTTAACTTGGTCTTAAAATCTTCCAGAGACCAAGATGCCACAGCCTCCAGAGGTAACCTCCTGAGGTTCCTAACTGTCTTAATTACAGCCCATCTTCTTAATTTTAAACGAATTCACCAATTTATGAGGACTATATGCTTGCAAATCCTCCCCATTGGGCATCACCCCCAAAGCATACTCCCCACTCCACTCCATCCGCCAAGTCATTAATGAAACAGGCCCACTGATTCCTACGGGACCTCCGCCACCAAAAGGTACCTCCCTCCCACATGGGTCCTAGATGATCATGACCCTGAAGCAAAAAGGAGAAGGTTAAATGGAAATCCCCCTTTGCCCCTGTTCCGCACCGCATGTCCAGGTGCCAGTGAGTACACCTGTCAACGGGGCCTTTTCTGTTACTATTCTTGAGATACTTTCCTTTCCGTCCATAGACACAATACAGCTGTGACTGTCTTCTCCTCTGTCCCTCTGGTTTTATGCTAGGCTGCGGTAATAACCCCTGGTCTTCCCATCTGGGCTGGAGATTAGCTTCAGCTCTTGGCTGTGTTTGCTGAAATGTGTGCCCCAGGCTGCGGAGTTGGTAACAGGAGACTTGACACCTCTATTGCTCTAGTGCCAGCGTGAGCCATAACTTTAATAAAACAGGGTTTGCTTAATGCTGCACAGGTAATAACTCCTGCCCGAGTACTGCCTCTGTTCCCGCTGCCTTTCTCACACACCGCACGGCTCCATCAGTGTGAATTCTGGCATCAGATGCAAACAGCCTCCTTCTCCCCACTCCTTCGCTCCATTTCAGCGCCCTGCTGCGGCTTTCAGCTCTCAGCAAGAAATACCATCAGCACAACCAAGTAACCTTTCAGGACCTTCTCACTGGGCAGCTTCCCTGGCAGGTGTTCCCGGGGGCTAGAGGCCCATTTGCCACGAGCACAGCAGATAACCGGCTCTGGTTCTGCTCTACTTGGCAGTCCTGGAGGTTTGGATCTCAGCTTTTGCTCTGGACCCACTGCTGTTCAGGTTAAGCAGTCCTGGCAGAGGCACTTTCCCGCTCGGCATTGCAGGGGGGCTCAGGCGAGCTGCCTCGGCCTGGCCCCACGCAGCTCCTGGAAATGCTGCCCCCCCCCATGAAACCCCCACAGAGGGGCTCCATGTGTTCCCCACGCCCGTACCACCCCCACTGGCTGGTTTCTGGCCAACGGAAGCTGCTTGGATAGTGCTAGGGATGGGGGCAACACAAAGCTGTCTCCCTTTCCCTCCCAGAGATGGCTGCTTCCGGGGGCAGCGTGGGGCCAGGCAGAGGCGGCAGCAGCCGCCACCCTGAGCATTGTGAGTGTCGGCCACCTCCGGGCGAGACAAACACGGCCACCAGCACCAGGCACAACGCCACTGCCATGCCAGGCCATGTTGGCACTGGGATAACGATCTCTGGCCTCGACTTCACTGCCACAGAAAAGCATTTTCACCCCAGGATAACTCAGCGGCCTGAGCAATCCTGAGGTAAAGAACAGGGCAGGCGAGAGGTAAACTCACCCAGGCCAGCCCCTGGAGGGGAACAGGGCTGTTTACCTCATCCAACACAAAAGCGTCCCTTCTCTACTCAGTTGTCACCTCACGGGAGCTGAGGCCAGGAGGTCACCTTGAGGTAAAACCACCAAGAAGGCCCGTGCAGCTGAATGCAACAAAGCAAAACGTTGACCCTGAGCTGAAGACACACGTGGTTTAGAAACCTCAAATGCCTCCTAAGGAGCACAGAACTGCATACGCTACGCAGGCCTCTGCCGGGAAAGAAGTCCCCGCCCAGGAAGGGCAGAAACAAGGGTTCCCTCACCACACACACGAGCCTCGACTGCCAGTCAGCAAAGGGCGACGTGAGCCCCACATGCCTTGCCAGCAGGCGAGGTGCAAGTGGGCCAGTCAGCAAAGGGCGACGTGAGCCCCACATGCCTTGCCAGCAGGCGAGGTGCAAGTGGGCCAGTCAGCAAAGGGCGACGTGAGCCCCACATGCCTTGCCAGCAGGCGAGGTGCAAGTGGAAGATGGATCACGTACTTAAGAGGACAAAAGAAAAATCTGGGGTCAGTTAATTTGAAAAAGTGGAGGAGGTTGTACACCATGCTAGTCTGAAAGACTAAGTCCTAGGGGGAGCCTTCCATGGGCAGAGGACAAGTGAGATGTGAGGGTGCCCGGCAACTTGGAGCCTCAGTCACGCTGCGGTTCATCTTGGCCACAGGACACTTCTGACTGCTGAAAACTAACCGCACACACCGGGAGTTTCCAAGGTGCTCGTGTGACTTGCGTGCATGGCTCCCTCACACATCCTTGAAAGCACTGGTCATCAAACCCTGGTTCCCCTTATCTAGGGCCACAGATCTGAATGAGGCTAAAACTAACCAGGCTGACTGCTCAGCTCCACCAGTCTTCGCTAGGGCTGTCTCCGATGGGTCAGCTGCGCCCAGAGCCAGGTAGCAGAAGAAACAGGGTAGGGACATGGGGCAGAGAGCGCGCCATGGCCAGTGAGTGGAGTTATGGTGATCATGAGGAGGGATCTCATCATGGATTTGCTTGGCATCAGAATTCTCTGCCCAACCTAACGGAGCTGCGGATAGTCTCTCTCGAAGGAAAGGATCTGTCGTGACTACCTAGAACGGATTGGGCACAGTTCCTAAGTGGCAGGGGTTGGCAGGGGGGGTGTGACACGATGATATTTCTGTGCCCACCTAGAACCGACACTCAGTACAACTTCCAGGGCTGGGGGGAAGAGGGCGCGGAATCCACATTCACTGAAATCTGGGCACAGGCCCTGGGCTAAGACCCTGCGCTAGCTTGCTGTGCCCATTTAGCAGGGATTCCAGGTGCAGAGGGAGACAACCCCAAAGTAGACTCCACCCCCTCAGTTCCCCCACGCCTCCTGCTCTGGACCACATGTGCAACCCTGAGGAGAACAGGAAACTCAGTGAGGCCTGGGCGCTCTCCAGAGACTGTCTCTTCCTCGGTGAAAAACGGCCTTTTTCCAGAAAATGGCTAGGAGGATTCCAGCAAAACCGAGACCACGCTGGGAGCCCCTCCTATTCACACTGCAGCCGAGAACTGCAGCACGGAGGCGAAATCCCATTATTTAGTCACTTCAGGGGGGCAAAGAAGCTTTTAATATCCAATTGCACCTTGGAAATATAAAGCCGCCACATTAAATAACAAAGCAATTGACCGCTGAGTAGCCTTGTTTGGCTACCGATAACTGGGGACTGCCAGCATAATTATACTAGGGCTTCTGTACCACTGTCCTGACTTACTGACGCTTTTAAAAATGATTCCAGCTGTGGCTGACATTTTCCTCCTATTAAAATTTATCATTGTCCTGAAGAAAAATCATTTGAGCCCACCTAGGTACTAATGAAACTTTTATTTAGTAATCTTGAGTTCAACAGAAAAAAGGGAAGGAAGCAGAGATGAGTGGGGAGAGAGAAACTGAGATTATCTCAAAGGATAATTTATATGGAAGAAAATACATAGCCATGTATTTCTTACCCACCAGGGTCCATTTTCCACACCACGCTCAGATGACGTTAAGCCTCACAACTCACATTAACATTAATGGAAGTAGAAAGCCTGTGCTGCTGAAGAACTCTGCACTGGACGCTCATCCCAGTTATATTTTACCAAAGGTGTCACGCTTCAAACATAGCAGGTGGTATTTAACACCTCACTAATGTGGACATGTCTCCTGGGCCAGAAACTCGGTTGGGTAAATCCGCCTGGTTGCCTTGAGGTCAGGGGTGACCGTGATGTACCACCACCCCCAATTCGGCCATGTTAGATTTAAACAAGGCAAACTACCCTTCAGGGAGAGGAAGGAAAGCTCATATGGCTTCAGGCACTGGAGAGGGGTCTTTTATTCCCAGCCCTGCCACACATTCCCTGTGTGCCCTTTGGCAAGTTATTTCAATCCAATCTAGAGTCTCAAAAGTATTCTGGCTCCTTGAGGATCTGGGTCACAGTGTCTCCAGCCCATCTGTAAAATGGGTATAAGCTTTGCCCGCCTTATTTGTTCACAGTGCAGGTTCTACAAGGCAGAGAGGAACCCCATTATGTGTCTGCACCCTACCCAGCATGAGGAGAGAGAAAAGAAAGCACAGATGGCAGATGTTAGTCATGGCACTGAAAGAACTACAAGGAGGAGCTGAGAAGCGTTGATGAGGCTGCAGAACAAGAAGCAGCATAGAAAATAACACTGAGCCTTTGATCTCAGCCTATAAGCACTGTTGTCAGGTACAACGTAGCGTCTAGGAGACACCCGTGAAGAAGTAGAGGTCTATAAAAGGCCATGCGTTATTGATGTTGATAGAGACAAGCTAGGTGAGTTCCTGTCTTTTACTGGATCAACTTCTGTTGGAGGCAGGCCTAGTGATGGGAGAGAGAGTAGGGGGCAAAGGAGGCTGTTCCCCTAAGCTCCAGCAAATGGCCTGAGGAAAACAGGATGAAGTTCAATAAGGACAAATGCAAAGTGCTCCACTAGGGGCAGAACAATCATCTTCACACATACAGAATGGGAAGTGACTCCCTAGGATGGAGAACTGCAGAGAGGGATCTAGGGGTCATAGTGGACCATAAGCTGTGTATGAGTCAACAGTGTGACGCGACTGGAAAAAAAAAAGCAAACGTAATTCTGGGATGCATTAACAGGGGTGTTGTGAGCAAGACACGAGAAGTCATTCTTCCGTTCTACTCTGCGCTGGTTAGGCCTCGACTGGAGTATTGTGTCCACTTTTGGGCACCACATTTTAGGAAAGATGTGGAGAAACTGGAGAGGCTCCAGAGAAGAGCAACTAACACAATTAAAGGTCTAGAAGATATGACCTACGAGAGAAGATTAAGAGAATTGGGTTTGTTTAGTTTGAAAAGGAGAAGGCTCTAAGTGGACATGACAGCCGCTTTCCAGTACCTAAAGAGGTGTTAGAAGGAGGAGGGAGAAAAATTTTTCTCCTTGGCCTCTGAAAATAGGACAAGAAGCAATGAGCTTAAACTGCAGCAAGGAAGGTTTAGGATGGACATTAGGAAAAAGTTCCTAACTGTCAGGGTGGTCAAACACTGGAACAAATTGCCAAGGGTGGTTGTAGAATCTCCCTCATTGCAGATATTTATGAACAGGTTGGATACATGGCCTGAGGAACAGGGATGACCTAGATGGTTCTTGGTCCTGCCGTCAGGGCAGGGGACTGGACTCGACCTCTTGAGGTCTTTCCAGTTGTGGTGTTCTATGACTCTACGATTCAAAAGGGCCCAGGGCACTGGCACTGCAATCCTTGAGGGAATAATAGGCATATTTTCCTTGCTGCCGTGGTGGCACACGGTACACTCCAGGTGTCACAAATGGATAGCTTGTTAGGGTGGGAGGGAGTGGGGGGACATGCCACAGTCTGGGTGGCACTAAGGGTCAACTTCACTCAGCCCCACCCCTTCCACCCAAGGCCTTGCCCCTTCTGGGAGGGCAGAGTCAGCCCTCACCCCACGCTTGCCCAGGCACCCAGCAATTCTCTCAGCTACCCTGGCTGGCAGAAGAAACAAGCCTCCGTGCGTCACAGCGCGTGGAAAGCTTGTCCTTTCCATCAACAAACGTTGGTCAGGAAAAAAGATATTACCTCACCCACCTGGTCTCTCTGGGACCATTGCAGCTACAACACGACGGCCAGCAACATTCCTATTGGTATCGACCGCATCATAATGCGCCTTCCATTATTTTGGGAGCACATCGCAGTCTCACCTTTAAGGGCCCTGAAAAGTGGGTTGCTTTGCAGAAGTATAAAGTAAGAAGCGTAGTGAGACTTCACAGCTGCAGGAAATGCACTCGATCAAGTACGGAACCAGCGCAAAGAAAATATGCCTGTTATTCCCGCAAGGATTGCCATGCAAGAACACTAGGGAACAGAGGCTGCCAGGACGCTAGCAGGAGCATAAATCAGTGAAGACATACGGGAGAACATAAACATGGATCCTCCGTTTGTGGGGAGAGAAGGGCTATGCAATCACTGTTTCTTTAACGGTTCCCACCAGCTCTCCCTGGGGATCAGCCCTTACAAAGCCATCTCCCTGGGAAACCCAAATTGTCAATGAAGTGCAGTTTCACACTTAACAGGGAAGATAATTTGACAGCCACAATTAAGGCAAATGGGGCTTTGATTCCCTGAAGGGAGGTCGTCCAGTAGCTAAGAGAAAAAACATGCTTCCTCTTTGTTAACACTGCTCCCCTGCCAGGTGTGAGAGACGGGAAGCTTGTTAATTTCCATAGACATTAAAGCCAAAGAGAGGGCAAGAAGACTGCACAAAGAATAGAGAGTCGGTGAGAGTGGTTATCAGTGGTTCACAGTCATGCTGGAAGGGCAGAAGAAGTGGGGTTCCGCAGGGGTCAGTTCTGGGGCTGGTTCCGCTCAATATCCTCCTCGACGATTTAAATAATGGCCTGGAGAGTACACTTATAAAGTTTGCAGGGGATCCCCAGGTGGGAGAGGCTGGCAAGGGCTCCGGCAGACAGGGTCAGAATTCAAAATGATCTGGGCAAATGGGAGAAAGGGTCCGAGGCAAACAGGATGAAGTTCAGCGAGCACAAATGCAAAGTGCTCCACTCAGGGAGGACCACTCAGCATCACACCTACAGAACAGGAAGCTGCCTAGGACGGAGCACTGCAGAAAGGGCTCTAGCAGCCACAGAGGGCCACAAACTAATGGTGAGTCAACACTGTGATGCTCTTGCAAAAATATCACAACCGTCATTCTGGGAAGTATTAACGGGCTGGACTCGATGACCTCCTATGCTCCCTTCCGGCCCTAGGATTCTATGGGTCTAGGGTTTTATGAGTGTCATAAGCAAGACACAACAAGAAATTCTGCTCTACTCCATGCTGGTCAGGCCTCAGCTGGAGCACAGCGCCCAGTTCTGAGCCCCACGTTTCAAGACTGAGAAGGTCCAGAGACGAGCAATAAGAATGAGTAAAGGTCCAGAGAACATGAGCTATGAGGGATGATTGAAGGAACTGGGTCTGTTTAGTTTAGAAAAGAGAAGGCTGAGAGGGGACAAGAGAGCAGCTTTCAAGTACCTCCAAGGGTGTTACAAGGAGGAAGGAGATCAATTATCCTTCTCGGCCTCTGAGAAGCAATGGGCTTAAGTTGCAGCAAGGGAGGTGTAAGTTGGCCATTAGGAAAACTTCCCAAGTGACAGGGTGGTTAAAAACAAAGAAGCAGTTCTGCAGCACTTTAAAGACTAACGCAGTCTGGAGTTCAAAGGGCAACGTGACTGCTTTCCTGTTTTGTAGGATACAGACTAACACGCATGGTGACCTCTCTGTGACTCTGCAACATGCAGCGGGGTTAAACACGGCAATACATTGCCGAGGGAGGTTGTGGAATATCCACCACTGGAGATGTTTAAGAACAGGCTACATAAATGTCTACCAGGGATGGTATGGATGGTGCTTGGTCCTGCCAGGAGGGCAGGGGACTGGCTTTAATGACCTTTCGAGGTCCCCTCCATTTCTAGTATTCTGTGAGTCTAAGATTTGCTACTTGTTAATAGGAGATAAGTCATACAGAGATAAGTAATCAAATAAGAGACCAATGATCTGCGTGCCGAACAAAATCCAGCCCAGTCAAGAAATGACTGTAAGAGAAATTGTGCATTCGACGATCCACTCTTCAACAGCAAGAGTCAGGCCTCCCGACTCTTCCAGCTAATGCAGTCTCGGGGCTGCCGAGGTGAAATCAGAACGAAGTGATTCCAAAATGCAGAGTGTGCTGGGTGAGCTCATTCCTAAATGGATTAGACGAGGGGCCCAGGAACTTGGGAAACTGTTTTAACAAGTTGGCAAGTGGGAAAAGAAGTGACTTGTACAGATTGTAAGCCCACATGCCTGTGATAGGCTCCAGAGAGCTTCAGTCTGCTTCTCCGATGTGAAATTCCCCAGGCATCTTGCTCCTCAAATGTAATGCTTGGCATGGTCTGTGTTTCATGCTGTCAGTCCCACTCAGTACTAATTAGCATTGATAATTGCACTGATGTTAACCATCATTTTCATGCCCTCACTCCCCACCTTCAAAACAAGGGTTCAATTGCCTAATGAGACCCTTGAGAATAATTGTCGACGGAGGGAGAAATTCATACTTGGTGTAAATGGATTGACTTCAGCTAAGTACTTCCACAGACGAAAATACCCTCATGAAAGCAAAGACTGTGGGCCAGTGCATATTGGAGGAGTCAGGAGACAGGGGCTGCGTTCCCACCTCTTCCAGAGAGCTGCTATGTGACCCCAGGCATGGCACATTCCCCACTTGTCCTTTTGCCTTCCATCCCAGCTGCTGGCTTTTTCTACTGTAAACCCTTCCCAGCAGGTGGGGACTGCCCCTCAATACCTGCCGAGGCAGCACTCAGCATGTGGGATAGCTGTCCCAAGCGTAGCCTTGTGGCACTGCAGGCATGCTGATAGCAACACAGAAACGTCAAAACCAGAGGGAAGGCAGAATGCAAAGAGGACAGCGAGTCAGAGAGAGGAAGAGGAGGCAAAGAACTCCTTTGACCTGGCAAAGGGCAAACAGCAAAGGAGGAGACCTATTGAAGGTAATAGTTTGGATGAGGTTATAGCCAGTAGAGACTGGATTCCTTTGATCATGCTATTCTGCTACTGGACTTTAATCACTATGTGTAAGGAGCTGCATCTCCTGGCATCAGGAAATTCCACTTCCTACCTCATCCAATGCTGGTCACTGAGTGAAGGAACTACCATGACCTGGGCTGGGAATGAAACCCAGCTGGTATGTTCATGCTCTCATGCCTCTGCAAATGTTAAGAGACCTGGAGGGCAACAAAACATCACAGTACTTTTTCTGGAACAAAGAAAGAAAACCACACGGATGCTCTGCTCCTGCTCTACGTCCTTCTTCTCTGGCTTTCTGCATCCCTCATCGTCCCACATCTGCGGCTCCCCTTGGAACAGGGGGTGGTTGAGTGCCGAGATGGTAAGAAGAGGAAGCGCAGCCCTTTCTCTTCCTGCTCCATGGAGACATGACTGGCCTATGACCATCACTGGGAGGGGGGTTTGTGACGTCATGTGAAGTGGGATTATGAAGTCCGAGGTACTCCCAGTAAGTCCCTCTCTCCTCTCCTTGCTTCAGCAGGCACCCAGAGGAGGGGGAAAGCAGCCACAGGGCTCCCTGGGGGTGTTTGCAAGGAGAATACAAATGGGACATCAGCTGCTGCATTCAGAGCGGAGGGCAGATGTAAGTGCCGTGGCTGGTTTGGGGGAATGGGCATTCCTAGGCACGTGGCTTGAGAGCCGCTCCTTGGGGTGGTGAACTGGTGAGGGGGCTGGAGGGGACCGCAGAGATCAAGGCCAATGCTGCATGAAGACTCTGGACAGCTGCAGAGGGAATTCCCTGGGAAGATCTAGCTGAAGTATACAAACAATAGGGGCCCTGGTGGTCCCTAATTTATCGAGACAGCCCCAATATTTGGGGCTTTGTCTCTGAGGGGTAACTGTGACCCCACTCCAGCCTGACTGGTCACACTTGCCATCTGGTCATGCCGGCAGGCAATGAGAGGTCCCACCAATCCCTTCGGAGAAATGGCCCAGCTGAACTGGAACCCAGCCTGGACACCAAGGGGAGCTGATGCACCAGAGCTCATGAATGAAAACCTGGAGAAGTACATTTGACTTAAGTGCAAGGCCATCTGCTTTCCAGAAGAAAACTTTCCAGGACCTGATCAGTGGCTTGGATCACTGGGAGAAACCCAGAAAGCAAAACTGTAGGAAGTGCCCAAGGAGAAACCCTCAGAGCCTTCGCTTGTTGACACAAGGGCTGGAATGCTTCTGCAGAAGCAAGGAAATAGGTGGGCAAAGGTGGGGAATAGGATGAGTGTCACAGAAAGCTAGAGAACACCAGCTACAGACTCCTTCATCCTACTCACCATCAACCATATTCTTCTCTTGGGGGGGGAGTCACAGAAGGAGTACATTGTCAGAAGCATAAGGACACAGGGCAGCCCGACTGACAACCTCAGAAAAGCAAGGAAAATGAAGCCAGACAGAAGACACAGGTAATCCTAACTGGTAACGCCTTGGTGAGGAATCTGAGCTGAGACACTCGAGGCTATAAATTCTACCACTCTTCCTGAGCAGCACCTTGTGAAGGCACTGGTGAAATTGGCAGCCCTGGTGAAATTGGTGCCGCTATTTCTGGACGTGGTCGCTATTCACGGTGTGTAAGGGTGGTAGCACCTGGTCCTCAGTGTGTTACACAGGGATAGGAGTAGGAATGCTGAGATCCAGCCAAGAAAAGGGCACTGAGACCGGCTTGCCTCTATTTGATTGCTAATGACTATCGCATGGCATTGCAGAATAGATGACGAGGAAATGCCAACGAGCCCACCCCGTTCTGGGCAAACCTTGGCAAATGCACATAACAAAACCGACTGGGCCTGGTTCTCCTGGTCCTTACATAGATGTCAGCCGTGCAGAAGTCATAAGACTTCCACCAGCGTAGAGCTGCTGGAAGAGCAGTCAACAACTTCCTCCATCATCTCTTCCTCCTTCCAACCTTCCGCCTCCTCCTCTCACCATTCCTCTCAATGTATTTGGCTGATGAAAAACACCTTTGGAATCTACTAATGCCAGCATGCGCCTTGGCGCACAAAAAGCCTGGCTGGAACAGACCCTCCCCCTGGTCCGTGCAGGACTGCAGAAGTCAGTCACTCAATCAGCAGAGAAACACCCTGACAGACAGACAGCTGCCGGTGCACATTACGCCTGACCGAAATGCACACAAAAAGAGGAAGGTGAAACAAGATGTAAAGTTAAAAACCTGATCCTGTTTCAAGCCTCTCAAGTTCTTCTCAGACAGGCTGGCATAATGCCAGGACTAATTCACCACAAGAATAACCTCTTTCAGAGCTGTTTGGGCCCAGAACCTGCCATTATTCTCTAGCGGGAGTCATATTTCAGTAGCGCCTGGAGGTTCCACCGGGCTAGGGGGCTGCGTAAGCACATTATAAAAGACCTTCCAGTCTCACATCTGCCTGCGGCAGGGCTCTTAATACTTTCCTCTCGTATTGGCCACTGTCAGAAACAAGGCCCTGGACTGGACGGACCGTGGCTCTGCTCCAGTCTGACCATTCTAATGTGTTTAAATGCAAAGACTTGACAGTTTAAATATGACAATGTCCGAGATGGGAAAGAGGCCACAGAAAGGTAAAGGGACTTGCCTACAGTCTTACGGAAAATCAGTGGCAGCCATGGGCTGAGAACTTAGGACTGCCACTCGATGTACCCCTTTAGCTCACGTTGTTTCGCTGTGATGGCAACAGGCATTTAAATATGGGGGATCTGTGTCTGCTCCCCAGAGTCACTGTGGACACTTCTCACTCTAAGTTCTCTCTCATTCAAAGCCTTGGGGGATCTTATTTTGCATTTTGCAAGAGGGTCTCCTTGAACTTCTTGAAAAAGAGTCTGGAAGGCTCCCAAGTTAGAATTAAATCATCATCACCCATGTTGGCAGGCTCGGCTAGAAGAGCCAGCAAATCAGATTGTGACATGCAAATTGAATAACCTTCTGTGGATCACCTTACTCAACCAAACCTTTGAAGAAGCAAATACGGAGCACCTGGGTTAAGGGCGAGAGAAAGATTAAAAACTCTGTTCAGAATGGCAAGGTTTTAAATGATAAATTAATCTCACATAACCCAAATACACAGAAATGAAAGCGGGTGAAGAGAGAAGAAAATACTGACTTAGAATTTGCTTGGCAGGGTTTGAAAATCTATTGTGGGCTTTGGAAATCCATTTCTCAAGTTGGAAACCGACTGAGTTTTTTAAATGTTACATTCAATGTTTAAAAATAATGACTCCTAAATGAACATATTGTGGTTCAAATTTTTTGGCAGCTTTTCTACATCAGAAGCAAGAGATGGAAGTCAGACTCTTAAGAAATGCAAATTCGTACGTGCTAGCTGTAAATCAGCAGCAATGATCAGGGTAAATCACTCAAAAACTTTGTAAATGAAGCCTCAGTATTTATTCTAGTCCAGATTCCTTGCCCCAACCAGCCAGCCTGCTCCTGAGGCATCCCCATCGGTAACAGACACCGGGGTTTTCTTCCAAATCATCATGCCGCAGGTTGTCCCAAGATCTCTTGGGAAGTCTACCAATTCACACCATGAGACTGTGGGGTCTGGGCAGCTTTTGTAACACCACACATGCAAAAAGAATTCCTGTGAACTCTTGGGCTAAACTATTTTCACCAGTAGAGAGAGATTCAGTATCTTGGGTGGGATTTTCTGAAGTGTTTGTGGCCTGACTCTGCTCCCACTGAAGCTAATGGGAATTAAGGAGAAGCCCTTCCACGTGTTCTCAGAAAATAAGGACCCTGTTGTTTACTTCTATGCCGTTCTTGTTCTCTCCACCTCCACTGGGAAAAGTCTGTGGGCTAGGAGATCTGACCTCTGCCACCAACTGCCTGGGTGGCCTTTGGCATCTTACCTCACCTCTGCTTGCCTCCGTTACTCTGTCTGCAGAATGGGATAATAAAACGTACCCTCCTTTACAGGGTGCTCTGAGATCACTGGGTGAAAAGTCCTGCCTTTGTGGCAGACTAAACCATTCATGCTGTTAAATGAATAATCACCAGCGATTAAACTGTGGCCCACATGGCGAGAGCCCCGAACCCTTTGTGCTCCTTGACTGGCACACAAATAAATGCGATCACTCCCTCAATGAGCACAAAGTCACAGAAGAAAATGAGTAAGTCCAAACACAGATCTCAAGCCATTGCCCAGAGAGAGCGCGCGAAGCTCTTCAAAGCACAAAAAATACACCAATGATTTTCTTGTGGAGAGGGGGATGAACACATTACAACTCCCCATAGCTGACAGGTTCAGAAATAATGATCAGAGTTTGCTCTTATTTAAAAACCGGCTTCCTGCTGCTTCCACTGCAATCCCCACTTTGACTTTCAGCAATGTTTACAATTAAATATACATAAGTGCTTTCAAAGAACCGTTAATTTGAAGGTCATTAGCAGCACAAAATATATTTCCTTTATTTATAAAAAGCCGCATAATAATGCTATTAATCTGTCCTCCTCCCCTTATTTCTAATGTTGCTATTGTCTCTCATACGAGAGCGATTGACTTTACCTTGGCTTACAGCTACACTGCAACCCGTTTTAATTACCGCTAGCGGAAAGCAGCCTAACCCGCACATGCCTTGACTTTCCCCAGAGGGCATTCTCTAACGAGTGGTGAATTCCAGAGCAGAAGGAAATATCACAGTTTGACTTTGTTGGGCACTTGTGAAATACACTTATCCTTCAAGACCAGGTTGGGCCCACGTTACCAAGTAGTCGCGCAGCCCCTTAAAGACAAACAATTTTCTCTATTGGCTTCCGTGGGTAAGACCCACTGCATCAGATTCAGGAGCAGAAATGGGCACCCCAGACGTTACAGAGTGGGGTGTAGGAGGTCACCAGGCCCTGCGTCCCCCATTTGCAGGCAGATGCGACTCTCATTCAACAGGGAGAACAGAAGGTTTATTACTCAGCAGGCGCGCAGCATAGAACAGACTTGTCAGCACAGAAAGAGCAGCAGTGAGCACAATCCATCTTGAGGAGAGGGGGCCCAGAGGGGTCCCCGAGCTGGGTCCTGACCCTCCTGCCTCCCGATCCAGCCAGGTGAGAGTGCCCCACTCAACGATTCCAACGCAAACCAGCCCGGCCCCTCCTCACTCCGTTAGCCTGTTTCTGTGGGAAGAAAGGTGCTGCCCGGCTGCCAAGATTACAAAGGGCCTGGAGCCCCATTGTCTGGTTGTGTGAAGCCGCCACTAAAACTCCCATCCGCACTGTGTACAGATGCAGTGTCTAGGGAAACTGAGGCACGTACCTCAGGTTACTATACCAGGAAACACATGCAACCTAGCCAGGGGCATAAAATCTCCACGCGCCCCATTTCGTCACATCTCTCCCTGCTTCCAGACCAAACTGAGCGGGCTCGCTGCTTGCTCATTTCTGCTCCAGAATCTCAGGCAGTGGGTCTGAGCCACGAAAGCTCGTGACCTAATAAATAAAATCGTTAGACTTTGAGGTGCTATAGGATTGCTTGGGGATTTCCTTTGTGAAGCTACAGACTCACGGGCTAACCCTCTGAGACTCTGCTGGTATCGTCTGAGCAGCAAGGCCCAGGCCAGAGAACGACGCACCGCATGTTCTGCAGGAAGCTCATGCCCTGTGGCATGTTTTGAAGGAGGACATCAAAGATCTCCATGAGGCCAGAGGGTTGCCCATGCCAGGAGCTGCAGGCTGCACACGAGACAGTGGCGGTGATACATACATGTAGCGCATTCCTCGTGCAGACATGGGCTCCCCTCCCCGCATCCCCGCACTTGTCTCTGTCACAGCTGCCAGAGCCTTCCACACCTCCAATTGCTTCTTGAGCGGCAGCGAGTGCTTGATACTGCTCGGTGGAATTGTAAACAGCCATTTAACAAGCAGCACACCATCTGTCCACAGCTGTAAGGGAGATTGCAACACCTCTGCATGCCACTCATGGCAAGTTTGAAGCTCCACCCCCACCCCAATCAGAAAGCTATCAGCGTGGGGACCGGGGAAGCTCTTCCTTCCCAGAGCTCTGCCTCCTCCCCCTCCCCACCCCACAGCAGCCTGCTTTAGGAGATAAATTACTTGAAGTACAGCCTGTCAGCAGCCCCCTAGCAAATCCACTACATGCAAAAAAAAAAAAGACGATGACTAGGCTGGGATTTTGCGGTTGCCATAGAAATGCAGAAATGAAACTGACAATTGAAAAGCATTTCATCGAGTAAAAGGACATGATTTGAGAGTGCCAGAGAACAAGACAGATTCAGTCAAAGTAAATAAAGAGTGAGGTGCGATGGACAAATAGATTGATCAGCAGATAGACATCAGAAATGAACAGGGAGAGAGTCAGATAGACCTGCTGCCTGAGAAACGCCAGCCTGGGAAATGGACAGGCTTGGCGGCCATGGAGGGCTGAGAGGGAGAGGAATTCAGCAGTGATGGAGATTAGGGAGCTAATATGTGCCTGGAATTAGGGGTGTAATATGTTCTGGGCTTAACAAGTCCCAAGTAGGAAGGGTGAATTCCCAGGCAGGGCCTGTCTGGGATGAAGGAAACCTGGGTTCCTCTCTTCTGATGGTCTGAGAGATGTGCCATGTTAGTCTGAAGCTTGACAAAAAACAAGCCATCTGGTAGCTCCTTCAGGATTAACCATTTAATGTATTAGCTAATGAGCTTCTGTGGGTAACCCACGAAAGTTCATTACCTAATGTATTAAATCGTTAGTCTTGAAGGTGCTGCAAGATGGCTTGTTTTTCCCTCCCCTGATGAGGTGTCTAAACCTGGCTCCCAAGCCCAGCGCCTGGGCCTCCGTCCACCCTACCAAGTGCCACGTCTATTTCTCCAAGTCCAACCCTGACATCAGCGGGAGCTGCGGTGGGGGGTCAGCACCACTCCGGTTTTGCAGAGGAAATCTAAAAAGAAAAAAACCTTACAATGGCAGACCTGCCAAAGCCTGGTGTGCCTGAGTGACAACGGCAGTGCATGGCTTCCCCTCACAATGCCGGCTAGCCGCACCGTTCACTGGGGCTAGGAACAGACACACCCAACTGCAGCTCTTCTGCTGCCTGAGAGAGGTGAGGATGCTGGCTATTGCTTTTTCCAGGAGTGTCCAGCAAGGTTCCCCCTCGTCTCTACCACCCAGACAGGGATTTTTTTCCATCCACGTGCAGAATAATTTTGATGTGCGCTGAGGCATGCGCAAATGTGCCCCAGCGGTGGAAACAAAACAGCCAGCCGTGGCTGCCCTGCTAATCAGCGGGGTGGCGTTTGAGCCGCCGCACGGCACATGGTGAACACTGGCATCGGGCGGGCAGAACCCTCCCTCCAGAGGTATCCTAACTGGAACAGGAGAGGATGAGAAGCCAGACTGTGGTACTGAGGGGCTCTCTCTCTCCGACGTCAGCATCCACCTCTGGGGTGCCTGGGAAGCCCTGAGAGCTGAACAAAGCACAAAGCAGCAGCACGGTGTGGGTGGGGAAACGATCCGACAGAAATCAGGACAATTTGCTTCTGACCCACACATTTATCTTCCACGGGGCCAGGAAATAGAGGGGCTGCTGGGCCTCTCCCCCGCCCCCTGGCTTTCCCACCAGCTCCTTGGGTGCAGGCTCCGGCTCCCCGCGCTCACCCTGTGAAAGGCTCAGAGCTGCACTGCAGTTTCTGAGGAGTCCAGAAGCTCTTGGACAAGAGAAGCCATGGACAGTCTGAGCCCAGGGCAGGGCAGAGCTGCCAACCCTCCCGGATGGCCCTGGTGTCTTAAGCTCAAGCGCTAATGATTATGTTGGGTTATGAACTCTCCAGGACCACGTCCAACCAAAACAGGCACCCACAGGGCAGGGGCAGACCTGCCTGCCTCAAAACAGAACAGATACACGGGCAGGAGCAGGGCTACCCTGCTCCAAGACACCAGCACGTGTTGGGTCAGAGCAGACGCCGCGGGCGATTGGCGTAAAACCACAGGGGAGAGCCGCATAACTTGAATATACAGAGGAAGTGTGGGCGGGATGCTCTGCCGGGCCCACCTTCCCCGCTTTGCTTCCCACACCAGGGGCTCCAGCAGCCTTTTGGTCATAGCAGGCCTGCCAGCCAGCTCAGAAAGCCAGTCCCTCAACTGGGCCGTGGGGGCTGTTGCTGGGCTGTGTCAGAGCAGAGGGGAGGTGTTACTCCTTCACTGCTGGGCCAGCGAGAGGCCGTATGGGACACACCAGCCCTTCCTGCTGGGGCTGGAGACCAGTAATGCTGCAGGGCAGGGCAGCAGGGCCAGTCACCCCTGCCCTGATGGGGAAAGGGGCTAGCGAGTCACCGGGTGGGTGACGAGGAAGAGAAGGAAGCGGCTGTCAACAAAGCAGGAAGGACTCTTGGAGCTGGAAGAGGCCAGATGGGCTGACGCAGCAGCAGGGAGAACTCCTTCGCTGGAGCCCTGCAGCCATAGAGGGCATGCAGAGAGCTCCCATCTGAGCCTGGATTTGGTTCCCCAGCCAGAAGAACTCCTGTAGCATCACTGGGCAGGAGCGGGAGGGTATCGCTGGCTGTTTTTCTGCTGAGTTGAGTCCCGGAAGAGCTTCTGGAATTGTGTTTCCCCTGTTTTGGTCCCCACCAGACAAGAAATATAAGGCAACCCCGAACCAGCAGAGCCCACTGCCCAGGCTAAGAGATGGGGACCAGAGCTGGGGCCACCCAGTGTTAACTGGGGTGTGGGACAGGTGAGAGAAACACCTGAAAGAAACATGCACACAGGTAGGTCTTAGCTATTCTTTCCACCCTCCTGGAGTCATCCTTTGAGGCCAGGGGAGGGCTTGGACGGGAGCAGGTGGGCTGCAGGTAACGAAGCATCGCAGTAAGGACAGCCTGTTCCGTGAGGAGTCTGTGCTCTCCAGAGGTAACAGCATTGAGCTGCCTACAGCCGGTGGAGGGGAAACACAGGGATCTGTGGTTCAGCTTTGTGCGCGTTTCGGGCACCGTCGGTGCAGAATGGACCCTGCTACACAGAAGCTGTTTTTCCATAGTGAGATACTTCTGGTTGTGGGAAACGAGGCGCTCCAAGGGAGGCCTGAAAACCCAGAGGTCGCTCTTGCAGCTGGTCAAACTCATCCAGAAAAGCGAGCCCCGCTGGTTGGATTTCACAGGCGAACGCTTCTTGCGTCTCCCGTGGCGGTGGCGGTCCACATGCTGTGAACTCCGCTCATGAGCGGCTGGTCGAGATGGTGGGGGGAGAAAGACCTTTGGAGACAGAAACCGGTGAAAAGAGGAAATTAAACGTGGGGGCGATACTATCAACGCAAATTCTTCCGAGAAGGGACTGGCCAAGCGTGAGGCGGAGCCTGAATGTTGCCTTTCTGCTGTTCAGGTTTTATGCTCAGTCAACCGCCACACTGGCTCACCTCACAAGGCAGGAGAGTTCTCAAGACATTCTTTTCTTCCGCCCAGCAAAAGTCTCATCTGCCCGGACTTAACTGGGCTTTATCCCAAAAGCGCAGACCGGCTAAGTCAACACAGCTGGGGAGACCCGCCCGACGCCCAGCCTGGCGTGGAAGATAACCCTAGAGGGCATGGCTCTTGAAGGTGATGCTTCTGGAAATAATTTGAAATCACACACTGGTGCTCTTGCGTGCCTGGTACATCTTACCTTTGCACAGGCCCCTCGGAGACAGTGCTACTTGTATCCTCAAGCCACCGTTAACCTCTGATCTCTATCTAAATAATGGCGAGGGGCCTGCTGGTCAAAAATGAGACCGAAGGAGGGCGGCTCACGCTTCACTTGGGGACACACAGCTTCATGTGCAGGCAGAGGGGTGGGACGACTGTATTTAGGATTTCATGTATGTGTAGCTCCAAATCTCTTGCCATGCCCCTGGGCGCCTTTGTATACAAAGCCAGTAAGAACATCTCAAGGGTCTCTCTGTTAGGCCTACATCACACCCATTCTTTCACCCCTCTACAAGATCTCCACCTCTTCGACACGGAGCCCCGGCAACGGGCAGGTCTTCTCACATGGTGCCCGGCAGCTCGTTATTCAGCCTTCTGGAAGTAGCAACAACCCCCGGGGCCATGGGCCCTGTGCTGAGAGTGCCCTGCTGCCAGCTGGGGACAGAAAGAGGCAGTGGTGAGAGGAGCTCAGGAGAGCAGGATTCCTGCAGCAAGAATCCGGGGGGAGGAATAAAGCCTCTCAGGGTACATCTGCACTTACGGGAAGGTCCACGCGCTGGCCGTCAATCTGCCAGGGTTCGATTTCGCATGCCTAGTGGAGATGCACTAAATCGAACCGGCATGGTGCTGCCGCCCACCCCGCTACGCCTGGCAGCCACGGGGAGTAAGGGAAGTCGACAGGAGAGTTTCTCCCATCGACCTCCTGCTGCATGGACAGCGGCAAAAATCAATGGTAGATACGTCGACTCCATCCATGCAATTCTCGGAGCTGGGTTTGAGTCTTTGGAATCGATTTTACCTCCTAGAGTTGACCTGGCCTCAGTCACACGGGAGTCCGTACAACTCGCTGTGGGAGTGTTTTCTTGAGCGTGTGCACGAGAGAGAGAGAGAGAAATACTGGGAAGTCCAAGGGAAACGTTCCGCAAGGCTTGTCTGCAGGAGCTATTATATTTTATTCACCTTTAGAGCTGGACATAAAAGCTAATTATTTCTGGCTAGAAAACATCGTGAGGTGGGGAATCCTGGGGAAATTTTCTGTCTTTTTTTTATTTTTTAAACTAGAAAACAAATTCAGACATTGTGGAGGTGGGGGTTTCAGTATTCTATTTGAAAACTTCTATCACCACTAAATGGTTTCATGAAAATTTCCATCTGTACAAAATTTTCGACCAGCCCCACTCATTTTACCAAAGTTAGGAGGACAGAGGGGACTGGAATCTGTTCCATGGGAAAAAAAAGAGAACTAAACTCTAACTCAATCACTATCATACCTAGTGCTTTTCTTTTCTAGTCTAGCTCAAAGTGCTTTACAAAGTAGGTCAGTGTCATTATCCCCATTGTACAGATGGGGGTACTGAGGCACGGATTGGGAAAGAGACTTTCCAAACTCAGGCACTAGTCCCATAGCAGAGCTGGGAGTTGCACCTGTGTCTCCTGAGACCCAATCTGGAGCTCTAACCGCTAGGCAGGAGAATTAAATTGAACAACAGGATGATGGTTAATGGACCGTCACAAAGCCACACGGCTAAACCAATTTATACCTCTGAGAATCCATGGCCCCAGTGCAAGCCTTGGGGCGTACAGCACTTTAGAAAATTCGGCCACTTATGTAGGCGAATTTAGGAGTCTCAGGAGATGTTTTGGAAGAGCTTGAGCCTTGTTTTCCCTTATGTGTTTATAGCTTTTATCACACTGCCAGTGATAAGTGGCCAAAAGCAGTAACACAGGTTTTACCTGCAGTGCTGACGCTATGAGAGATGGGGAGGAGACAAAGGTAATCTGTCAGAGGAAATAACCAGGTAGCCTTCAACAGCCTAGTGTAGCTTCCTGGGGCAACTCAATTACTTAGGGAGCCAAGGGATCGATTTCATTCTCAACCAGATAGGTGTGGAGCCCCTGGCCTTCAAAGGGCAGAATCGGGCCCATTGATTTCCCATTAAGAAGGGTTGTGGCTCCGCTCTGTTCCCACACTGCATATGAACCACAGGGACTGTGCGAAACAAGGTTCGGGGAAGAACTGCCTCCTAGGAGCATCCCTACTCTGCATTACAAGCAGCAGCAGGGCAGTCAGAAACGTAGTGCTTTTGTATTTGCTCTGCCTCTCTGTCACGAGGCTTCATACCTTTGGTTTTCTGCTAATACAAGAGAAATCAGAAGAACACAAAGGCTCCCTTCCCCGTTATGAATAGAAATGTAGCGACACACTCTATTAGTATGCGGAAGGCACGTTTCCTATGCATGTTGTATTTGGCACGACAACATGCTGGAATACAGATTTTGGCGGTGAGAATTCCAAGCGGTATTAATGATTGGCTATCAGACAGGCCTGGGAACAGTCCCTCCTGCTGTCAGACAAGGGCAGTTGTTCTTGGGCTGTTTCTCTGGGGGGAACGCTGTGAACCAAAGGAACAAGATCGTTTTTGCATTTGTTAGTATGTGTTCCTTGTTCGGGCTTTGTGACACTTTCCGAACACAAGCACAAACTGCCGATGTAATGACTATCCAGGTGATAGGCCTCACTTGCCCATTGAAATCCTCTGTCGACAACTCCTTCCCCTCTCCTTACACGTTGGGTATCCTGTTCCCCCGTTCCACAGCTCTTTGCGAGGTGCCAGATGACGGCTTTCCCATCTCACAAATCTGAGCAGCCACAGCCCACCCCTTCGCAGGAAGAGGTGTTCTTGGGTACCGGAAGCCCTCCATAACACCATCTGGCAGCAGTAGGGTAGTAACTAAGGATAGCTCCAGCTACTAGCAACAAAAAGACCTGTGGAACCTCACAGACTAACAGATGTTTTGGAGCATGAGCTTTCATGGGCAAAGACCCGCTTCGCCGGCTACTAGTGCATTCAGCTCTGGAGCAAAGGAACAAACCAGAGAGCTGTGTGTCCTAAAGATAGTGAAAATGCTCCACAAGTGTCTCAAGCTCCCACCACCCAGTGTGCGGGTGCGAGCCAGAATGAACTTGTCTCACTGTTTCAGGATGCTAGGCAGCCTGCCCTATGCCCCATGAAAAACCTTTCCAGGGATCGGCTGCTGAGGTCACAGGAGACGGACCACTAAAACTGTAACGTGGAGCAAGAAGGTACCTGGTGTCCCTCAAACAGCACACAGGAGAGGTACAGGCCACCAGGCAGAGCGTGTGTTGCATGGAATGTGTGTCTGGGGTGGAACTCTCCAAGCTTGTCTACACTTGCCCCCAACGTCGAAGGGGGCATGTTAATCAGGGTGGAGGGAGATTCCTAATGAAGTGCTGTGGTGAATATGCAGCACTTCATTAGGCTAATTCTCCCCCGTGGCAACTTCAAAGTGTCAAACAAGCGTCAGGGTATTTTTTTCTTTTGCCTGTTGGTAAACAGGTAAAATAAAGGGTTGAAGATAGAAAATACGAATATTATGGTAAACATGCAGGGAGGTTGTCCTCTGAGCTCTGAAACGGTATACCTATAGACCTGACCTAACCTTATCGTCCAGACACAGGAGAAACTCAGATGTTTTTGTGAAAAAGGGTTGGAAAATATACGTCCCTATAACTGAATCATAGAATGCCAGAACTGGAGGGGACCTTGAGACCAAGCACCGTCTAGATCATGCCAGTTAGATATTTACCCAACTTGTTTTTAAATATCTCCAAGGACGGAGATTCCACAACCTCTCTAGGCAACTTATTCCAAGCGCTTAACCACCCTGGCAGCGAGGAAGATTTTCCTAATGTCCACCCTCATGTAGTCGACACAGCAGAATGTTGAGGCCCAACAGAAAATTCAGGTAGATGTCAAACTTTCTGGTGGCGAAGTTACTCTGTTCTTTAACAGTGTGTTACAATTATATACAATAAACTCTTCACATCCGGCAGCCCTGGGACCAGGAGGTGGCCGGATGTTCAAATATGCCACTTAATAGGGAGGTGGTTGTGGGATCCCTGGCAGGGGACCCTACCTGCCCCTCAGATGGGATTGCAGAGCCCCGCCAGCAGCTCCAGCCCCGGGACACCAGCTGTGGCCAGGGGAACTCCAGCAGCTCCAGCCCCAAGTTCATGGGAAGTCCAGCAGCCCCAGGGCTGGCAGCCCCTCCAGCAACTCAGGGGGAGGCAGAGGGAGGGTTGCTCCTGTGCTCTGTTCAGGAAGCTCACGTTTGTGCCGGTTATTTGAGAGTTCCAGTTGAATGAACACTGGATAAAACAAGAGTTTACTGTGCACAGTAAGTACTGTGCATAGTAGTCAAACCTAGCCATCCTGGGAACCAGTATAACAAACCGTTACTAGGACTAGTGCCACTCAAGTTTTAATTCTGCCCTCCTTTTGCTATTCTTTCTGAGAGAAAATCTTTCATATGACCTTTTCTAATGTAGCCCCCAATTGTTACTTTTTCCACAGTCCATCTCGGGGGGGAAAAAAAGGATTAAAAAATGTGTATTTTTTCCTGGGCTCTTACAGTTCTGCATAGTCCCAAGGACAGGTGTAAGCTAGTGAGCCACCGAAATGCCCTCGTATGAGAAGTTTGGCAGCAACTCAGCTCGTCCTGGTCAGAAGCCAGGCAGGATTCTTCAGCCGACTGATCAGACCTCTGGTTTCAGAGCCGCAGGCCAGGAAATCTATTCCCTTTGCCACGAGCGCGTTTTGATGCCAGCTGTGATTTCGGTAAGACTGTAGCAATGGAGCATGATCACTCCCACACAATGAACTATGCAAAATCTCTTACTAGGAAATCATTCTCGTTTTAAACTCTTCAGCTGTCCCTGAGAGGTGCTAACTGCCCACTCGCACACTTTCTGTAAACGCTGACATGCGTCTCGTACTTTAACTAGACAGATCAAGTTAGCAAAGAGACGGACAAAAATCAAATCAAACGATGGAAAGCATTCAGTGGAAACACTTCGGCCAAGAGAGCAATGAGATGCTGTAGGGAAGGACAGATGGATGCAAGGGTAGAGAAAACACATGGACCTACCTCTGAAGTCATGAAACCTACGTCGGTAATTTAATAGCAAGATCCTTAGGCCCACAGGATGGAAAAAAAAAAGTTCTCCATAGCCATCTTCTGCAGATCACTGAGATGCTGCAGGACTAAGCAGTCTATTTTCCAGAGTGTCGCTCCCTGTCGTTTTTTCCTGCTGCCTCTGCCGTCAATAATCCCATAACAAACACTGTGCATCTCCTAGCAATGCCACGTGAAACCAGTGCAGTATCCAGCCTGACCGTTCCCTTGCGTCTTCCTCCAGGTTTGCCGAACACCCAGAGTTGGGTTTCCTTTCGCTTCCTCATATGTCTCATTAAACAGTCCAGGTGCAGTTGCTCCAGACAGAAAAGCAAAGCCAATTCCTTGTCCCTCCTTCCCCCACGCTGCCAGTTCCGCTGGAGGGGTTATGAATTTACCGGCCATTGCTCTTGCTTTCTCTTATGGAGAAGCCGTGAATCCACAGTAAGTTGACAAAACACACATACAAACGCACGTGCACGCACGCCATTTTCTTTTTCCATTATGCCCCCCCCACCCCCGCTTTTGCAAAAAAATGCAAGCAAAAGAAAAACAAGGTTTTCTATTGAAGGTACACCTCTTCTTCAATATGAAGACATTAACTGAATTGGTTTTGGATCCCCCATGCAGTGGTCAGTGAAGTCCTTTGGTAGCTGACAGAACATCTTCGCATTACAGAAGGCAGCTGTGGAGACTCGTGAACATGCTCCCGCACAGGTCATGAGTGGAAGAGGAGGGGGTGTGGGAGGGCGGGTTAGGCAGGGGAGCAACAGAAGAACAGAGAAGGAATGTTGTTGCCGAGGGTGGTATCTCTGGGTTGGAAACTCAAATCTTGCATTTCTCCCCACCCCGCTGGCCCCTTGTTTCTCATCAGTTTTGACTACTGCACATTGGTGGTGGGATTGGAGTCTCTTATTTTCCCAATGCACATTGGTTTGTGTCCATTGTCTTTTAAATATAGGGTTTGTACATATGTATATGCATTTAATACGCGGTTTCCCCTGGCATCGGTAAGCGTGCTTCTCTTAGCGAGAAACGGAAGCTGCCGGTTAGAAGTGAGTCCTGTGTGTTCTTGGTCTGCAGCTGCCACAGTTCTTGGGCGATAATTCAACCTTTCCACGTGGGTCACTGCCTCGTCAGTCTGTTCCTCCCCTCCCACCGCTGACCCTTCCTGGCTTCCCCTCCCTTTCCCATCCCCATAAAACAAGAGACGTCATGCCATCGAGGTCGGAGACTGACTCATCTGTATTCTCATAGACTGGACGCTGTTCAGAATCTTCTTCTGGTGCCCAGCCAAAGTCACCCCTATTCTCAGGAGATCTCTGTAAAACAACAACAGATCGTTCTGGTTACATGCCTCAATTTTTACACTCTAACACATTTAGGGGCATTTGTTATAGAAACATCTCCTTTTGTTCTTTACTGTCACTGGTGAGGTGGGAAATGAAAGCAAAATAAAAGGTGCCCCCTCCCTAAATCTAACACAAGGGACCTGAATTTGCAGGCTCATCTGCAATCACCTCTAGGACAAACCAAACACCAGCCTGAATATTTGCTCCATACTCAAACCAAACCTACTCTGAAGTTCAAAAAAGTTGACTAACTTGTGTTTATTATTTTTCCATTTCCCGTTTCTTTTCCTGGAAGAGAAAACACTAAGCTACCACCAAAACGGCAAGTCTCCGCCTCAACTAAGAAACACTGCCAATCTCAAGAGTAAGTCAGTTTCTGAGAGCCAGCTGACATCAATGAAAGGCTTCCCAATGACGTCAGTGGGAGTTGGGCCAGAGTGGAATTGTGTACGCTGTAAGTGCCGCTTACTCTGAGGTCATCTGGGCAACAAGCTGGAGGGAGGTGAAGCCAGCAGTCAGGAAGCTGTCTCTGTACTGGTTCATTTTAATGGCGCTTAACCAATCTTCTACTGAGGTAAAGGCAGTGAAGTCGGGGATGGAGCGATCTAACAGTGGCTGAGAAGGCCTGAAACACAAGAGAAAAGGGGCCCAGTTCAAGATGGACTCGACACGTGAGGGCCAACGGACATTGCAGATCAAAAATGAGGGTCAAACCCAGCCAGTCAGTAGGTAGAAATGGGGTCAGGCTGGGCTGCCAACACTATAAAATTGAAAGTGAAGAAGCTAACCTAGAGTCTAACCAGTGAAGCGTTGCCGGTCCGTGATGGAGAAGTGCATTTATTTTGTGCTTATTAAAAAATGCTCCCTCCCAGCCACCCCACCACATGGAAATAAAATCCACCCGTTTCAGATTGCCGCCAAAAACCTTAACTCTCTCCAACATTTCCTGAACTCTCCCTCCATCCCCACTCCCCTCCCTGGCTCTTACCCCCAAACAGCCAGCAAGACAGACAAGCCTTGAATCGGAGCTGACGGGCGCTGCAAGACAGTGCCCACCTGCTGTGGCCACGGGATGATACGTCATGTGCAGGGCGCATTCGCCGCTAACAGACGCAATTCTTCCTAATCGGTATGGTGCTACCAGTGTGGTCTGGAGAGGCCCTCTGCAGAGGGCTTGGGAGGCCAAGGTCTCGCTCCGGAATTAAAAGTGGACCCTGAGGTGATAACTTGTGACAGAGGCAGGATTTATGAAGGTTTATGGCACACTGCCACAGCCATGTTGTCACGAAGAAATGGAAGACAGCATCGTCCCCAGCAAGGAGGCGGCGTGTACCTGGGGAGGCTAATTCACTCATCTAGCCGAGCCTGTCCGTACGACACCTGTGTCCTGCAAATGCAGCATTCGCTGACACACGAACAGCCATTTCATCCTGCTCTGGCTATTCCATTCCATCTTGCTCCCGCCTTTTACTAGTCACCCTACGGGAGCCTCTGCATGGGTAGGTTTTCTGTGCCAGAAACATTGGAGACCTGGTACACCACCACTGCTAGCATGGGCACTGTTCATTATTTGCCTTTCGCTATGCTCCTGTTTACAAACTTTCAGCATCCAGTTACAGGGGAGAAACTGTGCCGTGTGACTTTCACCATCCATCCCGTGCCATGAATAACCAATGGCAGAGATTGCCCACGAACAAGTGATCCTTGCGGTATTTGGCGGGCGGCTACATATTCTCAATACAATTGTACAGATCTTGATTGGGCCGTGAACGATTTGTCAACCAAAAAGAAAAGCAAAATTAATCGGGTAACTGATTGCCTCTCTACAACTCAAGGAGCTCTATGGCCAGGGCTTGGAACACGGGGCAAGAAGTTTGCAAAACCTGACCACTGACTCTCCCAGAACTTCCTGCTGCACCTACAGCACCTGGGAGCTTTGCGACTCACACAGTGGTGATGGTAGCCACGGTTTTGAGGCTTGCCGGGTTGCGGATCATTTTATCTAAGGTGTTGACTATCTCAGTGAAGCGGGGGCGGGTGTTGCGGTCTTTCTGCCAGCAGTCTAGCATAAGCTGGTGCAGCGCCGCTGGGCAGTCCATCGGTGGGGGGAGACGGTAATCTTGCTCAATTGCATTGATTACCTGCAGGGAGAAGGCGCATGAAACCAGTAGGTAAACAGAAGAACAGAGCGCAGAAGAGTCGACACAGTTCAAACTCAAACCCAACCCTTATCTCCACGTGGCCAAAACCCTGGCACCGAGAGTTCCCAAATTCAGAGTGTCAGATCCCCTGCTGGGCATCTCCACCGACTTCACTGGCACATCAGAGGTTTTACTTTTAGGATGATCTGACCCCATGACAGAGCAAAGAGCTCTGGGTTGAGAGGGCAAGGCTCTCCGGGCAGGACAGCTTCTGAGGTACACGGGGACGCTTGTGACTGACGTACACACAGCTGCCCACGCGAGCACCAGTCCCATCATCTGAGCACCAGCAGGAGCACAGGAGAGTAATCACTGCACCGCTCTCCTCTTTCCCAGGCAGCGGCCTTGACACCAGCAACGTTAATGATGTGGACGCGGGAAAGGGGTCTGAGCGCAAGCCAGAGGAGCCGAGGCGGTTTTGCTGGCTCGGAGGCAGCCAAGGCACGCAGAGGTTAATTTGAGCTCTGATGAGTCAAGAGCATTGCAGTCCCTGTCTGCGGAGAGCTGCCGCTCTCATCATCTCCGCCGATCACACTGGTGCAGCAGTCGAACTACCAAGTCTCTCTCCCTGGCTTACAAACCCTTTGAACATGTTCAAAGGCCCTCTGGCTTCCCAAAGTCCAATTACCAGCCCACTGGTTTTCCTTCCCCATTGCCGAGCTGAAAACCTTTCACTCATCAGCCTTTTTCATCTTGAAAACCAGCTGCTGCAGCAGAGGCTGAGAGGCGGGGACCGGCGTGGCTGCGAGCTGGCACCTCCCTGGGAGGGCTTTGGCTCTGCTCTCGGCGGTGACTCCCAGAGGGGGACTGACGCCGCATCTAAAGCCAGGCTTGCGCATCCTGGCGCGCGTCCCTTGTACGTGGGCCTGTGCACCACTGGCTCTGCCTGCACACAGCCAGATAGAGATGCCACCAAAGGCCCAGCGTGGGATGGAGCTGGGTCTCTCTCTTCCCAAACGGACAGGAGAGGGCGAAAAACAAGCCCCCTCCCGCCCTTCTTCTGGCCTTGCCCTACACTAGGGGAGAGAAGAGGCTCCAATTCCCCATCGTCTGGCACCCCCGGATGGAAAGAGCTGGAAGAAGGGAGGGGAGTAGAAGGGTATCAAGCTGGGAAGCTCAGCACCAGGCAACCCCACTCTGTCCCCCTGCTTCTGACACACAAGGGGAGAGGGCGGGGCCATGGGGGAAGCTGTATCAAGGGGCACGGGGAAAAGGGCGGTGCATGGGTGGAGCCTAGGAAAAGGGGCGGTGCAGGGGGTGGGACCAAGGCACTGATAGAAAGCTTCTGCCAGCTCTACTTCACGCCCCCAGCCCAAATTTTCTCCCCATCATCCCCTTTCTCAGGTGCACTGGGCTGTGTGGGGTGGGAGGCTGTTAAAGCTGCCAGGTGCAGGCTAGGTCAGGCAGGTTGCTAGCCAGCAGCACTGTATTGGATCCACCCGCCCCCACCCAGACTTCCCTATGTGCAATATTGAAATGTCCTGGAGCAAGACATCCTTGGAGGCCCCTTTGAGCCCCCGCTCTGCCCCATTCCTTCTCCCCTTCAACAACCTCTCCCAGATGCTGCTCCCTTCTTGCACAGCATGCCTACTTGTGGTGCAGTAGCATCCCTACGCCATTCTCGGCATGCGGCTCTTCCCCTTGGCGACCGAAACACACGCTGGGATGAGGCCCAGAACACTCACATCCTGGTTGGACATGTCCCAGTACGGCCTCTCCCCAAAGGACATCACTTCCCACATGACGATGCCGTAACTCCAGACGTCACTGGCGGAGGTGAACTTGCGGTAGGCGATGGCCTCGGGGGCTGTCCACCTCACCGGGATCTTCCCACCCTGGAGAAAGACAAGCAGCTCCGTTATATAGGTCCTGGATGGCCTACCACCCCTTGGGACAAAAGCATTTAAGGATTAGCCACACCTGCTGCTGGCCTTCTCTCTCCATTTACCAAGGGAGGGATGGCTCAGTGGTTGGAGCATTGGCCTGCTAAACCCACGGTTGTGAGTTCAGCCCTTGAGGGGGCCACTTAAGGATGAGGGGCAAATAGATTTAAAAAAGACATCTGTTAGGTCCTGCTGTGAGGGCAGGGGGCTGGACTTGACCTCTGAAGGCCCCGATAAGATGTCTCTATAAGATAAGTACTTCTCCATCTATGTTATTTAAGCACATGGAGAAAGTCAGTCTTAGTCTGAGAAGGGGCTCATGGGACAACTTCCTGTTTCCCAGGGCACCTGGTGTTTCCTGCTGACATCTCACAATGCCTAGCGAGGCCAGGCACGATGGGATACACGCTCTTATTGTAGAAGTGGGCTGTCTCCATTTCGAAACACTCTTGCAGTGTGGACGCTCTGTTCAGAAATAACTTATTTCTACTTAAAGTAGAGATACGTCACTCCAGAAAAAGCCTGCCGGTGGGGGGAGAGCCCCAGACAAACCTCTCCCAACCCACTTATGACATTCGAGGTCAAACCCGACGTTCTAACTGGGAAGCATGGCTCGAATGTGCTCCCCGCGCAAGCCCCTGCTCAACGCGTCGGCCGTACCCTTGTGCACCGACCAGCACTGCCGTGGGAGACCCTCTGTGCCTGCGTTGAGATGATAAAAACACAGATACACCCACCACTCTCTGGGCACCCAGTTCTGAAGGCGGCTCAGAAGCAAAGGGTGGCGATGCTGCAGCCCCCTGCAAACAGCCAGATTTCATGGGGGAGACCTGATTTCAGGGGCCATGATGCTTTTTTCAGGGCCAGGAATCTGATAGGGCCCTTCGCATGTGACAACAGCAGTTTATCCTAAAGCACCTGCCAAGCTTTTCCTTTCCCCACTGGGACGGGAGAAAGCCATGAAGGGCTTGTGCCCTAGGCCAGCTTTAACGTGGGGACATCGATATTACCAAGTGTACAGGAGCTGCATTTGCATGAGGGCAGCAGAGTTCTCTCCCTGGCATTTTGTTGACGGACTCCAGCAGCGAAAGCGTTACCCCTCTTCCTGCCCTCGGAAGGTTAGGCTGGCCACGTCCAGGAATGCTAATGCAGGTGTGCACGCGTTGGAAAGGACTCCGTGTTTCCCACAGAGAATCCGTAGGGGCCCTGGTCTCCTGGAGCCTGAAAGCAGCCGTCAAAGGCTGGCAGCAACAGCTGCCTCCTCGTTCCTCCTTGCATGCAAAGTAGAAAGCTCAGCCTGCCCAGCTCTACCCTGAGTGACACTTCCGCACCCTGGGCTGCTTTGCTTCATGGTGCACGTACGCCTGCCTGTCTTCAGGCCCCTTCCCTGGGGATGGTGGCAAGGTGGGGTGAGGGATGACAGCAGATGCCCCTGGTGCTGAGATGACAGCTCACCAGGAATAGCACGTGCACTAGCTGAGGACTGGCAGCTTTTTCGGCGCTCGGTCCTCAATTAAAACCGAACGCCTGGGCCACGCTGGTGGTATTATGCCGACGTTGGCGCCACATACTGAAATAGGTTTCGCTGCACAGCAGCCAGGGCCTGGGTACCAGAACCGGCTTGGGACAGCCACCACCTTTCCATGGCACAGCACTGGGGTGTCCCAACCAGGGCATTCCGAGTCCAGCTCTTCACCAGTGTAAATCCGCACCGCTCCCTCATCTTCACTGGGGCAGTGGCAATATACGCCAGTGGAGAATTTGGCCCTCCAGCATCAGCTGCGGTATTATAAAAGAATGGCTCCTTAGCAATAAAGAACAAAGGGAAGAAAGCCCCGGGTAAGTGGGGCCTGAGGCTCCATCGTGTGGCATGAAGGACCATCAGATCTGGATGGTAGCTAACTCAGCCATTGCTCCATGTCATGCTAATGACATTTCCAATTCAGTCTCAGCTGTGGGCTGAGAAGCAAGAGAAATTTTAGCTAAGGAGTCATCTTTTTCCCCCTGAATGTCATCAGCCCCAGAGAGAAGGTTCCCATAATGGCAGCACCTTCTCAACCCTACTGCATGGAGGGACTCATTACAGCACCTACACTATTGTGAACGCACTTTTCTTACACATGGGATTTACCATCTAGACCTTCAAGTCTCTATGCAAAAGGAAGAGGCAGCTACAGAGCAGGAACTCTCCCCTCTTCCGTGTACAGGTTGAACCTCTCTAGTCCAGCACTCTCTCACCCTGCAATATCCATAATCTGGCCTGATCTGAGTTAGCCAGACGACCACTTACTGTGAGCGTGGCCAAGTTTCCCGTGGTCCCATAAAGTTGGTTTACAGCCACCAGGCCTGGCTCTCAGTGGTCTGTGCTGTTATTCAGCTCCAATTTGCCCCTAAATGTCTTCTAAGAGCCCAGCAAGCAGTGGAAGTGTCAGGCCGTGTCTACATTAGCCAAAAACTTCGAAATGGCCATGCAAATGGCCATTTCGAAGTTTACTAATGAAGCGCTGAAATACATATTCAGCGCCTCATGAGCAAGCGGGTGGCCGCAGCACTTAGAAATTGACGCGGCTCACCGCCGCACGGCTCGTCCAGACGGGGCTCCTTTTCGAAAGGACCCCGGATACTTCCAACTCCCCTTATTCCTATCTGCTCATAGGGATAAAGGGGACTTCAAAGTAGGCAGGGTCCTTTCGAAAAGGAGCCCCGTCTGGATGAGCCGTGTCAATTTCGAAGTGCCGCGGCTGCCCGCATGCTAACGAGGTGCTGAATATGTATTTCAGCGCTTCATTAGTAAACTTCGAAATGGCCATTTCGAAGTCTTTGGCTAGTGTAGACGTAGCCATGGTGGTGTGCCAGACAATATTGACCTCCCGTGGTCTGGCAAATTCTCTTGTCTGGCACCGGTCAGCTCCCGAGGGTACCGGATGAGAGAGGTTCAACCTGCACCTTGGAATAACTCCCATTACATGTAATGAGTCTATTACACTAAAAGCACTAAAAGCAAGTTAAACCCAAGTTCTATCATCCCTCGTCTGGAAATCATTCCAGTGACTGCCATGAGATGACCAGGAGAGGTCAAAGCTGCTCCCGGGATGGACCCCGCCTGCTGCTGATGTGAGCCCATGAGGCTGAGTTACAAATCCCCCTGTCCGGTTTACAATAGCTTATTTTGCAAGGGGACAGAGGTTTAAAACCTTGATTCTCATCAACGTGTGAAAACAGAATCTCTGATCCTTAAATGTTCACTCACCTTTGGTTATTTCCCACCCACCAACCCAGTGCAAGGACCACAGCTGATGTCAAGCATCCAGCTCCATGGAGCATCTGCCTCATAGTTCTCATTGTGACATCATCACTTGATGTTTTGGCCTATGAACTTTTGGAAGAACAACAGCTGCATTCCCTAGGAAATGACTCCGGTAATAGTTAAAAATAAGTGGGGAGGGAGGGAAAACGTGGGCTGTGTCTGGGTATTTACTCTGGGCTGAATCATTTCAGAAATTGCTTTGCACAATTGTTTTCCATAGCCTTGCATGAAGTGTCAGGAGCTTTTCACAGGCGGATGGCAAAAAAACGAGTTAAATAACGACAAACTGAGAAAGTGACTGCTAGCTTGTTTTTCCTGCCTTTCCCCCAGAGCTACAGACCTGCTGTGGGCGGCAGAATGATGTAATTGCAGCCCGAGCATCATCTCCTGGCTGCTGGGAAGGCTTGGCATGGCATAAATTAAATATAAACACAGATGAGAGAATCCATTTGATCTCCAAAGGTGGCAAAGGACACTTCACGCCTTTCCCCAGCGGCTGGCGTTGGGCATGTTATCTCAGATGACAACGTTTGATTTAATATCCCACATCCGTGCTCCTTATTAGACAGCATTCCCGTGCGCGTGAAAAGCAGCAGGCCAGAGGCTGGCTCTGATGCAAAGTCTGCGTGAACTGGCCGCTTACAGCAGTGGGCCATATCCCCAGCACCCTCGGTTTCCTACACTGGGGCACTTTATTTGAACACCCCACAAAGCTGCTCATCTCCAGAGCACACCCTGCCTCACATTACATTACACACTGTGATTCAGATTCCATGCCGGGGGCCAGCCCTCTAGCCCAGAATGACCGTAGCTGAGCCCTCAGCAAGCCTCTCTTCACAGCCCATAAAAACTTGGCCTGTGCCCTGTGCAAACAGAGGTGGTGGGGGTCTACACAGCATGGCCAGAAAGTTGACAAATCCCATGCGCTCACGGGAGAAGTGAATTTCGAAGCCAAGAGGCCTTCACAGAGAGCATCATGATCTCAGCTCCTTCCTGACTGAACCCAGGGAGCTCCGCTGATCACAGCTGCAGCCATAGGAGAGAGCATTGGTCAAAACCATCCCTCTCAATTCCACTGGTGGTAGCTCCATCGGTAGCTTGCTTCCAGGCTGGGGCCCAGGCACAACCTGGCCCATGGGACTCTCTGAACTGAGGCCTTGGCCAGAAGGCGAAGGAGAGATTGTTGTTTTAGAGTGCCAGCGTCACAGGTTAAACCAGCTCCTGTGTTTGGTTAATGATCCGAAACCTTCAACGGCTCGGGCTGAACCCCCAAGGTCACTGCTCGGGCAAACTCAAACGGTTTCAGTCTTTACGTTGGAAACTCTTCATATTTTACATTGTGCCCGGGGAGCAGCAGCACCACCATGAACAGCTTTGCTGGCAGTCTGCAATCCCCAAACTTTCTTGATTTCCATCAATAACCCTGGCGACCTCCTTGTTTTCACCCTCTGTGGCGTGCACATGCCATAGTACAATGTTAGCAGTAGCTTATAAAGGGTTAATGCATGATTATCACTGGTGCAATGCAACAGGTTGCTTGAAGCCTTAACACACTGATGACAGACTGCTAACCGACCACAACATGCACAACTCACACCTGCACTATGCTATGCCATCTACCAGTCGCACATTTACCCTTTATAGACTGTGATATATATCGAACCTTAGCCTAACGTGTGATTTATTTACTTTATTCATCCCACATAGGAGTTTCTCCCCCAGCATTTCTGATGGTACCCAGAGGCCAGGTTCCAGATGGCAGAACGATTCCAAGACTGTTCTAGAGGGGGCTGGGATTCCAGAGGGTTCTAGGGGTTCTAGAGGGATTCTAGAGGCTACCACAGCTGAGCCAGCTGACACTGAGAAGGTGGCAGGAAACTGGGATAGTGTACAAATGAGTTAATTAAGCAAGAGCCCAGTGACTGGGGAATAGTGGAGCTTGGATTAGATTTGTCTCATTAATGACTGCCCAGACCATTTCCAGCAGCGAGAGACAGTTCAGGCTTAGACTGGTGGTGTAGCTGCACGTAGCACTCCTACATACAGAGCCACTCTTCCGTTTACCCCCTGTACCACTTCCCAGACCACCCCCACTGCACCACAGCCAGCCCTGCTCATCGAATGCCTGCAGGAGGAATTCTCGGTTGAACGCCAGCCAAGAGCACAGGGAGGGGCCAAGGGGGAAAACGCAGTGAGGAGGAAGAGAAGAGAGAGGGAGAAAAAAGAGAGGAGGAAAGGATGACAGAGAAAGGAGCGAGGGGGTGGAGAGGTGCAAAAGAGGGTGTCCCTAGCCCGTGCCCACAAAGAAAACAGCTGTACTCCCGACATCATGACAGACAGGGCTGGCCAGGTGCGCTAATGCTGCCTGAAGGGAAAGCGGCGACAAAGGGCCAGATTTACAAGCATCTTTGCTGCTGGGTGCCTCACTCACCCAGGCTTTTGGAAAATGCCAGTGAAGTCCTAGCTGCACCGTTGGGCACTGATAGAGCTTGGACAATTCAGCCCAAGGAAGCTACCGCGGAGGAATCCTGAAACGGACAAGACCCTCAGACTGAGCACCATCATGGCTCGCCAACAGACCAGACCTCCACAGCAGGGTTGTGTGGCTGGGATTTACATGGGAAAGGGCCCTCAAGATCTCCCACCCACTCGCCCTCAGCTCCCCCAGTTTACTCCCCCATTTCAGTGGCACCTGGGCACCCCCGTGCTCTTTACAACCAGCTGGAAGGAAGTGCCCCCCGCCGGGGGAAAGGCGTGGGAAGCAGTGCACTTCTGTGGCAGGACGGATGATACCTACCAAGGAGCTGGTGTAGGTTGGGTCAGAGGTGTCGTCTTGCAGGTAGCGCGAGAGGCCGAAGTCGGACACTTTGCACACCAAGTTGCTATTGACCAGGATGTTCCTGGCAGCCAGGTCCCGGTGCACATAGTTCATCTCCGCCAGGTACTTCATTCCCGCGGCGATGCCTCGGAGCATCCCCACCAGCTGGATGACCGTGAACTGCCCGTCGTTTTGCTGCAGAAAGAGTGGGGGCCAGCGTTAGAATGACCCAGCTGTCAACAGCAGAACCGATAACCCTGTTACCCAAACACACCTGGGACTCTGGCATGGTCGGTTCTCCTGGGTACTGCCTGGAGCAGGGACTAGGGGCCCATTCAGCACCAAGGGTAGCAGGACGGGAGCACGGCTGAGGTCTCCCACCACTACTGTAACATGAACAACGGCCACCAAGCTCCCACTCAGCACATTTCAGCCTGAGAGTCCAGTTGCTTTTCGGGCTGGTGTCAGACCAAAGGTCCGTGTAGCCCTATGTCCTGTCGTCTGATGGTGGCCAACGCCAGGTGTCCCATAGGGAATGAACAGAACAGGGAGTCATCAAATATTCCATCCTCTGTTGCCCGTTCCCAGCTGCTGGCAAACACAGGCTAGGGACACCCTCCCTGATTGTCCTGGCTGATAGCCACTGATGGGGAGGGAGGTCGGGGGCTGAAACAATTTTTAGAGCAGGGAGCTGTAAACCCTGTATATAATGGAAACTGCTTCAAGTCAGGGGGTGCTGCAGAACCCCTAGTTCCAGCACCTACGCTCACTGACAGGCCTCCCCTCTATAAATGTATCTGGTTCTTTTTTTAAACTCTGCTGTAGTGTGGACCTGCACAACATGCTCTGGAAGGGGGTTCCACAGGTCGACTGTGCATTGGGTGAAGAAAGGGTTCCTTTTGTTTGTTTGTTTGGAACATTGAGACTGGTGTCAGCATGACCAGATCGTTGTTTTTTTTGTTTTTTTTTTTTGGTGGTGGGAAGAGTTAATTAATTTCTTAGGGGCAGAGATTAGAGTTAAGGAAAAAGGTAACTCAAAAGTCAATGCCCAGTGGGGACACCTTGTTTTTTCAGGCCATTTGTGTTCTCTTTCTCGTTCCTCCCTCTCTCCACCTCCCAGTAATAATGTCCTTGGCTCTGGACAACGCTTGCTACAGAAAAGGAGAAATGAGGTCGGCCTGCCCAGGGCTCTCCAGGGACACCGGTGAGGGAAGACAAGTCCATTCTGAATTCAGTTGGAGGACTTTCCAGAGAGAACACAGAGGTCAATGTTCCCGGGAGATGGGTGTCAGAGTCTCTCAGGTGGGAAATGGAGAGGCCCCTCTCCTTGGTCCCTTCCCAGACATCCATGGCAACAGCAGGGAGCAGTCTGTCAGCCCCGGAGAGCACAGAGACTGCAGTTGTTCCTGGCACCTGCACAGAGGTGCCAAGTTCCTCCCAGCAGCTGCTCCCTCCTTGCCCGCTGACTGCTCGTGCATTCATAGACTCATGGAATCCTAGGGCTGGAAGGGACCTCAGGAGGTCATCAAATCCAGCCCCCGACCCAAAGCAGGACCAACCCCAACGAAATCATCCCAGCCAGGGCTTTGTGAAGGCAGGACTTAAAAACCAAAACCATTCGCACAAGGGTCAGTCTGCCTCGGTCCCCTCGGGGACAGCATGACTTGGGCGGGCCCCAGCGGGACGATGCCGATGACCTACTTTGCAATCTTTCCAAGCAGCTGATGCACCAATTAGCAGTGCTATTTTTACACCAAGGCTGAAATTAGACGTATCAATTACCTGCTTCTGAGCCCCGGAAAGAAGGTGATGTTAACAGGATTTAGATGCTGCTCCCATTAATCATTCCTCCTAGTTCTGCTGCAAATCTCTGTCTCAGTGCTTATCTCTCTCTGTTCTCCCCTCTCCTCTTCATCTTTCTTCCCTCTCCTTCCCTTTTTCCTACATCCTTCCTCCCCCAAGCCCGAGCTCGAGAGGCGTGCACCGGAGCACTGGTTCAGCTGATCTCTGAACTGCCTCCTGACTCTTAGGACATGCCAGTACCAAGAAGGTGGGTTGGTTTCCCTGCCGTGCGAGGATTAATACTGCAGCTGGTTCCTCTAGATGATCTTGCCTTCCTTCACCTCACCAAGCTAGTGTGAGGATCTGGCCACCAGGCACCACCTCTGCTCTCTGCGGTGGCAGGGTTTCTGGGGCAGTGGTAGAGCCCTCCATCCTTAGAACCTCTGAGTGCAGTTAGCTTAATTTACCCTTTAATTGGAGTGGGCACAGCTACTTGCTGAAGGCTCTGAAGGAGATTTGCATCTGTGCCCAAGGGATTTAGAATCACAAGCCTCATGGAAAGACAACAGGGCTCATGCTCTGAAATCTCTTAGGCTCATTGGAGACTCTCACTCTGTCGGTTTTACATCTTAGTCCTCTCATTAGATTTCCTCCTGGAGACCATCTCCTAGATGGTCCCAGCTGCTGAAAGTCGGGCCTCGATGCCTCAATCCAACGTCACAGCTCAACTCAGTTTCAAAGAACATGCTAATTAAGCGTTAATGAAGGAAGACGAGCAGGCAATGTGGCCACCACACATCCTTACCCTCAGAAAGGAGTCCAGAGCCCCGTTCTCCATGAACTCCGTGATGATCATGACTGGTCGGCTTTTGGTCACCACGCCTTCCAACCGGATGATATTTGGGTGGTCAAACTGTCCCATGATGCTGGCCTCACTCAGGAAATCTCTGCGCTGCTTCTCAGAGTAGCCAGCCTTCAGCGTCTTAATGGCCACATAGATTTCTCTCTTGCTGGGCAGTTTCAGACGTCCTTTATACACTTCTCCAAACTCCCCTGCAATGGCAAGAGTATCCTTACAACCACCTGCTACCTCTCCAACACAGCAAGGCATGACACGGAAGAGACATGCCATGGAGCTGCCAAGGTTCTGACACAATTGGCTGACAGCTGTGCACCTTTAAATAGCATCCTTTTAGTGCTATTTATCTTCCCTCTGTTACACAGGTATTGTCACAAACACCCATTCTTTTGCTACTAAGAATGTGCCTGAGCCTACCAACTGCTCCACAACATCTACCGATTAGGGCTGCAAACTTTCTAAGGGCACAAAACCAAACGCCTTTGTCCCAACCCCTCCCTGCCCCCCCACTCTCCCCCCTCTCCCTCCTTCGATTTCACTGGGCTGGGGAAGGAAGTTGGGGTGTGGAGGGGTTGGGAGAAAAGGTTCTGTCAAATATTTTTAGTAGAAAAGTGGATTTTCACAAGTTTTTTTGTTTTCTTGGAGAAGCGTTGCTGTCCTCGACAATTTCTGATTTTGCACCAGAAATGTAAAAAAACAAGAAAACAGAAATCAAAACTTTTTCAGCTGTTCAGCGCTGAAACAAATATTGTCAGTCTGGGATTCTTCCAATGACCAGTCAAAATCTTCCATGAAAAAAATTCTCCTGTTTAACAAACAGCTCAAGTCCTTCGCTCCTTCCTGCCTTTTCTTTTCAACAGACTATGAATGTTAGGCCCCAAATGAACTGATAAGAGCCCTTAAAGTTCCCCATCCCCAGATGTAAAACTATCCGGCTTCAATTTATTATAGAGCACATAATGGGCAGCCTAAATTATGCATCTCTTATTCAGGCACTAATGACAACTACAGATCACTGGAAAGGGTCACATTTAAACAGATTTGCAGCTGTTTTTGCATGGACGGAGCAGCATAAAGCAGTGAGATGAATCTGACCCTAAATTTGAAACAATCAACTGGTTCTTTGAATCTTCCTTACAACTTCTTGCTTTTCCTATTATTCCTCTCCTAGTATAATACAATCATTTAACCATAATGCCAGAAAGGCCACAGGTGAGATCGTTATATATGAAAAAAGATTAACGAGAGATGTTCAACTTTCTCTTTTATTTCCTGGACATTAAACCATGAGGTCAAAGAAGCACAAGGGTCAATGAATTAGTAAGTTAACCACACACACACACACACCCTGCCGAACCTCAGAACACTATCGAGAGAGCAGAAGAGTGCAGAATGAGTTAGCTGGTCCGTGCCTAGCCAGGAGTAGATACAAAATGCAAAGGAGGAAAAGAAAGGAAGATACTAGAGTGGTGGAGGGAGAAAGAGCATCAGGGAGTAAATAAGACACACCTGCTCCGATGACTTCTTCAATCTTCACAAAGGACACGTCAATCTCCTTGGCAAACTCGCGGACAGCCTCATTGGGGTCCTCGTAAGTGAAGGGGTCAATGTAGATCTTCATCCCTGGGGACCCTTATCAGAAGAGACAGCAAGAGAGAGACAAAACAGTTGGCCTTTCGGGGAAGGGCTCCGGAAGCATCTTAAGTCCTTCTGATACCTTCTCAAATCCGTGCACATCAGTTACAATGCCCTCCCTCTCAGCCTTTGTGCTCCACTCTCTCCCTCTCCACCCTTACAGCCCCAAGCCCACTCTTCTCCCATGGCTCTGCCCTCCACTCCTCCTCCGTTATCTGTCCTTTCACGCCCCTCCTGCTACATGGAACTTGTAAGTTGATCACCTGAGACCACGCCACCCAGCTGCCATGGGAACCTGGAGCCTGGCATTATTTATTCAAGTCATACCAAATGCATTAGCAGCTGAGCCAACATAGCTTTGCTGGTGGAGATCAATATTTATCAGTCTGACACGTTTTGGAGGGGCAGCCACTGCTGAGTCAGACCAGGCAGCTGTGAGATACCGCTCAGAGAGATGGAGGAAAAGATTAGGAAAAGGTGAAAAAGAGCAAGGTGGACGATGAGTGATGCCAGGAAGAAAGGTCAGAAAGGTGTGGAGGGGAAGCAACATTTCTTGCAAACTTCAGAAGAAAAAAACAAAAAATACTAAAAGTGGAGAAGGGTCAAATCGGAAAGAGAACTGCGTAAAGAAAAACAAAATACAGCGGGACATTTAACACGGCAAACAAATACGCACAAGGGAAATATTACTGTATTATTCACTCCCACCATGGGTTAGACCGCTTTTCCCTCAGCTGGGTCTGGGTGTTCTTTATAAACCGTCTGCTGTTCTGCATTAGTACAGACCCTAGCACAATGGAGCCCATTCTTGGCTGGTCCCTAGGCACTAGTGGGATAAGCATGATTCATATCAGTAACAATTGTATAGTCCCAACAGAAAAAATGCATTTATATAGTTAAGGAGATCGGTTAGGGCCTGATCTTCTAAGAAGAGACACACCTGTTCCTTTGAATTCCTAGAGTTCAAAAACCAGGAGTCAGGCCTCAGGCAGTCATTAGATGTAAAAAAAAAATCCTATGGTTTTTAAGCCACGGTGGCACTCCTGTTAGCTACACGAGAGTTTTTTGAAGCTTTAGGCTGCACTTTGTGTCACATTTTCAAGCCTTTCTGCACCACTCCAGAGCCTAAAAATGGCCTGTGGTTTCAACGGCAGCAAAGAGCCCCTGGAGCAGGGGCTGGGGATGAACATCAAATACCAAGAGACCCTTCTTAAAATGCGGCGAATCAGCGCCATCTTCCCTGCACTTTTGCAGCACTTTAGTATTTCTCAGCATCATTGCTGTTGTCCTAGCAGATAAGGTCCTGCCAAGAGGGTTTTCACTCGGTCGAACCCTAACTACAATTGGCTGCTTTCATGGTAAGGAAAGCCACAGCTTCATGATGCTTCCACCTAACCCGAGAGACATTTATTTGCCCCAAACGGCCAGGGGAAGCTTTGCGGCTGCTGCTCAATTGCCAGAGTACAGCAACGACGCTCACCAAGCAGAAGGGCCTGATCAGATAGGAGCGAAGAGCCTCCAGGGCCAAAAATCGAGCAATAGCTTTGCCTCCTAAAAAGCACTGCCAGGGGGTGTCCCTCCTGCCAGGGCTGCCAAGGCTCGGGCAGGTAACTGTGGGATTTGTGCAGCATTGGAGCTAGTGCGGACTCTGCCTTCTGGAGCCCAATCAGCTTCCGAGCTCGTTACCGAACTTGTTAAAACGACAAACAAAATTCTGCCTCCCGGGGGCGCAAGCGACGCTAACGCTGGCTGCCCAAGCAGCAGTTCCTCTCGGCCCGTGCGCATTAGAAAGTGGAAAACATGAGCCCAGCAAATGGCATGGAAATATCATAACCCAATGGTGCCTTCAGGAACTGAAGCCTCCCCAGCCAGGAGACGGAAGCAGGCAGTCCCACCCGCAACACGGGGGATGGAGACGGTTTGAAGATACGCTCCTATAACTGTCCACACTGGTGTGGGGTGTGAGGCTCTTAAACCCACACCGTATGCCCCACGCCCATGCTGGCCACACTGGGCAGACCCAGGGTCCATCCAGCCCAGTGTTCAGCCATCAGTCAGTGCCAGGTGCCCCCAGACTCCCCAGCAACTCCCTTTGGGAATCCTTCTTGCCTCAAGCACAGGGGGTGGGAGAGTGCCAGTGAGGCAGAGACTGCACGAGTGAAGAGGGTGTGGCCGGTGGACAGGACCTCAGGAGAGCTGGGTTCTGTTCCTAGCCCTGCCTCTCACCTGCTTTGTCCCCCTTGGCAAGCCACCTCTCCAGTCTGCGGTTCTCCCTCCCCTCCCCCTGGACCAGTGCTGTCTGTTTAGCCTGTAAGCTCCCTGGGGCAGAGCGTCTCCATTGACGTGTCTCATGGTGCCTAACAACTCAGCCCTGGTCCTGGTTGAGGACAATGAACAGACCAGTAAGAACACTGAGAGGTGAAAGTCACTGACCCCACACTCTGGTGACCACCTTTCTTGGGTTTCCTCTCCCTGCTTATACTCTTTCATCCCTTTCCTGTCCTCCCACCTTCTGTGGATTACTCCACCCCCATCCCCTCCTTCCCTTCTGCCCTCTGGGTGGTTGTGACGTCTTTATCTGGCTCAACTCGCTTTGCGCATGAGGGGGTGGGTGGGTAATCCCTGCTAGCTAGCGCGGGAATAACCAACCGGCTGCTTCTCACTGTCTCCCGGAAATAATGACACACAGTGGAAAAAAACAACATTTCCCCTCTCGTGCCAACCAGCAGCAGGCAAGTGTCCTTTGTCCTTTATTGTCCTGCCCCTGTGCTCACTGCTGGCTCCTGTCCTTGCTCCCCGCTCTCGTTCTGCTGCAAAGCTCCTGCACTTGGCCTGCTGTCCTCCCACCGCCTCGTTTTCGTTTGTTTCTCCCCCCATGGCTCTTCCCCGTGTGCTCCCCCACATTCCTCCTTTGAGCCGGCTTCTCATTCATGCCCCGGCTCGTGTTAGCGATGGGGTCCCCAACTGGGGTGCCTAACGCATTCCAGCTCCTTGAAAATCCCAGCCTCAGCGCGCCGGTGGCCACCAACCCCTTCTTCTGCCTCGGGCCTCCCCAGTCAGACCTCGCCAGGGGCCTGTCCCAACATCTGTCTGGGCCAGCAGGGAGAGAGGGGACCCTTGCCCACTCTTTCTTCAAAGCTCCCTGGCCCTTCCAGGAGCAATGGTGTAAGGTGGCCCGATACCTTCCCTGCCCCCAGCACCACCTTCCTCTCTCCCCCATGGAGCGCTCCTATGGCTTCCCTGCTTGCCGGCAACAGGGTCGTCACCTCCTCTAGCCTTGCCCACCACTACCGCCTTGCCATGCACAGCCTCAGCCCCAGCATTGTGGGGAGGAACAGTACAGCGATTCGTGAGTGGCCCCTCCAGGGCATCCTGGCACAGGGGTGTCTGTGATGGAGCTGCAGCCTACCCCACCCCAGCTGTGCAAGAGAAGCCTCACTACCCCTCCTGTTGGCCTGGGCCATTTGCTCGCATGGCTCCACCTCGCGCAGCTGAGGGGGACAAGCTGATGGGATTTCGGAGATTCTCCTCTCTAGCGACTGGTCCCTTGAGTCGCCTCCAGCTCCTCGGAGTTGCAGGGGAGGGATGGAACCGAGGCCCCCAGGCCTAGGCTGCCCTGCGCTCAAGGCAGCCAGCACTGACCCGGCCAACTGGGTGGCACTGCTAAGCCTGTTGCTGCTGGGACCTGCATGAGGAGATAGGGTTGGGTTATCCACACTGCTAACCTTTTGGGGCAGAGACTGGGCCCGCACGAGGGCCCTGGTGATCCCCAGGGCCTTTTGGACCTTACCATCAATCAAGTGAGATGCAAGACCTTCTCCGTGACGATTTCCCCGTGACCATGTCTGGGGTGCGCAGAGAAGGAAAGGTGTCCCCGCCCTGTCCTACTGCTACGACCCACTCGCCTCAGAGGCTGGCTCTGCAGGTTGAACCCCTCCAGGCCGTCACTCTCTGGGCTAGCATGATTTTGGCTGGCCACACGCATGATAAGGGGACGTGTGTCCGAGTTTCCCTCAGTCCCACCCAGCCTGGCTCGCAGAGTTCTGTGCTGTTATTGAGCTCTAACTGACCCCTGCATGTCTTCTAGGACGCCGGCGAGCAGTGGAAGTGCTGGAAACGTGCCAGACAATATTAACCTCCCATGGTCCGGTCAATCCTCTCGTTCAGCACCGGTCGGGTCCTGAGGGTGCCGAGCAAGAGAAGCTCATCCTGCCCTTTGCTCTCTAATGGCTTAGTTAATGGGTCCTTTATCGTTATTTGCATCTCTTGGAGAGCCACGGACGGCTCAGATCCCATGGCGCTAGGTGCAGAGCAGGCGTGTTCCCACAGCTGACATCCGAACAATCCGCCTGCCGTCACGTGACAGACCGCGCGCGCGGGGAATCAGAAGGAGCCGACAGCTCCCGTCTGATGCCAACGAGCCACTCGGCCTCAGCAACGACACCCGAGTCTCTGAGCGAAGGAGCTAAGCCGACGTTGCTTGTTGATTATGGGGCGGTTGCAAAGAAGCCGCGGGAGGAAGAACGTGCTCCTGGTTCTGCGTCAGGGATTCAAGGAGGACAGCAGAGGAGCACCTTGCTCCTCGCGGGACCGGCGCAGGTGGTAGTACCTTCCTTGCTCCCAAGGCCGCAGAGAAGCCATCTGTGCATCTCCCACTTCATAAATCCCTTTACGGCTCCGTCTCATACACTTTAACAGCCCCGTAAATTTTTTTACGAGAGCAGCTGACGCTCCAGCCAGGATTACAAAGGGATTTACAGGATCGTAACGGAGCCTGATTTAGTGATCAAACAGCCGAAGAAAGAAAGAAAAAAGGGAGAAGCTCGGTGGCCAGCTAGTGCCTTCTGCCAACACGGCCTGGTGGGTGAATTCCTCCTGGCGACCCCAAGGAACCCCTCACTGGCGGGGCAGGGCTGCTCACACACCACATCACCCGTTTCCCACGCTTCCGCACCAGAGAACGAGCCGGAGATGGGAACCAGATCCCCCACCAGCTAGCTCTCCCCAGCCATGCATGAGGAGGGCTGTTCGGCCTTCCTTCCGCCTCCACTTCGAAAGGCTGGGGCCAGCCTGTCTCCCTCACTCCTCCACCACAGAGGGGACAGGGCCTCGGTGAGGACTGGGAGAGCAGCCGCCTGTGGAACGAAGGCTGCCAGTCATTTGGCCAGGGAGAAGCGTGGAGCAGAGATGAGGCCAGCGAAGCTGCTGGAGGCCGAACTCTGCCTGACGCAGCCAAGGCCGCTCCAGCATCACGAAGTGGCCATGCACCTCTTGGGCACAGCCACGGCCTTTAGGAAACCCTCGCGCATCCCTTGGCCTCTTCTCCCAGGGACCACTGCAACCTGCTCTGCAGCCAACTTCTCACACCGGCAAAGACCTGAGCCTGCAGCCCCACCACACTGTGACAGGGGACAACAGGCCATAACAGCTACCCAGCCCTCAAACTGTCTTCTGCCCCAGCCTCTCCCGCATCCGTCTATGCTGTCAGCGTGACGGCCCGGTTCCATGGGAGCTCCTTGCACTCAAAGGGCTGAACTCCTTCTCTGCCCTTTCACCAAGGGCAGCATCCCAGCCGGCTCCTTTGCAGCATCTGAGACGGGCAATAGCTACCTGCCAGCACTGCGAGCCATTCCCTCATCATCTGCACCTGTCGTTACCCACGAGGTGGACGCCGTTGGTACGCAGGCTGCCCTCTCGCTGCGCACGGAGGTGAACGGACAAGCCCGCAGGTTTCAGGGTCCGAGCCTGCTTTGCAACAAATGAGGTCCCACAATGACCTCGAAGGGAGCAGTACTGGCCCTCGATTTGATCCAGAATACAGCAAATGCTGACAAGGGAGCAGGACAGGTGGCGTTAGGAAGGCTGGTGGACATACCTGCCCTCTCTCAGGCAGGGAAAGTGGGAAGGAGACTGGCAAGGAACATGAATTCCATGGCCCAAGAAGTGGTTCTGAGGTTCTGGACTTGGTTTTTGCTCTGATGCAAAGAGAAAATCGAAACATTTTGGACTTTGTCATGAGAAAACAAGGCAAGACGAGCCGTTTCCTGACCTGGAGCTGGTTTGCCCAAATCCTAGGGGAGCGCTCCAGACCTGATCTCCTGGCTATTCTGGGGTGAGTAAGGTGCTCTGATTTTGATCAGAAATTCCCCCCTGGATCTAAGAAACCTTCCTGACAAAAGTTTCATCAGAACCCATCAATGCTCCCTCATGGTTTTTTTTTGCCACCCAGGGGCAGAATAAATCTTACGTGCATGGAGGCATGCAAAGCTGTGAACCACCAACAGAAACACATGCTACCGGCTGTAGGTGCTCTGCTCATGAGCTGGGGGCACATGAATCTCTTCTGGGAGGGCACCCAAGTGCTCAGCTCACAGGGAACCCTGGAGCCAATATGTTTTTGTGAAAAGCTGTGGTTCAGATAAAAGTTTGCTGAATAATTCCCAACCCACTCGGTTCAGCAGCCTTCCTGGCAGTGAGCGAGCCGTTACCTGTACTAGCTTTCTATGCCTCTTTCCGGTTAATTGCAGTGGGGATTACTACTGTTGTTTGGTTTTATGCAAATCTTTCCTGGCAGGTTTGAGGGAAGAAGTGTGCTTTAGAGAGGGACGTGGAGATGGTGGCTGATCTGCACATAAGAGCACAGCTGGTAGATGTGAGCATAGGGCAGAGCATGAAAGAAAGCGTGAAGATCACAGTATTCGTTACTCTCTCCATCTGCTCCTGTTGAACTCTGTGGCTGTGCTATTCAATCGTGGAAAGGATCTGGAGGGACAGGGGGGATGAAAGATGCTACACAGACACCACCGTGCTGTGTTGTACCTCGCCAAGATGTCAAAAGGTCTTTAAATTACAGAGCAGCCGTGCTGCAGAGCACGATGGATGGTGTGAGGTAGGCGGGGGCAAGGGTGGCCAACTGACACGGAACGGCATGGAGCAAACAAAGTCCACCACGGCTCCTGCTGCTGGTTTTAAAGATCTACCCCAGAGTGGGTGCGCTGGCAGATAGCCCATGGGGTGATGGGGCAGAAAGGGAGTCGGGGGGCCAGAAGATTCATGGAGGGCAACGAAGTCATAGAATCAAAGAATCCTAGAGCTGGAAAGGACCTCCGGAGGCCATCGAGTCCAGCCCCCTGCCCAAAACAAGACCAACCCCAACGAAATCATCCCAGCCAGGACTTTGTCAAATCGGGACATAAAAACCTCTAGGGATGCAGTGTCCACCACCTCTCTAGGTAACGCATTCCAGTGCTTCACTGCCCTCCTGGGTAAATAGTTTTTCCTAGTATCCAGCCTACACCTCCCCACACCACAACTTGAGACCATTGCTCCTTGTTCTGCCATCAGTCAGAGAACAGCCTCTCTCCATCCGCTCCCTGCTTCAGGAAGTTGAAGGCTGCCATCAAATCCCCCCTCACTCTTCTCTTCTGCGGACTAAATAAGCCCAAATCCCTCAGCCTCGCCTTGTAGGTCACGTATTGGTTTTGAGCGAATATCCTGTGTCGAGCAGACCTGGGAGCTGACATTTCCAAAGCCACCTGAAGGATCAGAATGGGACCAGGGCATTCAACTCACCTGGTGGACTATGACCATCTCAGCCTGCAGGACCTCAGCCAGCCATCACTAGGAGAAGTAACGACTGGGAGTTTCAAAAGGGTGGTGTGTGTTGTGAGCAGAAGTGAGCCAGCCTTGAGCTCTGCTGACAACCCCGCTGTAAATTCTTCCCTCTTGCTATTGTCCCGATACCTGTGTCAACTGTAGCCAGTTACCAACGGCCTTGTTAGAGCCCAGCAAACGAATTTGCATTGTGACAGCAAAGTCAAACACTCAGATCTGCCACCCTGAGTTTCATGCTCTACCGGCGTGTGAATTCCTCCCTGTGTGGAGCCGAGGCTCCCAGGGGACTGGAAGGGGCACACCTTGGAGCAGGCATCGGCTGATTGAATTACGACCTTTCTAAACTTGAGCACCTTTCGCTTTGCACAGACCAGGCCTGGGAAGTTACAGCCCCAAAGGGGATTTCTCTTTCTTTCAAAGACAACGCTGCCCATGTCCAAATCAGAGTTATTAATTAAACCGCTTCACAGCTTTATGCATCACCCACCAGCAGGGGAAGTTTACTACTGCTCGGGTGGGCGATGACAGGTCTAAAATCCATTTCACCCATCCTTGTAACAGCAGAACCTCTCCGATTACACAGACCTTCATGCCTCGATACAGCAGGAAACCAGATGGGCCACACGTCCTTTACAGGGACACGTGTTGGCTGCGCTACGGTGCATTCGAGCCGACAGAACAACCAGCCGTGACACGACTCTGCGAGCGCAGCGAGAACACAGAACCCGGCCCTGCCTGAGGAACACACACCAGTGCAGGGTCACACAGAGGGATATTGCTGCCTGGCTCCGCCTGCCGCTGCATCTCCTTGGCCGCAATGGGTACGTGCCAATCCCCGACCTTCACCTTACTAACAGGAGGGGAAAGAAAACCACAAGCCCTTCCACCCTCACTGCCCGTCGTGGGGATCACCGAAGGAGGAGCAGCAGCTCGGCCGCTCTTTTCTTCCCAGGAGACTCGCAGACTTTAATGCCAGCAGGGCTCATCATGGCCACCTAATCTGACCTCCTCCACACTGCAGCCACAGAACCTCTCCCACCCGCTCTCGCACTAGACTCCGAAGCTCTGGCTGAATTACAAGGCCTCGCACCAGGGTTTCAAGCTGGTTTGTTTGCACTGCAGGCTGAGCCTCACCAGACCAGCACTCTCTCATCCGGTAGCAGCCATAATCCAGCACAATTTCAGTCAGCCGGACAGCCACTTATCATGGGTGTGGCCAAGTTGCATGTTGTGCCATGAAGGTTGCTCCCAGCCACCAGTGCAGGCTCTCCGTGTTCTGTTCTGTCATTTAGCTGTGATTTACCCCTACTTGTCTTCAAAGAGCCCAGTGAGCAGTGGACGTGTTGGTAATGTGCTAGGTCGTATTGACCTCCTGTGGGCCAGCAAGTTCTCTGGTTTGGCACTGAGGGTGCTGAACAAGAGAGATTCAACCTGCAGGTGAGCTGTGCCCCACGCTGCAGGGGCAGGTGAAAATATGGCAACCGGTGAGACCCTGAGCATGCGGGTAAGACCTTCCAGCCAGGAAAGAATTTACACCGCATGCTCATTTTGAGTGTCACTTCCCCATCTGTGAAATGGGCACAGCACCACTTCTGGCCTTCCCGAGTGTGTCTGGAGCACCTACTGAACTAAACTAAACTAAACTTTCAGAGATGCTCGGTTACTACGATGATGACGAATTCATGATTTACCAGCTCCCCAAATCCACACGCCCCCTCAGTTTCTGGGTGCTGTCTCAGATTGCTCCAGCAAAAAGCAAACAGCAAGCTACCTCCTCTTCAGCATGGAATACTTAGTGCTGGGGTGGAAGAGAAGCCAAAGGCCCTCACTGTGAGCACTGCACTTTGGACAGGCGCACCACGTCTCTCAGATAAGCCAAACCAGGGAGAATGCTGGCATGGATTTCCACACACACGCCTGCAACTACATACACAAATTTAAGAAATTCTGCCTATTGCCATGATGTAAGCATGCATGTGCCAAACTGGGCCTCGAGGGACAAATTCCCCCCGCGGAGTAATCCACAAAGGGCTGTTGCGCACAGAAGACATTTCACTGCTGTATGCATTTATCAGGAGGTGAGCGGGGCAACATTTTTCAGACAAGACATTATTTTCACCCCAAAATGCAGATTTGGGTTGGCTGAGAGATGCTACAAATTCATCACGCCGTTCCAATCAACCACCGCCCCCCCGCAAAAAAAGAAACAATCAGAAAAAGCTCAGAACAGTTAGTCTGATCTTTTTGAAACACATCATTCTGATTTTTCGAATCACAATGGCTGTTCAGTTCAAACTACACTTCTGTGTTCAAATGGTTAAAAAAGAAGAGCTCAGGCAGGAAACGAGGCATTTCCTTCACCCGGAGAGGAATAGTTTTTGACTCTTTTTGGTTCACCAAAACACGACAGCATTCTCCCTTTGGAACGATCCGCAATGAAGGCTCCAAAAATTACCTTTTTTTTATTTTTTCAGTTTGGCCACTGAAAATCCAATATTGGCACAGCGCTGGCCAACCAGCCATTCCCCCGGGTGTACCACACCACCCCCTGCCCACCCAAAGCGCCTCTAACGTGAACAGCTGGGCTGTCGGCGGGGAGACACTCACGGCTCTCCAGTTAAATGAGTGCATTATTTGTTCCAGTTGACGCACTTGTTCCTGAAGTAGCTGCTCTCCGCAAATCTCCCACCTGTTTTCCTTTAGTGTGCGCAATAATAGCATTAGCGTTGGACGTCTCTCTAACCTTGGCAGAGTCTCCCTGGCAAGCCGAGAGCCTGTTTTCCAGTGTGCACAGCCAAGCTTTCAGGTGCAGCACTCACGGCCCGTGGGTTTGATTGGTAATCATTCGGGGGAGTTGAAAATTTCCTTCCCTTCAGGGAGGGTGATGATGTTTGCAAACAGGTCAGAAAACACCAAAGGAAATCAGCTGGCAATGGGATCCCAACGTCACCCATTGGAGAGCCACACACACACATCTCATAGAACTGCAAGGAAACTCAGGAAGTCATCGAGCCCAGTCCCATGCCTTCTTGGCAGAGCCAACCACCCTCCCTGATGTCTATTTGCCCCAGATTCAAAAATGACCCCCTCAAGAATTGAACTCACAACCCTGAGTTTAGCCGGCCAACGCTCCAACCACCAAGGAGGTGGAGCTGCAGAGAGAGTCCAGCACCAGACATGAAGACTGATGCAACAGGGTGTATTCTGGTATCCTTTTAAAATCCTGTTTCCGACAGAGCCAGTCTACCTCTTCCAAAAACACCTGCTCTCGCCTGGCACTTTGTGTGAGCGGCTTTCAACTGCGGAGACAACTGCTCAGCCCTGGGGACAAGTCAGAGGAATGCAACTGACTTGGTGGAGAAGCTGCTGAGGCTTTGAGCAAAGCCTTTCTGCCAAGAACAGATATGCAGCAGAAGGGGTGAAAATGGGGACAAGGAAATAACAGAAGGAAGAGAGACCCCTGCATATCTAATTGGAGTCCAGAGGCATTCAGGGCACTGTAAACCTTTTGCTTAAAGATTTGCTGGTCCCAACGACTGCGAGAACATCACACTTCCAAGGGTTTCCATCCACCTACAATTTTTTTTAGATTTCTTTGCTCTGACTGTCTCTTTGCTCGAACTCTCCTGCTTCCTCCTGACAGTCTCTCAATTCAATTCAGCATCACCTCACATCTCCCCCTCAGTCTCCTTCGTCCCCTTCTCTTATCTGCCTCACATCTTCAGTCCTCACCTCACCCCTGTTGCCGCTCAGCCAAGCTCCGCCCTTCGAAAAAAAAAAAACGTGGAACTAGCTTGAACTCACTACTAATCTGAGTTTGGGCAGGGCCTAGAACAATGGAGCCTGGATCTTAGCCAGACTTCAGGCTCTACCATAATCACCACGATTAACAATAAAAGCCAGGACATTGCAACCTAACTTCCTACACAGGGCCACAATTTGCCTCAGTTGTAGAGCTCTGTAAGCTTGAACTCCAAACTAGGTAAATGAGAATTCCTCTGTTACAATACGCAAAAACCTTTTCAAGAGAGTGATACAATTTGCAGGCAAATTCTTACTGACATGAGCAGCCACTGGCTCAGTCGGTTTGCCCACGTGAATAAGGACCATATGCATTACAAGCTACCCATCCCAGGTGAAACACCCTTCATTTCCATGATTCCCCAGTAACCCACCACTTCCTCACCCAGGCTTTGCTGTTTTGACTCTGGGTGTTGCTCTGGTATATTGTGTAGGAACAGGATACGCAACAACATTTCGCCATGTTGTGTTGTTGTAGCCTGGATGCTCCCACGATATTAGAGAGACGAGGTGGGTGATCGAATGTCTTTTCTTGCATTCACTTCTGTCTGATAAAAGAGACATTCCCTGACTCACCTTGTCTCTCCAACTGCTGGGCATGACAAGGACAGGGAATTTGGGTTGAAGTCAGAAAAATGGAAGCTGCAGCTCTCTCCTCTCTCACGATGAGCTGCAGCCACCTACATTTCACATGACAGAAGCAGGGGTCTGCATTATTACATAGTGAAAGGAGAAACAGTCCCATCATTTCGACGGTAGGTCCAATATTCCAAAACTGAACCAATACCCCAAACTCAGCGTGATGTTCAGGCCTCTGCATGATGAAGATGTTTAGGCCTCTGAGGATAAGACAAGGAGCAATGGGCTTAAACTGCAGCAAGGGAGGATTAGGTTGGACATGAGGAAGAAACTTCCTCAGTGTCAGGGTGGTTACACACTGGAATTAATTGCCTAGGGAGGTTCTGGAATCTCCATCATTGTAGCTGTTTAAGTGCAGGTTAGTTAAACATCTGTCGGGGACGATCTACATGGTGCTTGGTCCCGCCATGAGGGCAGGTGATGGGACTTGACCTCTGGAGGTGCCTTCCAGTTCTAGTGTGCTATGATTCTATGATAAGAATCCTTCATGGGCTTCGGGTTTACAGCTGAAGCAGTTTCTGGCAGTCAGGGATTCAGGTGGCACCTTCTTTCAACTGGAGCAAGCAAACCAGACACAGTCTATTTGCATGACTCATCAACTCTGAGCAGCACTCTGGGCTGGAGCTAAGCCTGCAAACAAGGCGTCCACGCACGGCCTAGTAACTCAGAGGGATAAGACAGGGCTTATACAGTTCTAGATTGTTGCTCTTCTTGCTCTGCATGCTTCTCTGTTGTCTCCTTCTGTCGGTATCTCTGGAGTTTAAGTTCCAGCTTGACAAAGCCTTAGCTGGGATGACTTAATTGGGGATGGTCCTTCTTTCAGCAAGGGGTTGGACTCGATGACTTCCCAGATCCTCTTCCAGCCCTGTGAGGCTATGGCTTTTGCACTTGGTTTTATTCAAAAAAAGAAAAGACAAAGCCCCTGGGAAACGCCATACGAAACCGACTCAAATAAACTTTGGGTTAGGGAGTGAACTGTGCAATCAGGAAATGCAAGAGTTGAACATGCAACCTGAACTTTGTCCCGGTGCATCTGCATTCCTGTAGTCCAATTACGTGCCTCACGCTATTTCTCAAACAACATAATTCATCCCTTACAATTATAATTAATCCCATTTGTTCTAGACCTTGGGTCCCTTTTAAAGAAAATGAATGCATCTGGAAGGTCTCTGTGGCAGGCTGTCCTTTGCATTTCAGCCGGTCCCAATTTTGTATCTCATTTCCTGCTCTGCTGCTCTCCTGCTAGGCCTGCTTTGCGTGGGCACCGAGCTCGTCTGTAGTCCAAAAAGCCCTATGGATCAGTGCCTGTTTGTGTTAGAGACAGTCCTTGAAGCATCTGGGCGCTGCAGAATTCAGCCTTTTGTGGCTGGTTCCATGAAGGAATAGAGCATGTGAAGACAGTGATAGTGTGGCTGGAAGTTAGCGACTGGGGCTCTTGCCTTACTCATTCATTATCTTTTCCATTGAGGGCAAAGAGGACCCATTTGCTGTATTATCAAGACCAGAGCCCGTGAGCTGGAAGACTCTCTGAACGCAAGCTATACTTTCTGCACGTAGTCAATGCTTAGATTTTATTCAAACTCTGGGATCTACGGCCTTCCAGGGAAGTTTCAAACCGCTAGGCCCTCAAGAGAAATAAGAACTCCCTCTTGACTTTCAGGTTCTTGTGGCGGTTCACCAACCGGAGCAGGGGCGTGGAGTCCAGAAGACTTTCTAGTTGTTTGCCACCAAGCTTTCTGTTGCCCGGCAGGAGAGAGATGCACAGACCTGTTACTGAGCCCAAGAGCGGTGAAGCCAACGGTCCGCGTTGCTGCCACCCCACTATCTGCATGCAAGAGGCTAAAAGGCTTTTGAGATTCCAGCAAATATTTCCTGCTCAGGCCGCAGCTGAACTCCAGCAAAGGTTTTAAATATCCATGCCAGGAGGAAGCCGGGGGGAGCTCCAGCAGACCAGGCTGTGGATTTCCTCTCACGCCTCCGTAACTTGAGTTTTCTCCTGAGTTCCTCTATCCTGGCTGCACCAGCTGCTTGGTGACCAGCTCTGGAGAAAGTCCCCCCCACCCGCATGCACGCCCTCAGATTTATACCGTCCTACTGACATTCTGCTTCAGCACCCTCCCTGCTCTCAGCCCACAGCAGCGTTTCACTCCTCTGCTCCCCTTGTCAAATCTCCTGCCCCAGCCCTGCCCAGGCGCTCTGCATCTCCTGGGCTTCCTCTAACGCAACACAGACAATTGGCAGCAGAGCCTGAACAGACTGTCCCCTGCCACCTGCTCTCCCTCCCTACATCTTTGTCACTTGTACCTGCCTCTCTCCCAGCTATCTCCCCACTTCCCTCCCTTCAGACTGCCCTCAACACACCTAACCTCACAGCCGTCCCTGCTCCTCTGTGACCCGGGCACCCTCTGCCCAGCCCTCTCTGGGCTCTTCCTGGCCAGAGCTCTTGGTTTGCAGCGTTGCTTGTGGAACTGCTGCTGTATCACCGCTGCCCCCGTTTGTTCTTGCCCTAGAGATGCCCTCCTTTGAGCCCGGGGTTAAGCCATCTGCCTGCTCTCTTCACTGTGATATTCGTTTCCTGACCCGCCTCATGACTTTGCTGTCCCCTTCGCCCCTCCCGACGAACGCCTGACAGACTGCTTCAGTGCAACACGTCTGAACTTCGGGTTCTCCGCTCACTCAGCTTCCCGAAGCACCGCCTCTTCTCGAGCCATGTGAAAATTCACTGCCTCCTTCAGCCCCTGCTCGAATTACACATCAGGTTTTCTGTGTGGCAAATCTGTTTGAAAACCAGGCATCGGCCTCACACCGTACATAATTTGTCCAAAATCATGAGACAAAAACCAGGACAACAGCTGGGGTTTTTTATTGATCCCCTGGTCTCTGAGCCATTAAGTTGCACTCAAGCCACATCTTCAAAATTTTCTGGCGGAAAGGAGGACTAGAAATTTACTTTTTTAACAGAAAGCTGATCACCAGCCCCCAGCGTCGGGAGGGTGAAAAGAACCCAGACACCGAGGCAGACACAATAAAAACATCGAGAGTTGGCAACACTGCGTTTTTTTATTCTCTGCCTCCTGCCATAGGGAGGCTCCCACCAAGGGCTGTCATTTCTCACACGATTCCGTCTCTAAGATCTGCCCATCCCTCCCGAGCCCACCATGGCTCAGTCTGTGTCTTGTCAGTTTGTCAGTCTATAACCTCCTCTGTTTTGGATAGTCTACGATTAGCCCCCATCTGGCAACAACCAGAAGGGGCGATCTTTTCTGAGTGAATAATACGTTTGCTAAAAAACACAGGGTGACCCAAACTGTTTGCAAATTCAAGTTAAATTGGGCAAAACGTTTTGTATAAAAAAAGGAGGAATAAATACAAACAAGTCAAATGTGTTTCGACTTTTCCTTTCAGAACATTTGGCTTCGCAGCTGAATCACCTTTAACTAAACAGTAGCAAAAAGTTAGCACACCACCCCTTAAAATGTTTCACTCAACCCCGAACCAAAGTTTTGGATTTTTCTGTGGTTGGGTGCAGGGGGGGAGCTGAAAAATCATTGTTCTGGAGAAACCTGAAATTGAATTTCTTTTCAGACTTTTCATTTCAGCCCCTACACCAACACACCAACTATTCACCCAGCAGTAGCCGATATGCCTCTCCAGCTAAGACCAGCATCCCTTCCCTGGGCACTGATACAGGAGTGCTCCTTCAATAGCTCTGCCTCTCTGCCTTCTACTTCCAATTCCTCCTTCTCACCCTCCAGGTCATCCAGGGCTTCTACCCTACTCATCAAACCTTGTATTCACTGTCTTCTTCTCGCCTTCTTTAATCCTGCACCTGCCTGGACACGAGCCTCACCCTCTCTCCACCAAACCTCTTCCCTGTCATCCTTCTCGCCTGTGAACGTGGGCTGACTGGTACCCAGATGACAGTCAAATTCTTTCCTATTGCCCTACGCGTCCTCTTCATCTCAGGCTGCAGTGAGATGTTTACCTTTCCATGTGATGTCTAAAGTCACAGACACACTTGCAGGGTGCTGTAAAAATTATTAGTGTGCAGGAAACACACACACCTTACAACTTTCTTTCTCCAACCCAAGCCCGCTGTGCCGTTCTTCTCTCCACTCACCTCGGCCGGTGCTGTAGTGCTGTAATTTATCGCTGTACACGGCCTCTTTGCTGTAAGCCCGCTTCCTGGAGAAAGGGGAGAGAAATTACTCAGGTAATGCCTAAGTGGCTCTCTGCTACCCAGACCACTCAGAGCGTCTCTGAAAAAAGAGCATGACAATGAATCCACCTGCATTGGCATGGGAACACACGCCAACACCTATCGAAGTGGAGGGTACAGAGATTTGCACATTCACACACAGAAGCACAGAGCAGAGGCAGAGAGGTAGCCCTGTTAGTCTGCATTCTAAATTACTGTTAGTCTTTAAAGTGCTAGGTGACTGCTTTTTTGTTTTGATAGAAGTATAGAGCAGTAATTCCCAATCGGGAATTCATGCAAAAAAAGAAAAGAGAAATAAAAATGACCATAGAAAACAAGTGTTAAATAAACTGCCAAGTTACAATCAATGATTACTTTTAAATGAAATCACTTCCAATAATGTTGTTAATGGCCCTCTGAAAATCTATGCGGTGGCTTCCTTTTTTATTTCAATAAGGGTACAGAGCAGCTGGAATTGACTTTGATGGGAGTCCACTAACGGTTTGGGGGGGGAATGGGGGTCCGCACTAGTGAAAAGGTGGGAACCACTGATCTTGAGACGCCCGAGCCCCCAGTCCGGATATCGGAGATTTGAATCAGTGAGCATACATGGGAGAAGGAAGAGACTGGGACCAGCATTATGGTCACTTGCAAACTGACCTGTGCTGGGTCTGCCCAGCTGTGTTCTCTGGGCAAGCTTGGATGGGAGCTGGAAGATACCCATCCTCTTGCCTTGGGGATGCTTCCTCCTTCCCCACCTCACATGCATCCCTTGCAGAGGCTGCCTGCTTTGTCCTTCCGACCTGCTGCAAATCTCAGTGCCCTGCGTGTTGCACCTCTCTGGCACTGCACGACTGACCAAGGGGAACTGGGAAGCGTTCCCCTGACCTGCAGTTTGGCCGCGGCTTTGCCCAGGCTGGCCAGCAGGAGGCACAGCAGCCACTGGCCACTCCTTGAAGGCCCTGTTACCGCATCCCAGGCATGGCCACTGCATCCCATGGAGATGCTCCCTTCGGCTCGCAAAGGGAAAGCTGCAGACTGCAAGAACGGTACCTGCTGCAGACGATGGAAATAGCCACCAGTGAGACAATGAAGACCACACCGGCTGCTGCAGACCCCGCGATCAAAGGCAACTGCTCTCTCAGCTCCGACTTGTAGTCATCTGCAAGGGAGAAAGGCATCTCATCAGCTATCTTACCTCTAGGAAAGGAAAGATGAAGACCCAGAACCATCCAACAGCAGTTTGCCCCAAGGGACTGCTTCTCGTTTACACTAAGGCTCATTTCAACTGCACGTATGCTGCCTTTAAGGCCTTTTGCACTGCTGGGGCAGCGTCCATGGGCCATAGGATAAGCAAGAGTCAGGCTCTAACTCTTTACTTTGAGCCCATTTCACAAGGGTGGCCTGGTGGATGGAGGCGGTGTAGTTCAGATAAGGATACAGCCAGGCCTGGGCCACTTCCACCTTTTGAGGCCCCTAGTTCCACTAAAAATAAAAAATGACAACAAATGGAATAAAAGGAGGCAGCAAAAAAAAAAAAGAGGGAGACACAACTTGAACTTTTTTAACTCGGCAAATGCTTTTCTAGCCCTTTTCTGTACAAATGCAAACCTTATCAAATGCCACAAAATTAACAAGTATCTAAATCATGGGTGTCCAAACTTTTGGCTTGCCTGGGCCGCATTGAGTGAAGAGGAATTGTCTTGGGCCGCATATAAAATATATAGTATAATTAATGTATATAAATCACATAATAATGTTAAAAGTTTACAATCTTATGGGGCCTCATTACTAGCCGTCCAGGGCCGCATGCGGCCCGCGGGCTGGACATGCCTGATCTAAATCTCAGGCCCCCTTTGAGCTTAAAGCCAAGGCCAAATTCTGTCCTTCTCCCCTGCCCCCCACTGGCACTGGACACAGCCCGGTGACTCAGGACTCCTGGATTCTGATCGGAACTCGACCGAGCCCTGCTGCACGACAGGGCTTGTGCCTTGCTGTGTGTCTGTGGAGCACCCACCACAATGGAAGCCCACGTGTGTGTTTTATTGCAATACAAACAATAATATTCATTTTGTAGAGAGCCAGGCCTGTTATCCTGTGCCTCCAGCAGCAACCAATGAGTTAAAGTCCTTCCAAAGGAGGAATTTAGCATTCCTTTCATCGTTATTTTTCTCTCCCACAGTTAATTGCCACCAACCAGATTTATCTCCTGCGTGCTACTTAAATCCTGAGAAAGTCTCGTCTAACGATCGATGATCATTAAATAATCTACAATACCCATTCTTATTAAATTTCAATTAATTGCTGATTGGAGGCAGAGTTTTCTCCTCCCTTCACTAATCCTGACTATTCCAGACATTCGTTTTTTATTTGCACCCTTTCAGCCGTTCCATGGTTTTCCTGCCCTTGCTCTGATCAATGTTTGCCTTGCAGGGAAAAAAAAAAAAAAAAACCCTGCTAACCTGCAGAGGGTTAGCTTAAGAGAAGTCACAAGAACTTCTCGGGGAGAGTGGACAGTTCTGTGCTCCAGGCTCCTCCATCAGACTCAGTAAAGGGAGGTTCAGTTCCTGACTTTCTCACCACCTCACTGTCTTCTTCAATCCAGCTGTGTACATGGAAGACCACCAGGCTTGCTGACCAGGTATGGCTGACGTTGAGAGCTAACTGCCCTAGGCCCTGCCCCTTCTGGGCACGGAGCCAGGCTTCCCTCCCACCTTGCCCCAGGACCCGCAGCAGCTGTTGGCCCCACCGACAAGCACAATTGGACTGATTTCCTGCTGCTGCCCCAGTACCAAACAATATTAATGGGTGAGGAACTTCGACAGCGCTTAGGGGAGTTGCCTTTTTATTCCAGAGCTCTTTGGCTCCCAACTCCCTTAAGCTCCTTTGAAAATGCAAGGTGCTGCTAACACGCTGGCTCCCACAATTCAGCACGGCCGATGTCCTGCTGGGAAGCACCCAGCCGGCTTGATTCAAACAGGTGCAAACTTCACGGGGCTGAGCAGGCACAGATTCGGAGAGGCGGCGGCGAACCTTTCGCGGCACATTCTGCTCTGGTGATCCCTTCTCCATGAGGGCAAAACACTAAATCGCAGAGCCAGAGCAGAGAGGAAAGACACAGGCTAGGAGGCGACAGAGCTCTGGAGTTTGTCCATGAGCTTTGGGCCTCAAGTCTAATCCATTTGTACTCATAGGAGAAAGCCTCACATGCTTCTCCACATCAGCCTACTCACCGGAGCAGTCTGGAAAAGCAGAGGGCATGGCGTGACAGCCTAGAATACCAAAGAGAGCAATAGCAACAGACATTGCAGGCCCAACCCTGACCTAGCATAGATCAGCAGACCACTGCTGTTTTCAGTGGGGCTACCCACAGGCTTAACCGTTTTGCTGGGTCAGCGGCAGAATGCTCAGCACCTTGCAGGATGGAGCCCTTGGCATGGTACCATAGAAGAGGTGCAAAGGGAACAGAGCTGGCTGCCTTGGGAGCTTTGAGAATTTGGGACATGTGAGCCTACCTCAAGAGAAGCGGGGGAGTGTAGTGAGAATGAAAAATCATCCCCATTACCAGTCTTTTAAGGGTAACTGGCATTTTTTCGTGCTTACAAACGGAGACAAGTCAGAACTGAAGGAACGGATGCAAATGCCCTTGGTTATTGTGCAGCTTCAAAGAAGGAACTGGCTCAGGGTATGAACTCAGTGAATTGGGCCTTTTGGTACAAGGTACTGAAGCAGGGAAAGGGCCTCGGTTTACTGCTTGGTCTGAGTTCCAGACCCATCTGCCCTAAATAGATTTAGCTCAAGTTTAAAATGCTCCGAGAGCTGAGAAAGTTCCGGTCATGTCTTAGCTGACTTGAAGCAGTTTGTTCAGCTCTTAGAGTGACTTACTGGAGAGACAACTAATCAACTGTTGTAGAGAGCAGAAAAGAGTACACACAGAAAGAGGAGCTTCTTGCTCATCTTATTTTAGTCTGGTCTTTGCATCTTTTATTGGCATTATTCTGAAAAGTGCAAGACTAATGATTAAAAAGCTGGGGGATTGATTAACAGGAGGGAAGAGTAAAGATCACTGCAACTGCAATCAATTGAGATCTAAGGAGCGGCAGAGAGAGGGACATAACCTATAGGAATCCAGAGAGGGGGTAAGTGCCACGGATGAAGTGGAAAGATTTAAGGCCAAAGAAGAAAAAGTTGGGAGGAGTTGGGAGGTGAAACCAAAACTGCGAGGCTGAGTATTGGGTAAGTCTTCCTGCGAGCGAGGTCTGTGAGAGCGTGAAATAGTCCTGCAAAGGGGAGAGCAGATGCTCCATGGAGTCGTTCAGACCTGCCAGCACAAGAGCATGTGGAGCATCTGCAGTCCGAGGGGTTAGCCGTTAGCCTTGCTCGCACGGTGCGGAGGTGGTAGCGTGGGCCCCAGTAACCCACCTAGCTCCCCACCCAGTCTGTGCAGCCGGCACACGGATGCTGTGCTTCGTAGCCAGGCCAGCGTGGGCCTGTCCAACTGAGCAGCAGGCAAACCTGTGACTGCAGAGCAGACGTCCCCAGAGAGCAGAGCATGGACTGCAGGGCACCACCACCACGCTGGGTGGGAGGGGGACCACAGCAGCTGACCTGACAGTTCTCTTCCACCCCTCATTTCTACCCGCACGTGACTCTGCAGCACCCATCTCTGCGCCTGCTGCCTGCGACGGGGCTCACGCGCTCGGGGGCGCCCCTCTGTGGCAAAGGGGTGCTGCGTACGCTCCTCTTCCTGATTGCCTTTGGGGCTAGGCTCTGACTAGCCCTGTCCATGGTGCTGTCAGTTACGTTTGGCTTGTGGCCAGTCTTCGTCCACTGGGCCTGGGCCTTGCCCAGGTCTAAGTCCAGCTCACACTCGGAGCTGTCCAAAGTGCTGCTGGTCTCCCAGACAGCGCAGGGAGCTGCCAGGCCTTAGCCCAGCAGCTTCTTTTATAATGGACTTTGGGACCCTGATTGCCTGCCTCAGAGACAGGCGCTCTGTCCTGCCTGGAGGACCTCCTGTCCGCTCCTCTCTGCAGGACGGGGCGTGGCAAGGCCACTGGCCTCCTCCAGGAGTTAGTCCACCCATTGCATTGCCCTACAGCACAAGCCTTCGAGTGCCAGGCTCTTCCCAGCTGAGCTGGAACGGGGGCTGAGCAAGCTCTCCCACAGCAGCTTCAGGAAGGGGTTAACGTTCCAGTTCCCCACCGGCCTGACACGCACATCGTCCAAGCCACACGCAGATGGGGGAAGTGCCATTAAATGGCGGAGGAGAAAAGCGGAGATAAGAGATTTAAAGCAGATTACTCTTCCAGCTGGCAATTAATCAAACATCACTATAAATCACCTGGCTCTTGCCACACTGCCCCTCTGGGAGGTGGGGTTTGGAGAGACAGGTTTATTTAATCCAATTACAGCCTGAGCTGAAAGCCTGGCCTCTCTCTCTCGCCCACTCCTCGTGCCACACACTTACCATCTGTCAGCGTCTGGAAGCACATCTTCCCGCTGTATTTCCCATAGCCGGCCACCGTGCGGGCTCGCACCTGCACCACATACACCATGCCGGGCCTCAGCCCCTCGAGCCTGGCCGTGTTGGTCTGACTCTTGGCCATGGAGGAATTGTACTCATTGTGGTCCTGCAGGGGAGACCAAGGGACAGGTGGTGTCAGTCAAGGGGTGGCCGAGAGGTTCGACTTATCCGGTAGTTCCCTCCAAGGACTGCCCCGGGGCTCTGCTCTGGCGTGAGGCTAACCTGCTGCCGGAACAGGAACACCAGCGTGAACGCATCCCTGCTCCGACCAGCCCAGGCCAAGCTGCCCGCACATCAGATACAGAGCACAGGCTGGGGTGTCATTAGGGGAGTGTGCCGCTTCAGCGGCTAGTCTATGCACTCTGTGCTGTCGCTAGACGCACGGCGCCTGGGAGTGCCACTGATGGCCTGCCGGGGGGGCTCAGGGAGTCCACGTCCAGGCACAAGACGTCTCCACGAGAGGTGGCAGATCTAGACCATGAAGTGACCCTTGCTGCCTCTCAATGCCACTGCAGCGCACACACCCCTGCCGGCAATCTGACACTACTGGTGTTCTCAACACTGGCCAATCATCTGTCTCCAAAGCAACAGTCAATGGGTCATATGACCCGACTGCCGCCTGAAACAGGTTTCTCCTCGCAGAGGCCTCGAGAGACTCTGCAGAAGTGAGCAAAGTGAATGCAACCGTCAGCCAATGGGGGCGAAGACAGGCCTTTCCTGCACTTCCCCCACATCCAGGGTGTCGGCAGTCCTGTGGCTGGGATCGAATCATCTGCAGTTGACTTACCTGGCCATCCTCACAGAGGGAGGTTGATGGGAGAAACTCTCCCTCGACCTCCCTTACTCCTTGAGAGATGGAAGAATAAAGGGGATGACTGTCAACCCCAGGTAGTTCGATTTCGTGTCCCCACTAGGCACACAAAATTGAACCCCGAAGATCGACTCTGACCGGGTCGGTCTTTCACGTAGTGAGGACATACCCTCAGACACTTAGGTCATGTTGTAACTCAGGTTCATTGACTGTTCTCTCAAGGCTACCCCTAGACCAGAAACAGACACTTCTATCCTACAGCAAAGGCTGGTGGTGTGTCTAGGTCAATCCTTGTGATTGTCTTACAGAACTTGAGTCAGTTTTCAATCAAGTCACTCAACATGACCAAAAAGTCTAGCCTAGGCAAAGCCGACACCACTTACCCCTCCTCGTGCCCACCCCCAATGTACCTGCCAGGAGTGGGTGTTACCTCTTCTGGGAACACCGGACTGAGTTCTCCAAGGACCTGCTTCCTAACCCCCACTCCAGTCAATGGCTCCTTCCACTGACTTCAACAGGTGGCCTCAGGCCCATCACAACAGACCACAACAAGGAAAAAAAGAACACAGAAGCTCCTCAGAGCCGTGCGTGTCCCCACCCCGCCTTCTTGCCCGGCTGTCCTTCAGGCTTACGGTGGCTGGTCGCGAGCCCACAGCGCTGCTGCTCTCGGGGTGGCAGATCCGGCTCACCTTCTCATAGTACCGGAGCTCGTAGTCCAGGATGATGCCATTGGGCTGCTCTGGCTGAGGCCATGACAGCGTGATGCTCCTCATGGTGGCACTTACCTGGTGCACGATGGGAACTGTGGAGGGAGCTGTGGAGAGAGGAGGGGATGGGAAAGGCAAGAGAAGTGAAAATTAACTCGGGTGGAAGGAGGGAGAGAGGAAAAGCATGGGTTGTGAAGAGAGGGTGAAGGTGAAATGTCCCAGGAGCCATCCTGGGGCTAGAGGGGAGAGAACAAAAGGGGGAGAAAGGAGCAAATGGTGGGAGGTTAGAAGAAAAGTGAACAAGATATTGCACAGCACAGCAGGCCCGCACTTGAGGAGGTGGCAGGGGGATGCAAAGGGTGAGAACACACAATCCCACCACCCTGGTCTGGTTTCTCTCTCTTCCTCCCTGCTGTGTGCAGTGGAGGGCGGGGGGGTAGCCTGCAGGGCATGATGGGGGAACCCAAGGTACCCTGGGAGCTGTAGGTCCTTGGCCAGCTCCCTACCTAGGGAGCTGGACTACATCTCCCAGCATGTCCTTGACTGCTAGCAACAGGAAACCAACTGTGAACACGTCTTAGACATTGCTGTAAACTTACTGTCACGAAGAGAAGTTCGTTTTTATCTGCAATCCATTTCACTACTCCTAGCCCGTATGTAGTCTTAACGGAAAAACTCTGAAGACAAAGACTGGAGTATTTTGGAATATTCTTTTTCACTTACGATATTACAGCAAGATCCCAGAAAGCAACTTCCACAAAACCTTTATGGCTCTATACATTTTTACTATGTTATAACAAACTCGTTTTACCAGTCACGGTTCCCACTCAACATTTTCATTAACCTCTCTTAGGCACACTCATTGTATGACTACTTTGAACCCCTTTCTATTTAAAAGAACTGTGGTCATATTTACACAAAAAAGCTTACCCTCCTCCCCACCCAAAATTCCTGCCTATGGGCCTGATAGAAACACGAGAATGGCCTTACAGCTCAGCCCCATGCACCATCTAGCCCAGTCGCCTGTCTCTGATGGTAGGGCCAGCGCCAGATGCTGCAGGGAGAACACACAGAACAGGGCATTTCAGGTTATCCGCTTCCAACTTCCGGCACACTGATCTGTTCTGCGTGACGAACTACTTGCTAATCTTCATTTTAAACCTGCTGCCTATCAATTAATACAACTCACGGCCCTGAGATGGCAAGACAAAGTCGCACACGAACATCTGTGGACAAGAACAGGCCAAGAGGCAGTGGGGATCCAAATAAAAAGGAGAAAATGGGGAGGGCTGGGACATACTTTGAGGAAAGCCCCATCCAGCATAGTTCGACTTGACCTGAAATGGAATCCTCAGGGGAAACGCAGCCGAGGAAGACCCCGAATAACATGGAGATCTACAGTCACGGAAGCACAAGAACTGGGACATTCATGGGGCCAGATTGAAGCCATTGCCCAAGACAGAACCAGGTGGAGGAGCCTTGTGGATGGCCTATGCCCCACTTGGGGTTCACGGATTTAATTTTAACTCACTGCCCTGACCCCACCTATTTACAAGGATCACGAGGAAGTGCTTTCAGTGTTGTAGAAACCAGCTAACCCAGAGACATAAATCCTACCGAATGGACTCCAGCGAGAGGCAGATGCGCTGTGGTGGCAGCAGCACGCTCCCAGCAGGTCCGGCTGGTCTTCACACAGGCCCCTGTGAGCCTGAAACACACCGGGAATCTGGAGTTCGGATCACAACCAGGTGCCAGGAGCAGGCCCTCTTGCCCCAAGATGTACCGCCATTGTTTTACCAGTGAGCGCCCCCAGGACGGCCTCCCCTTTGGCTGTCACTGGTCCCAGGTCTTGCCCTGGAAGGGCTGCAGGCCGGAGGAGGAGTGGAGCGTGTATTTCCCTAGGACAGAGTGTGCAAAGACAAGTCCTCTCTGGGCAGGGTGAGAAAGTGGTGTCCCAAAGAGCCGGGGGAGCGGACAGGAAACTCACCTCACCCCTCCCTTTGCCGTTGGGGGTTACGTGTGTTTATCTGTTATTTGAGAAGCATAATTGCAACACCAGGCCTGAAATGAGAGCAGTGTGTCAACAAAACCGGCGGAACATTTAAACTGATAATTATTTTTAATTAGCGATTCCGTATTCCGAGCGCGCCGTCTCCCCGGGAACAGTCAATAACTCAGCAGCAGGCAACAGTGTGAATTCAGAGGATGTTTCCCAGGGGACCGAACAAAACCCAGCTCCCCCCCGTGACATTAGCTCTGATGGAGGCTAGCGTGACCCACCCAGGCCTCTGCCCGAGACGTGGCCAACTTGGCCAACCGTCAGAGGTTTGACCTGGGCAGTCTCAGTGTTGGGTATCTGCACAGCATCTGCCACCAGGGTGGGATTCCAGGCCATGACTCAGGCTCCCAGGCGCCTTTGCAATACAAATAAATACTACCCTAAGCTTCGGCAGGACAATATTTCCACTTTCAGGGTCTGGACTGCCCAGTCACCAGGAAGGTCCCAGGGCAGGGCTTCACAGCACGCCCCACTGTTTGGGGGAAAGGAAAGCAGAGCCTTGCTCCCAAAACACAGCCAGCCTATGGGTGGGCCCAGCGGGTGACCACTCCCGTCCTGGCGGGCCGGAGGCGTGGGTGGTACGTGTGCATTCAGAGGCACAGGTCGCTGAGTCAGCTGCTCTCAGACTCTCTGCATTTCTCCCAGCCTCCCAACAGGGACAAGCACGTGCAATTCAGCTCGTCCTGGCATGACAAGCTACATCCACGTAAGCACAAGGCTTCCACGGCAAACCCCAAACACTGGGGCAGGTGCCCAGCCCTACAGACCAGGGACTGCAGCCTAAGGTTCTCACGCAATTTGCCCCCACATGCAGCCCCTTTGGCTTGGCTGGAGCAGCATTCACACCCCTAATATAGCAATTACACTGTGCCTATGGCCCAGATCCCCCATCCTGAAGCTGCAGCCCTTACCGATGGTGAAAGGAACTACAGACGTCCCCAAGCAATACTGTCACAGCTCCCTTGGTCTACAGGGCAACCGCCACACTGAAGCAAACCCAGCTGGTCTGGGGACTCAGGACATGTAACAATCACATCTGCTGCCTCACTCCTGATCTTGTCCCGTTAGCACGGCAGAGGGCAGCGAAAGGAACCTGGGAAGGCCACGCCGAACAGAGAGGAAAGAAGGAGATCTCACTAACCCTTCCAGAGGTTCGGGGCTTCCGCCCTGCTCTCCGCTCAGAGGTCAGCGTTAACCTTCAAAGGCCACAATCCAGGAAGAGGCTTTCTGCCAACAAAATGACTGGAGATGTGCTGGAAGGCACTTGAAGTGCCAATCCAGGGCCTTGCCATGCCCAGAAGCAGGAACGACTGACTGCCTCTCTCTCATCCACGTCACCACAAGGCTTCCGCGTGCAGCTCACAAGCCTCTGCGCAAGCCTTGCGACTGCCTGCATTGCGAGGGGAAACCCCCTCCTTCCAGTGCAACCCCTGGGCCACGTCCAGAGGTGACTCCTCCTGCGCTCTGACTCCCTCGGTGCCCCACACAGCCCCTCACAGGGCACTAAGGCTGCCTCACCTGGGGTAACTTGCAAGCCAAATAACTGGTAGAAGACTGAAGATGGCCCAGGGTGATTTTACTGTACGTCTCCATGGCTTGCGAATGCCACTGGATCGAGCCAGTTGTGGGAGGGAGCACACCAGCCAGGAGTTCTGGGCACTGTACTCCGTGGAAGGGTTTGGGATTTTTATTGCTCCTCTGAATCTGGCCTCGTGAAACCAAGGGAGCCTCCAGCCAGCTTGGGAGCCTGTCACTCGCACTGGTGAGCAGTTCCCATGACGTCGCCGGGTCCATGGGAGGAACGCTCTGGGGCTTCCCAGCCTAGCCCGCCCTGGCAGGTACGCGGGAAGGGAGGCTGCGGTAGTGAAACACACATTGCAAGGGGACTAGAAAAAGGTACAATCATCCCCCCGGCTCCACATTCAGCTCCCAAACGTTGAGCTCTCTGACGGTGAGCCTGCACATCGCTCAGGCGCCGCTTGGGTTTCATTACACGGGGTAACTTGCTGTCTGCTCCTCTGGGGACACCTGAGCCCGCCGAAGCATGGGTGGAGGGCTCATGAGAGGCTATTCCTCAGAGTCTGCACGCAGTCCTCATCCTCGGGGAGCTGGGACACCAGCAGCTCCTTGCCAACATAAGAATGGCCATTACTGGGTCAGACCAAAGGTCCAGCTACTAGCTTTCCACCTGCTGACAGTGGCTAGTGCCAGGTGCCCCAGAGGAGGTGGAGTGAAGACAACAATCAAGCGACTTGTCTCCTGCCATCCACCTCCAGCCTCTGACAAACAGGAGTCAGGGACACCATTCCTAGCCCCCGGCTATTAGCCTTTTATAGGCCTAACCTCTATGAATGTATCTAGCTCTTCTTTGAACTCTCTCTTAGTGCTGGCCTTCACAGCCTCCTCTGGCAAGGAGTTCCACAGGTTGACTGTGCGCCGTGTGAAAAAGAACTTTCTTTTATTCTTTTTAGACCTGCTACCCCTTAATCTCATTTGGTGTCCTCTAGTGCTTAGATTATGGGAGCAAGTAAATAACTTTTCTTTATTCGCCCTTTCCACACCACTCAGGATTTTACATACCTCTATCATATCCCCCCTCAGTCTCCTCTTTTCTAAACTGAGAAGTCCCAGTCTCTTTAACCTCTCCTCATATGGGACCTGTTCCAAACACCTAATCATTTTAGTTGCCCTTTTCTGAACCTTTTCTAATGCCAAAATATCTTTTTGAGGTGAGACCACATCTGTGTGCAGTATTCACGATGTGGGTGTGCCATAGTTTTATAAAGGGGCAATAAAATATTCTTTGTCTTTTTTTAATAATTCTTAACAACCTACTTGCTTTTTTGAGTGCCCCTGCACACTGTGTGGATGTTTTCAGAGAACTACCCACGATAACCCCAAGCTCTCGTTCCTGATTAGTTGTAGCTAAATTAGCCCCCCACATATTGTATGTATACTTGGGGTTATTGTTTCCAACGTGCATTACTTTACATTCACCCACATTAAATTTTGTTTGCCATTTTGTTGCCCAATCACTCAGTTTGCTGAGATCTTTTTGAAGTTCTTCACAGTCTGACTTTGTCTTGACTATCTTCAACAGTTTAGTGTCATCTGCAAACTTTGCCACCTCCCTGCTCACCCCCTTCTCCAGATCATTTATGAATAAATTGAATAACAAGAAACGTTCTCCCTACTCTCAGCCATCCGTCACCTCCCGACTCAGCAAGCGACTAACGAGCCAAACAGCTCCCAGCGGCTAGCCACTGTCAGCTACCCATGAGCGCCCCTTGTCACCTCGAGGTGTTGGGCTGGGGGTGCCCAGCTCCTGCCCCCGCTGATACTGGTGAATCCAGCTTGGCCGGGGAAGAGGTTAGATTGTTCCACTCTGATGAGGATGTCTCTTTTCACAGCAGATGAGCCTATGCTCATTCTGGGGCCGTCACCTGCTGAGCAAAGAAATAGCTGCATATTGGTTCAGCTTATCCTGCAGATGAGATGTGCATATATCTCATAGAGCTGGAAGGAACCTCAGGAGGCGGTCGAGCCCAGCCCTCTGCCCTCACGATAGGGCCAAGCACCATCCCTAACAGTTTGTTTTTTTAATCTAACCTGCCCCAGGCCCTTGAAAGGCGCCCTCAAGGGCTGAGCACATAACCCTGGCTTTACCAGGCCAGTGCTCTAACCACTGAGCCATCCCTCCCACACGGTAATGCTTGTCTGCCAGGTGTCACAGAGATTCAGAGACAGTGCAGTCAGGTCTTCACTATTATGCTCCTCTCTCCCTGTGCAAGGAGAAATATCCCACACTCACCCCTGGACCCTGCTGAAGGCCCCTGGAGTGGGTAGCGTGCTTGGCTCTCACTTGCGGTGGTAGACACACCATGCCCTCCTACGCAGAGCAGCCGAGTGTGGTCTACGCCTCCCTCCCCACGGACGGACTGAAGCGCTAAAGCCCTTGCAGAACGCACCCTGCCTGCCCAGGCTTCTGCTGCACCTGGGACAGAGGCTGCCATCTGTGCGACAGACCTAATGGGCGTTGGCTTGAATCCCCAGGAGACAGCCGTGAGCGTGGCTGCTCCTTCCACCTCCATGAGCACAAGCCCTTCCACAGACAGCTCTAAATGGTAACTGTGCAGGGCTCCAGCCTCTGACGGCACCTCTCTACCCCACCTCCCCTACCGACAGCCCATTCGTGCACAACACCCACTGCCAGGCTCTTGCAACTAATACAGGGTGCCGGTTTGCTGCCAACCGAGAAGCATCCTTACTGCATGCAGGGTCAGACGTACGTGAGCCCTACCGCAGAGCAGTGGGACAGCACAACGCCAGTGCCTAGGACAGGGGCTACACACAGATTGCAACTGCTGTTTGCTACTGACATCCGACCAGCCACGAGTGCTTCTGCAAGACACACATTCCAGGCTAGCATGCCGCCCAGGCCAGGCTCGGCTCCTGCCAAGACCCCCGTGTGCAGCAGGGGAAGGAGCTTAGCCACAGCCCTCCAACTCTTTGCCTGGCTCCATCTCCAGCCCAGTGCAGGTTCAAGCCAGCCGGGGGCTCCTCTGACCTGCACCCACGGGAAACAACCTCTGAAGAACTGTCCGGCGGCTGACAACAAACGGACCCGCACACGCGTCCTCAGCAAGCTCCCTACTGCCACAGCTGGAGTGGCACCACAGGGGGCAGAGACAGCAGCTTTACATCAGCTGAAAACTCCCCTCCACTGGACACTGGCCTCCGTGCATTCCCAGCCTGACCTCAACGGGCTGGAAACGTGGAGAAACCTGGCCCTGCATAGCCGTCCACATCCACCCTGAGAAAACACTGACTCAGAGGGAACGTGAACACTGCATGCCGAACACACCCAAGGCAGGCAGCAGCCCCGTCTCCTCCCCATCCTACCCCAGCCCTCCATCCTGGGGCTCAGGGCAGTGCGAGAACTGCCTTTGTGTCACTGCTTAGCAGGCAAGCCCAGAATCGGGGATGACTCTTTGCATACACCCGCTCCTTGCTGTGAGCCCGTGCAGGCGGGGACACAGCATGGTACCACGCCAGCTCATGCGGCTCAAACACCCAGGCTGGGAATACCGGCTCCTGCCAGGGGCTCCACCCCATTTTTAACAGACCAGAGAAACGAGCCACGTCAGATTGCCACTCTGTACTCGCCCGCCATGTGCAGAACGTAACTCCCGCTCCGAACCACTTCTCCTACAGATGGGAAACGTGCAGCCTTGCGGCTTGGGGGTGTGGCTTCAGCCCCTTCCTCTGCTCTCGGGCTCTGAAGCTGGCACCTCTTAGGCAGCTCACTGAGCTGCAGATTCCTGGCTCTGAGAAGCTGTCCATGGCTTTCCCTTCCAGCCGGAGAGGTTTATGGGCCAGCCCTGCCTTTGTTCACCCAGTGCATTTAATCCTCCATACTTTTTTTAATCTTTCCACATCCGCCTGGAGAAGATGTTAGTTTTCTGAAATTAAACACTTAGCTTGATTGCTGTTTTGTTAATTGCTGCATTTGCAAAGCCCCACCCCCGCCCCCAGCCCCCTGGAGCTCCTGCCTCTTTCGCACAGAGAACGCTGTGAAAACGATCAGCTCCAAACTGGCGCACAGGTGGATAGATAACTGCTCCTACACTGCTCCAGGCTTACTGGTTCCAAGGCAGAGGCCAGCCTTGGCCAGCCACACAGTAGCACTGGACCATGCTAGCGAAGGGCAATTCTTTGAACTGCCATGACAGAGGTGTTACAGAAAGAAACAGAACTGCTCTCCCCTTCTACTAGTTTTGGGTGCGTTTGGCAGTGGGGGAACCGAGCATAGGCTCGAGGCTCAACAAGTGCCATAAGAACGGCCACACTGAGTCAGACCTAAGGTCCATCTAGCCCAGCGTCCTGTCTTCCAACAGCGGTCAAGGCCAGGTGCCGCAGAGGGAGTGAACAGAACAGGTACTTATCGACTGATCCCTCTCCCATCATCCATGTCCAGCCTCTGACAAACAGAGGCCAGGGACACCATTCCTACTCAGCCTGGCTCATAGCCATTGAGGGACCTCACCTCCATGAGTTTATCTAGTTCTTTTTTGAGCCCTGTTAAAATCCCCGTCTTCACCACATCCTCCAGCAAGGAGTTCCACAGGCTGAAAAACAGCCCTCGGGGGTAGGGTGAGCTCACAAAACTTTACCTCCCTTGTCACCTGCAGCGAGCGGGAGGCTAGGCCAGGCCAGCAGGCTGTAAGAAGCGAGATTATTGGCAAGATGAGGAAAACACCGATGGTGCTATCCACGCCCCTTCCAAGCACTGCATACCAGAAGAATGCGCTCACCACCGAAATTCACTCACGTGGGGCTGGGCTAAGCGAGGGCTGGCAGGGCGCTGCTCCAGTGATGGGACGGAGCACTCAAGGGCAGAGCGTCCAAAGGAGCCCAGCACCTGCCTTGCTCTGCTCTCACTCCAGTGCATGCCAAACTCCCAGCCACTTGATCGGCAGCAGAGGCAGGACCCTTTGGGGCGCTCCGCCCTGAATGGAGCCAGCTGGAAAAGCGGAAAGCTTTGGGGAGAGAGAAATCTTCCTGCAGGGCTTACCAAAAGCAGGGCTTGGAGAAGGCTCTGCTTGTCCTATGCAGGTACATGTTCATGGACACTTCCAAACACCCGAACGTAAAGCCTGCGGGTGAAAGGCCTGGGAGTTCCTCGCTTCCCTGCCCCTCAATTTCAGTTCAGGCTCTGGAGTCAGTTATGTCTTTGCACCAGCCAGTGAGCCGACCGACAGCTCTGCTAGCTTGTGGGGTTGGCCAAAGAGAGGTAAATTCGGGCTCGGACCAGAAAGGTCTATAAAACGATCTCCCTCTCTCCTTTCCCCCGCTCTCCTCTGCTCTCTTTTTCCTTCTCCCCATTTGATTTTCCTGCCAATTTCTCTCCCTTTCTTCTCCCCCTACTAGTTCTGTCCATTCAGTTCCTTCCTCTCAGACTCTGCTGCAGTAAGAGCTCAGGTTTGGGGCTGTGATTGGATGTCCCCCTCTGGCGCAGGCTAGGAGAGTCACAAAGGGAAAGACTTAGGACCGTAGATGACCAACTGGCGTGTGATTCCAATGAAGGACCTAATCCTGTGAGGTGCTGAGCACATCCCAACTGGCGCCGGGGGGCCTCAGAAACTTTCAGGAAACTTTAGAATGAGCCTCTGTCGGGTTGGAGAAGACAGACAATGTGTGGCTGAGTAAGCGGATGGAGGACGGACGGACAGAAAGGCAGATGGGCAAGTAGGCATTATAGGACAACGAGCAGACAGACAGATGGGAGGATGTATTTAAGGGCGACTGGGCTGGTAGACAGCCAAGAGAAATGTAAAGAGCTGGATGTTCTTTTAAACTGGGGAAAGGGATTCAATTTGTTTCTATTAGAAAGACTTAATTGGCCTTGCTGAAGTGAATGGACAATGAATACTAGATAGTCCCACAGCCTATAACATTTCTTCTGTCATGTCCCAGCATTTGGAGTCCATTTCCCTCTGTCTCCTCGGCCCGGTGTGAAGGAAACTACAAGCAGCTTTTTTGAAAACACACACTTCCGTTGACAATTTGCAGGCGTGACTGACTGTAATAACACAGCTCTGGTTATTTTCTGTCTTGGTGATAACACATCCAGCGGAGAAGTATCCAGTGCTCTGAGGTAGTAACAAAAGGAGAAGCCACTAAAATAAAACGTTAACCATCACTGACTGATTCGCTGCAGATGCTACACCACCATTCCACTTGCGCATTCTCATTAACCTGTTTTTATCCATCTCCCCAACTCAGCAATCCAGTCGCAGGGTGCTTAAACAATTCCTGAATGTTAAAACCTGCTGGGGAGCTGCCAAATATTTATCCTAGGCTTGTGGCCTCTCGGATATTGATACCGCCCTACTGCATCGAAACCGAACGCATTTCAATTAGGTTCACACGTAGGCCTTCCCAATACAACAGCCATACTTCTATGTTAATATACACGCTCTGTGACAGAAATAGAGAGGGAGGCAGAAAGAGGTGGATGAATAATAGAGTGACTGGCAGAAACAAAAGAACTACATGAAAGAATTGTTAGAAAAATAACCCAGGCTTGGAAGAAAAGTTCCCAGCTAGCAGCATTTTGGACTATGTAAGTCAGAGCTGTCCTGTTTGCTTACATCAGGGCTATAAACTGGCCCCTGACTTTCAGCGCGGACAGAGCTCCAGACGGACGGATGAGCAGATGGTCAGGTGGGTGAACCACAGAATGGAAGGCAGAAACGTCAAAAGGCCAAGACAAGTCGCAGGTTTGACTGCACGAGAGAGAAAGTGACAGCCAGGCACAAACGTAACATGACAGCCTGACAGAATTGTGAGTCCCAGGAGCAGGGCTACTAAAATATTTACGCCAGGTTTCTGCCTTGCATGCTCCCAGCGGAGTACAGCTCACAAAGGCTGCCCGTGTGACATGCTCAATACAAAGCAGAAATTACCATTGCCTTTCTGTTCCCAAACCAAACAGATTCCCACCTCCGGCGTCTGGCCTTTACTTCCTTGTACTTAAAGCCAGGGTCACCGACTGGTGGCTGAACCCTCCTCCCCAGCACATACACACTGCACAGACTGGCCATCTGGCCGTCCCAGCGCTCCCACACCAGTTCTTGTCCTCGCCAGCCGAGAGCCCTCTGTGGAAAACCCAATGCCTGGCTCTCCCAGGAGGAGGGAGAGAGCAAGCGGGAGAAGGAAAAACCAACGTCAAAAAGAAGAAGGAAATTATGGCCAAGGAAGGCCAGAGAAGGAGCCAAGGAGGAGAGAGAGCGCAACCGCAGACAGGCAAGAGAAGGTGCGGCATGTTGTGCTTCCCTCGTGATGTCAGCACAGGAATCGCAGCCACATGCAGAAATCCACCTATTCAGCATCATGGGTTTCACCGGCATGGGTCACTGTGCCCCCTGCCACCCTCCGACCTCAGCAGCCTGAGGGGTGCTCCGGGGGAGGTTGGGGTTTTCATGCCAGGCTCATCCCGGTGTCTGTGCCAGGCCCAGCAAGCCCCACAGGGGGTGTGAGGCTACTGCAAAGCAGCCACCTGCTCCCTTCCACCTGGTGGCCTGTGAGGTTTCCACACTGTGCAGAGCATGGAGGAGTCGGTCCAGGAAATGACCATGGTATGGGATACTCTGACTGAGTACATCTCTCCATCAGCATCCCACTGCAGCCCTGACAGCAACTTTCCAGAAACCCCGAGGGTGGGGAAATGGTTGATCCCCCACCTTCCTTCCACAGCAGGGGGATGAAAGCCCCCAGCACGGTAGGACCCAAGCGACCACACTGCTTGAAAAACTACGCCTTCCACCAGGACCATGCACAAACCATCCGCTGGGTGCTTTGGCTCTGAAGCTCAGCTCCCCTTCCCATCCCAGCTCCACCGTGGCAGTGCCAGGGTTACAGCTCCTCCGGCGTCACTAACGCAGCCCCCTGCACCAGGGAAGTCAAACTCCCCCTAGGGACGGGGGAATTCTGGCCTGTTGGTCAAGCTACCACTGTCGCAGGCCACACTCCACTCCGTGCCCCGCGGGGCTCCCGCTCTCCGCGGCAGGCTTGCGCCGAGCTCAGGGAGGAGCCTGCCCCTTCTGTAGGCCTGGCCATTCCCTCGGCAGCGTTGCTCCTTGTTTGTCACGCCTGTTACTGAACACCCGGTGTCGCCCCGTGTGAGAATGGCGGTGCGGAGAGCGGCTCAGGATAAGCAGTCGAGCACAGGGCCAGAGGGCGCTGGATTTGGGCAGCTGGCCCCTGCTGCAGTGTTCGCTTGTCTACACTCCAGCCTCTGTCTACCCAGAGGAGGAGGTGCCCCACAGACATACTCCTTGCAGGGGGCAAGAGGGGAGTATTATTTACTCCCCTAGCTTCTCTTTCTTCCCCTTTCTCCTTCCTCTGCAGCCCGCCTCCCTCCTCCCTAAACCCAGGTGCTGCCTTACCGCGAGGTGGGCCTGCACTGCTGTTGAACAATCTCTTAGCTATGCCCTGCAGATGGCTATCCTGTGCGACACTTGTGTGTGTGTGTGTAAGGTGGTGGTGTGTATACACACGTTTATTCTCTTGAATTTCAGTTAGTCTCTAGGGTGCTGTAATATGGGGTTTGGTACTCCTGGGCTATTCCATTAGAAGGCCCCCGCCCCAGTTTCCTTTTTCCCCATTAACGACCCCTCCCCTTGTGGCAAACGCTATGGGCCTGGCGCCCCAGTGGGACTCACCGGCTTGGTTCGTGGTGATGTTCACCGACACGTGCTGAGGGGGAAAAGGGCTCTTGCCCGAGACGCCGTTAACAGCCTGGATCTCAAAGGTGTAAGGTGTGTGGGCCCAGAGGCTGCTGATGAAGACCCGGGTCTCCGTGAGGCCCAGCTGCCTGGGTACGAACTCCACGTTGTCGTCGCAGCGGGAGCAGCTGCGGCGGTCGGGCCGGCACTTCTTACAGACGATGTCGTAGGTCACGTCCTCGCGCCCGCCCGTCTCCCGGGGCGGGTGCCACTCGAGGATAATGGACGTCTCGTTGACAATGGAGATCACGTTGCGGGGCCCGGAGGGGACACCTGTTGAAAACAGGTTAGTTGATAAGGCTCCTATCAGGAAGGGATACCATATTCAGGTTACTGCAAGACCAGGAGGGGGAACATCGTAAAACCACGGAGTCAAAGCTCCTCGGAGTCAGCGGGACTCTGCACTGTCCTCAGCCACCATAAGAGGGAAAATGCACCCTGCAGACCAAAAGGCAAAGCAACAGGGAGACACAGTCCCTTTCACCAGGCCGGAAAGGGACAGCTAGACTAGTGGAATGCCTTCCTGGTACCTGCTGCCCTGAGGCAGAGGAAGGAATCCATTTCCGGGCTTTCCGAGCACTGTACAGAGATCAACCCCAACCTCCTGGGCCCACCCAACTCTCACAGGAACAGAGAAAGGCAGTTACCATGTTTTATTCAGTCCCGTTAACCCATCTGCCTGTGCTGGTCCCAATCGCCTTAGGACAGAGGGGGAGTCAGACTGGAGGCTTATATCATCCTGAACTTTCCTACTTTATTCCTCCGCTAGGAATCTGGCAGGTGTCTCCTCCCGAGAGCCAGAGATGTGTCAAACAGACAGTACATGGTGAAATAGCTCCTTTGCGTGCCTCGGGGGAGGGGGTCCAGTCCCTGCTCTGCTACCGCACACCCTGCGACCTAGGGTCAGTCACTTATGCTATGTCTACACTATGCAGCCTTTATTGATAACACAGTCTGTAAAAGTTGTCATTTGCAGGGAGGATAACAGATTTTGCCAGGCCCCCGGGCGAGCTAGGGGGGTGGCCCAGCTTTGTGCTCCTTGGGGGGATGGGGTTAAGCACCTGGGAACGACAAAACCTTCGTATTCAATCACCAGCGCAGCCCAAGCCGTGGAGTACATCTGTACTTCTCAGGAGGTCGACCTAGGCAGGGTTCGCAAAACCAAACAAGCATCTTAAAGATCCTCTACTAGGTGATGAGCTTTCATGGGACAGACCCACTTCTTCAGAGCTGGAGGACAACTGATTGATAACTGAGAGGAACAAATGGAGGAGTCAGCTAGGTGGGGGGAGAAAGTAGCGGGGGAGAGGAGAAACACCTCTGCAGGTGTCTCTCAAGTTAAGTGGGGAGTCTGCCATGGGTCCGGGTGGATCTTCTGGGGTTCAATTTCAATGCCGAGTGGGGCTGCACGAAATGGAGTGATGAAGGCTCGCGAGTCGACCCCAGTATAGCCGGGAGAGTATCTCCCATCGGCCTCCCTCAGGGAGGATGGCCTGATCAGGCGCTCGTAGATACACCGATTCCACATACACAACCGTCGCAGCTGGATCTGTCTCTCTACAAGCCACTTTCAGGACTAGCGCAGACCTGGCCTGAGGCTTCTGCGCTTTAGCTCCCCACCCATAAAATGGGCGTAAAACTACTGCCCTACCTCGCTGGGTGCCGGGAGCATCCAAGCACTAACACGTGGGAAGCACTCAGCTCTCTAATATAGCAAGGAGGGCCATGTAAATATGATAGCGTAGATGTGACGGCGGTAAAAGGGGCCCATAACAGGCAACGTGAGAAGAGGTCAGGAGCTATAAAACGCCCAGTCAAGAGGGTGCATATACCATGGGCTCCTGTGACGATCTCTTCTGCCTCAGTGTTTCATTAGCATCGTGGCTGTTGAAAGGGAGAGTGTATTGATCAGACCTGCAGACAACACCGAACTGGCGAACACGTTGGAGGGGAGGAATTCAAAACAGCGCCGCTGCCGTACGCCAGGGTAATCCATAATGCGAGATTCGATATGTACCGCTCCCATGAGGTTCACGTAGGACAGGGCCAGCAAGTGCACAGATATCGAACTGGGGACTGCAGACCACACGGAGAAAGATCTGGGCTGAGCAGGGAGGAGGAATGAATGAGTCACATCACAGAAGCAAACAGACCAGCGGGTTCCATTAAACGAGAAAGGCCATTATTCCGCTCTGCTCGGCGGAGGGGAGCGCTAACCGGCCCCCTGCATTCGGAGCTGAGCACCACACTTTAAACAAGACAGAGACACAATAGGAAGAGTTCAGAGGAGAGCTATAAAAATGATAAAAGATTTGACCTGCGGCAAAAGGTTGCGGGAGCTGAGTGCGCTGCGTCTTGAGGAAAGAAGTCTGCGGGGAGGCTTGTTCCCTGTCAGCTTGCAGGCCAAGGAGCGTTATTAACAGGAGACAGGCCAGTTACACTCATTAGTCACTGAGGACGGGACAAGCAGAGTTGGTATAGGCTGCAGCAGATTAAATATTAGCAGAACTGTGCAAGTACCAGAAGAGACCAATGACCAAATGAGTTGCCAAAGAAGTCGGTGGGTTTATTTCATTGGGTGGTTCAGGAACAAACCAATGCTAAGGAAATGGAGGAGCAGGTTGGACAGATGAGATTTGCCCACCCAAATGACTCCGTTCGATCCTGTATGGCCCCGGGAATGAGCGACTAAACCGTGACTGGAAACCTGAGGGATCTCTCTCGAATCCCTGGCGCCTTTGGCCCTGCGAAGGATTTACTGCTTAGGAATCGGAGCTGGATCTCATCAACACTATTACACAGGTGCTCTGACACTGCCAGGTGACAGAAGGCAAATGGCACCAAAGGATGAAGACATGTGCCTGCTAAGATTTATGTGGATTAAGTGCCTAACACCATGGTATCAGTGAGCACAAGGTGCCTTGTCAGCTGAGCTGTTTTTCATAATCCCATTAAGCATCTCTTGGCAGGTGCTTTAATAACTCGAAAACCTGCCCTCTGTGCCTAACTCCCCTGCCAGTACAAGAGGGATGATGGCACGCCTCTGCCTCACAGGGGTATTGCAGGGATAAACGCACTGCCAACAAGCCTCAGATGCTGCAGTGATGAGACCGGAGTGGGACCTTGGGTAGATGGACTAGGCAAAGAAGTCATTTCTACAGGATCAACCACAAAATGAGCTGTCAAGGTCAGTTAGCTCCTGTTGAACAACTCTTCCGTGGTTCACTCCAACCTGCCCCATGGAAAAGCAGTATTACCCAGCTCTAGGCTTCTCAGAACCAGCCCATCTAACTGAGGTCATTCCCACTGACAACCTGCCACTCCTCACCCCTTGAGGAGATGCCCCATTCCTTGGCTCGCTCCCTCTCCCCGACTCGAGCACATAGAGGCAGGCACTTGGGGAGCCTCTCTGACCTTGCTGCCAAGGTGACTGCCTATGAAGATATTTTGTTTTTCTAGACATTTCAATGCTGTCCCTAAAAACAATCCAGTTTCTTTAACTTTCCCTTCAGCACAGTCAGTGTGTTGGCCAGGAATTGCCTGGCAGGGAGGTACTGCTGGGCACTCACTGAGAACGACCTGCATGAACTCTTGAGGTGCAGCTGCAAAGGGGCACACGGACGCAATTCAGTATTTACATGGCGTTACCATGTAAGCTAGAGGGGTTGTGGAGCGGTTGTGCAGATGACACACCAGGGCAAAACAGGAGACGAGTAAATGAAACTGGAGACTGGAGTTATCTGGTGTAACCTGGATGAGCATCCGCTGGAAAGCGTGATAAGCAGTTAGTTACTCACAAAAGCCAATACCTTTATTATCAAAGAGGGAGCCGTGTTAGTCTGTATCTTCGAGAACTACAAGAAGTCCTGTGGCGCTTTATAGGCTAACAGATATTTGGGAGCACGAGCTTTCGTGGGCAAAGACCCGCTTCGTCAGATGTATCGGGAATCGTAATGAAGGAGCTCTGACTGCGTATTAAAGGAACAACGCCTTTAAAAACGGTACTTTAAATGACCATAGAGGCTCCAACCCAGCGAAGCGTTTCTCTGCAAGCGTGTGAGCAGCCCGATTTGTTACGCAGGCACGTGCTTGAGGGCTTTGCTGGATCAGGGTCCACGCGCTAGTGGACCACAGCCTTCCATTGACTCAGATCACCTACTTAAAACCCTTTGTTTATCAGTAGCCAGGCACAGACAGTGGCAGATTTGTTGTGCCCTCTACCCATGTGTTGCAAGACTGAAGCAAAGGGGCCTCTCCCTCTAATGGCGTTCCAGAGGTGGCACACAGTAGCAATGGTAACTCTGGCCCCAAAGATCTGACCCCCAGTCAGAATTACAAGAGATTATGCCCTGTTAGATGTCACTGCCCATCAACCCAAGGGGCGCCTGCTGGAGGTCAGGTTCTCCTCCAGCATAACTTGTCACAGCTCCACCATCTACAGGAGCACCAGCCAAGCCGAGAATCTGACCCATCGTCATCAAGAATGCAGGGAGTTCTGCGCCTGTATGATCAGTCCTTGGCTCTGCTACCCGAGATCGCCAAAGAAGGTGTCAATTAAAAGGAAAAAAAAGGAACCAAGTTAATTACTTTGGAAAAGTATCACTTTGTGCGGTTATCTGTACTATCCTCCTAGAGAGTTGAAAATAGATATTTGCTTCTCAGACACATTCCAAAAAGCCATGTCCGTTAGCAAACGCTCCTGGGCCTAGTCCATACTTTAAACTGTTAGCTTTTCATGGCAGACACTGTTTGTCCTCACTATTTGTCCACAACCCCACACAACTGAGCCCTAACTATGAGCATAGCTTTTGGACACCGCCACAACATAAATATTTGCTACCAGGCAAATTAGTCAAAACTATAATAAAGAAAAGAATGGTCAAACATATAGAGAACCCCCTGGTATGTTGGGGGAGAGTTAACACAGCTCTTGTAAAGGGAAATCATGCCTCACCAATCTACTAGAATTTTTTGAGGGAGTCAATGAACATGTGGAGAAGGTTGTTGCAATGGATACAGTGCACCTGAACTTTCAAAAAGCCTTTGACAAGGTCCCTCACCAAAGGCTCTTAAGCCTAGTGAGCTGTCATGGGTAAGGGGGAAGGTGCTCTCATGGATCATTAACTACTTAAAAGGCAGGAAACAAAGGGTAGGAATAAATTATGAGATTTTTGAAATGGACAGAGGTTAACAGGGGTGTTCCTCAAAGGATCTTTACTGCTGTGCTGTTCAGCATATTAAAAAATGATCTGGAAAAAGTGGGTAAACCGTGAGGCAATCAAGTTTGAAGATGATACAAAATTATTCAAGATCCAAAGCTGACCTTGAAGAGTTACAAATGGTTCTCAAAAAAACTGCATGACTGGTCAACAATCTAGCAGATGAAATTCAGCATCGATAAATACAAAGCAATGCACATTGGAGAAAATAAATCCAAGTATAAATACAAAACAAAGTTTAAATTAGCTGTCACCCCTTAAGAAAGAGATCTTGGAGTCACTATGGACAGATCTCAGAAAACATCCACTCAGTTTGCAGAAGTAGCAGTTGAAAAAGCCAGCAGAATGTTAAGGGCCGTTAGGAAAGGGAGAGATACTAAGATATAAAATATCATCATGTTACTCTATAAATCCATGGCATGCCCACACTTTGAATACAGTGTGTATTTCTGGTAACCCCGTCTCAAAAAAGATATATAAGAACTGGAAAAAAAAGTCTAGAGAAGGGCAACAAAAACGATTAAGGGGCTGGCAGAGTTGCCTGATGAGGAGAGATTGGAAAGACTGAGACTGTTCACCTTAGAAAAGAGACGACAAAGGTGGGTGTGACAGATCTATAAAATCAGGACTTTTTTTGGAGAAAGCAAGGGAGTGTTTTAGAGCCTCCCCACAACCCAAGTACCAGAGTCACCCCATTAAATTAACAGCCAGCAGGTGTAATGTAGCCAGCAGTACTTCTTCACACAGTGCACAGCTAACCTGATGGAACTCCTTGCCAGGGACTGCTGGGAAGGCCAAATCTACAACCAGGTTCCAGAAAGAACTAGATCAAGTACGTCGAGGACACGTCCATCAAAATCTATGAAGGGGACACAAGAGTGTTCTGTTCCGTTCATTCTTTCTGAACAGTGTGGCATTGGCCACTGGCGGAAGATGAGATCCTGGGCTAGAGGTACCATCGGTGTGGCCCAATGTGGACATTCGAATGTTCTGAAAGCTGCTGTTGTCCAACCTCAGAGCAGGCTCATATTCCACAACTCAAGGAAAGCAGAATCAGGTGGCTTTTGAAATACCTTCCCTCGTTTTACACTGTCCCCAGTAGGGTTGTAACATCCCCCTGCAGCTTACAGCAAACTCTCAAGTCTGAGTTTTAAAACACCGCCTGAAAAAAAAAAAATTATAGATGAAATTCTGATGATAAAAACCTCCTAGAGTGGTGAGGCAATAGAGCCTGGGAAGCTAATGACACGGAGCTATTTCACCAGGAAGATTCTCTAGCAAACTGCTTCTCTCACTTTCCTAGACCTATATTTGATAGGGCAACGTTGCACAATATCTCTGTTCTCCTGAGCTGTAACTAATGCCGCCAGCGCCTCACTCGCCTTGGCGTGAAGTAAAACTCCATTGATGATCATTTTAAAATAGTAAAAGCTAATAAGGAGACCAAAATTAAAGGTGATAACTGGAACAATGCTGGGCCAACAGCTGATGCAGAAAGGTTCCCACTGTCGGAAAGGTAACACACCCAGGCCTTTCAAGACAGCACTTTGTATGATACAATTATCTGTCTTCCCTGGCTCTGGAGCCTGCTTCCTCATTGAAAATATCAGAATTGGTGATTTCAGAATTACACGTTAACATTTTTTACATCCACGCAGGTTAAGTTTAGCAGTTCTGGTCTCTCTCAGTTCTTTGCCTTTTTCCTGGCCCCGCATGCCCTGGCTAGGCTAATAAGTTGTGATTAAGTAAATTATTGTCATTCTGGTAACCAGGCTCCCAATCAGTATTGGGACTAAACCGTCCCTAACCGGGACTAAAGAGTCCCCAAGAGTGGACCAACCCTGGTTTTCTGCC